>NW_015539924.1:844361-863179 GCF_001515605.1 Sinocyclocheilus anshuiensis
AAATCATCACAATTAAAAGAACCAAAGACTTAAACTACTTCAGTCTGTGTGCATTGAATTTATTTAATACACGAGTTACACAATTTGAGTTGAATTACTGAAATAAATGAACTTTTCCACGACATTCTAATTTATTGAGATGTACCTGTATATATATATATACACACACACACACACACACACACACATATAAACGTTTAATATTACATTCAATAATGCATGACGACGTGGGCAAAATTCAGGGTTAGAGCACCGGCTACCATCATCTCAAGCTCTTTACCATCATAAACTGGCTTTAAAGTTAAAGCTAAAGGTAATCGCCTTCATTTAAGCCTCAAAGCAAACTTGAGCTGAGAGTCATTACTAAAGCAAAAAGAACCTCTGCTGGCTCCCTGAACCGTGAATGACATGCGGCGTGTGGAAAAACTACAGCACAAGACTTTATATCAGGGATTTAGGGTCCCATGATGCAAGAGGCTAGCAGCGCTTACATCGTAGCCGCTGTTGCGGATGCCCCTCCTAGATCGCTCCCTCATGACCAGCATGTCCATCTCTGTCTCTACAGGGCTCGGGGTGTTCAGAGACTGCCTGCTCCAGTATGCAGGTTCCCTGTGGGAGTCACTGTTGAAAAGTTCAGTATTGTCTTACGAATCAACATGGTTATTGCAGTCATGGTTAATTTTACATTGTGGTTTATTTTTATTCTTAAACACAATGAAATATTAATTTCCAAACACTGGAGAAGCATTAAAGAGCTCTTTATTCATGCCATAGGGAGAGTTTACTAAGAATGAATGGTGTTGTTTATTTGCATGAACTGTTATTTTAGCACACAATTCAATAAAACGAATTATGCAAAGGCACAAACATTGTAGAAAATCTTATATGTATACATAACTGTTGAAAAGTATGAGTTGGTCTGATTTTTTAAAAAGAAATTAATACATTTATTCTGCAATCATGCAAATTGATCAAAAGTTACAGTAAAGACATTTATAATGTTACAAACATTTTCTATTTAATTAAAATATACTTTTGGAACTTTCTGTTTATCAAACAATCCCGGAAAAAAAAGGACTGGAGTAATGATGCTGAAAAAATTCAACTGCATCACAGGAATAAATTACATTTGAAAGTATATTCAAATAGAAAAAAGTTATTGTAAATTGCAAATTAATTGAAATTTCACAATATTGCTATTTTTACTATATTTTTGATCAAACAAATGCAGCCTTGGTAAGCATAAGAAACTTCCATCTCAATAATAAGAATTATATATGAATTAGTAATAAAATAATAAATATAAATAATATAAAACAAAGTATGCTATATTTATTTAGCACCATTTTTTAAAATAATTTTTATAAACTAATTGCTTACATTTACTTATGTTTTTTAATGAACTGTGTACATGAACAAAACTATCAACAATATTATATTATATTAATATTAAATTGTGTTACATTTTTCCTAAAAACAAAAAGTTTTGCAAGAAAATAAACAAAAAAAAAAAGTAAATAAATAAATTATATTTATAATAAATATTATATTATATTATTTTATTTTGCAAATGTGCCTTACCTGTTTAGTAAATTTTCCCCCTGATTTTAGCACATATACACTGTATCTGAATCAATTCCACTTTTCATTTTCCTTTTTGATCCTGTATCTAGGAAAACGCAATTGGCTTCATTTCCTCAAAATATTTTGGGATGACTAAGAGCAGGGATTTAATCTCCTCCTACCTCCTGCGGTACTTTACGTAAGTGGAGGGTTTCCTGTCCTCCTTCGGCCCCCTCAGATCTTCCAGGTCCAGGGAAGCGTTCTCTCGCCTCAGCCGGTCTCGATGGCTGTACATGTGGCCGCTGCCGCTAGTGACCGGCCCGTCACTGTAACCTTTCCTTTTAGCTTTTAACCTCAGCTTATTCCGGTAATGCTCGATGTCCGACTTCTGCTTCAGCCCCACGTTGACCTGCAGGTGAAAATCTGATGTTATTTATTTACTCCAATTTTGTGCTACTCAGCTGACCGTAAGTGAGTCTAAATAGAATCCTTTTTTGCTGATCTAGAGGGAAAATGTGTGGAAAAGGTTCTGCGTGGGTTTGCCCAGTAAAAGCCTCTTAATGAGGTGGCCCATCTCCACACAGTGACAGCGAGCTCACCTCTCCGTTCAGGATGACAGAGTCTTGGCTGTGATTGGAGGAGTCAGGATAGGAATAGTTGAGTGGGGCAGCCATAGGTTTGATGGTGATGAGGCGTAGAGAGCCAGTTAGAGAGTCATAATGGTCTGCAAACAGACACAGGAGACTCGTGCAGTCATAAAATTACAGCAGGAGGGTAAAAAGGGGATCAGCAAAGAGAGCAGCTGTAAATACTCAAAAACAGAGTCTGACACTAGCCACTGGTGCACATTATACTGAGCAATCACTTATTTATGAGTTTGGGGGTTTAATGGTGTGTGAGATATCTTGGATGGCGAAGCTCCTGTATTTAAAAAAAATTGTATGAGAATATTACTGTGTCGTTGTTTTAAGGCTTTCAATACCCTCATAAAACATTTATGAGAACTAAATACTTGTTACATATTCAATTGCAGGACTGATGTTTCTTAACATTTGTGACCCTGGACCACAAAAGCAGTCTTAAGTCGCTGGGGTATATTTGTAGCAATAGCCAACAATACATGGAATGGGTCAAAATTATCGATTTTTCTTTTATGCCAAAAATCATTAGGATATTAAATAAAGATCATGTTCCATGAAGATATTTTGTGAATTTCCTACCGTAAATATATCAAAACTTAATTTTGATTAGTAATATGCATTGCTAAGAACTTAATTTGGACAACTTTAAAGGCGATTTTCTCAATATTTTGATACCCTCAGATTCCAGATTTTCAAATAGTTGTATCTCGGCCAAATATTGTCCTATCCTAACAAACCATACATCAATGGAAAGCTCATTTATTCAGAAAAATTAAATCTCAATTTAAAAAAAAAAATTGACCCTTATGACTGGTTTTGTGGTCCAGGGTCACATTTTATTATTCTAGTGTTTCAATACAGTTTTTAAGATATTTATTGTTGTAATATTTATTATAAATATAAAGATTTTTTTTTATTTAATTTTCTTACACCAGTGGCAAAACATTTAGTTTTTAGCAAAAATTTTACACAATTTACTATTAATATAGTATAATATATACAAAAGTGCAAACATTTTATAAAAGAAATTACATATACATTACTGTTCAAAAGTTTAGGGTCAGTAAGATTTTTTCAAGAAATTAATACATTTATTCAGCAAGGACGATTAAATTGATCAAAAGTGACAGAAAATAATTGAGAAAGTAAATGCTGTTTTTTTTTTTATTCTATTCATCAATGAATGTATCACAGTTCCCACAATAATATAATATAATATTATAATTTTTAATACTTACAAATGTTTCTAATTGCACAAATGTTTACCATTTAAGTTCTCATGAGTAATAATATTATTATATTTTTAGATTAATCTTAATTTTTCTTAAAATATCCAAACATATCTTATGCAATTTTACTTTTAAAGTAAATGTAGTATTTTTAATTATATATATATATGTTATATATATATATGTGTTTTTTTCCTGGAAAACAAGACAAAAATACTGATTTCAGAAACTTAAAAATGTATTTAAGAAAAACATTTCTTAACTAGATCCAGCGTTCCTGATTGTAATTATGGGCTTCATAAATGGGTTATGATCCTAAGGAATGTAAATTGTGTTGCTCCTTTTATCTCTGTCTTTCTCACCATTTCTCATATGCTGCTCTTCTTTGGGTGCTTTCTGTGCCGTTGATCTCCGAGCTGTGGAGCTTCTGCCGGTGTTCAGCTTCCCAGATTCGTTGCTTGAAACAGAGCCGTCCTCGCTTGGCAACCTGCTGCGGGTAGCCATGGCAACAGAGGCAATGGTTAGTTTGCTGCATGCAGTATGATGCAGGGTTAACAGTTGCCTTGCAGGGCCCTCTGGCCTCTGTTAACCTGCATTAAATTGCAGTGGTGTCATTTAGCAGACATCACTGTAGGGTGAGCATCCACTCATCATGTTTTGTTCCATTTAAACGAATGTTCAACAACAGGACGAATACTGAACAACAACCACAATGAGCCACAGACCACATATCAGAATGCACATCATGTGCCGGCGAGAGTTCTAACACATCACTACTGGAAAGATTGTTGGCAAGCATATCACATTAACACTGACTTGCTAGGACAAAGGAAATCTACAGACCATTTGTTTATGGCATATAACTAATGGCGTGTACACCAGTGGCGTTCCGTCCATATAAGCTGTGAATGCTCTGCATACCCAGGCCATTTGAGAGAATAAGTTCATGGGATAATTCATATAAACATGATTATAAGTTGATCCCTTGTCATTTGAAATGTAACTTAAAGCGTAAAGAGTTAGGAATAAGTACGTAAAATGATTTATTTGCCAAACGGCAGTAATTTTCTCTAAATCTACGTCAGTTATGGTTGCTTCCGGGCGAGCGGATTCTCCGCAGCTTTCTCGCCTCCGCTCTATTGCTATGACTCTTCAGGATTGTAGCGCGTTCTCAGTGATTTCCTGGTCTACGGCTGATTTCATGCGTGAGGTAAGCTGTCCGCGAAGCGCTCGCCCAAGCAGAAAAATGTGCTGTTGCTGTCAGATCTCGATTGCCGAAAATCAAATTGTGTTCGATGTAAAACCAACTCCACTAAATCAAAAGAAAAAAACGATGTTACTGTATATTTTTGTTTTCTCAAGCAAAGCAAATTTTAAAAGTCCACTGAAAACATATCTTTGAATTTCCATTTACAAATAAGGTAGGAAATGTGCATACTTTTAAATCGACACCTGCCATGGTGTTTCTTATTTGTCATCTGTAATCCCTTTTGAGTGTCCTAAAAGCCAATGGGGGGGGGGTCTTATCACTCAGCATACCCGGTTAAAAAGTCACCGCTCGCCACTGGTGTACACCAAAGGCGAATCTAATTATTTGCGCGAAATTACATCTACTCACAAAGATTCGCAAAGATGCGAATTCGCGCCGGGTGATGCATTTGCCGTGATATTCGCCTCAAATGTGTCTTCGACGCAAGTTGAAACATTTCAACTCGAGTGGAAACTTTGCATGCCATGTTGTCTCGCAAGCCAATCAGAGAAAAGCTCATTGACATGTCCGGTTGTATTAGCAGAGGCGGACTTAACCATTAGGCAAAGGTAGGCGACCGCCTTGGGCCCCCAAAAGCCAAGGGCCCCCTAAATTAAAGGGTTTGTTTAATTTTCATTGGAATAAAAGATAGATTAATGTTTTCGCCTTCAGTTGATTACCAGAAAAATTAAAATACACAACACAGAATTTCTAAACAATAAGTAAATAAAATAAAAATTTCATAGGGCCCTATTATTGTATACAATTTAATAAAGTAAGTTGTTTTTATGAATTAAATTAATTAGATATGTTTTTGATTAATCCATTAAAATGGAATACAGCAAAATTAACATTTAAAAAAAAGAAAGCATATGTATTCATGTATGAAATTCTCAGTAAATCTGTTTTACTCAGAAAAACAGAAATAAAGTGAGCTCGAAATAGGGTTCTACATTAATTTTATACTTTAATTGTAGATTATAACATCCATAAAGCTCAGGGAACCATAAAAACAATTACCTATAATTACAGAAACAAGGACTATTTCATTTTCACATCAAAATAAAAGCTTCAGCCGAAACCCATCTCTCTCTAAGAAGAAGGTAATAAGGCACAGTCAACAAAATATGAATATTACATTCAATCTGCTAATCTCTCAGGCATGCGTGCCAACAATCTGCCATCTACATTAGAAAACATTTTTTATTGTTTTTAATGTTTGTATTCACACGAGTGATGCGAAAAAAAATGTGATGCAAATATTTGCTTTGCTTTTGGTGGGCACACACCATTACTCGCTCTAGATTACTCACAGGATGTTTTTCACACCATTCGCACAAATAAAAACAAAGTAAAAACAATAAAAACGTTTTCTGATAAAACTGTACATGTCAATAAACTTTTCTCAGATTGGCTTGTGCAACAACGTGTCATGAGAAGTTTCTGCTTGGGTTGAAATTTTTCAACTTGCACGAAAGACGCGATTGATGAGAATATCGTGCCTTCACGGCAAACGCATCGCCCGGTGCGAATTTGTGTCTATTTGCATCTTTACATTGAATTTGTATGTAATCTACTCGCACAAATAATTAAATTAGCTTTTGGTGTGCACACACCATAAAAAGCAATAGGAATATTCCATATTCTGATACAACTGTATGTGTCAATAAGCTTTGATTTGCTCGTGCGTCAATGCGTCATGTGAAATTCCCGCTCGAGTTGAAATTTTTCAACTTGCGCAGAAGATGTGTTTGAGGGGAATATTGTGCATTTGCAGCAATCGCGTAGCACAATTTTCATTATTCGCGCCACCCCGCGGGAACTCACATCTATTTTCTACTTGTGCGAATAATGAAATTAGCTTTTGGTGTGCACACACCATAAGAATGGTGAAGAAGATAGATTATTTTTTAAATGTACATAATAATGATATTACATATATTACACATAATTACACATTATTATTGTTATTATATAAAATATATGATATGAAACAACAATCTGCCATCTACATAACACCCAGCCCCGCTGGACTCGCAACCGCCACTGCCGCACCAACTCACGCACACGTCTTCTAGGTCGAGCGTTGCCCAAGCTGCCTATGGGCACACTGAATCATACATGATTCTGTAGCTGTGAATGTACTTAGCTTCTCTGCATGCATCTCTGTCTGTCTCTGCCAGGTTTAAATGCTCGTGTATTTACCGCATTTGCTTTTCCAAATAATTATTTCCCCACCCCTGCTCTCTGCAGTCTCATTTCCTTTTAATCGAGCCACTCAGGAGAGATAACAAATGGCAGAATACATTTGTATTCCAACTAATAAGCGCGGATGTTAATAGAGAAAGAGCGAGAGAAGGAGAAACAATGAGAGGGAGAGGAACGCTAAGCCACACTGCAATCATTTCAAGGATCAGTGCTTTTTTCTCTGTCGCATTGTCCCACGTACGACACAAAGGCATATTTACGATCCCACGGCCCACAGAGAGAGGTTAAGTAAACCAGAGATGCGGGGTGGTGAGTTTTAATGACCTTGAAGGGCCGCTTTTGCGATGAGAGCATCGTGTGAACTGAACGCTGATAAAATTTCCTACCATCTTTCATCTGCATTTTTATGCGGGATCAGAAAAGGACCTTGGGAGGTTTGTGAAGGCTCTTTGTGAAGAAAAAAGACATTTCTTGGAAGCAATGGGGACAAAGAATAACACACTAAAAAATGTATCTAAAGAATCAAGTGCTTTAATTCCAGTGAACACTATATGATTTGATCTGTCCTTTACATTTTTTGCTTGTTCGATACAACCCCGATGAGACACGTGATAGTCTGAATATATAATATATACATGAGTTATGACTTTGGTCCCAAATAAACAGCACTGACTGGCCACTTGTGTTACATAACATAATTTTTAACATGCAAATTTGAAATATGACCTGAAACATAAACCCAAGCAAGTCATTATGCAAATTTTCAGTGATACTTTGATACTTTACTGTATATATATATATATATATAATTTTTTTGTAAACAAATGCCTTTCGTATTGGGGTAAAAGTAGGCATGTCGTCAACAATATTGTCAACAACAATATTATGTCCAAATATATAAAAATGAATACACTAAAAATTAAATAAAGTTTTAAATTCGACATAAATTCTATATTACCATTCAAAAAGGTCTGTACAATTTTTTTTTTAAATAAATTAATACTTTTATTCAGCAAGGATGCATTAACTTGATAAAAACTGACAGTAAAGACATTTATAATGTTAAAAAAGATTTCTGTTTACATAAATGCTGTTGGTTTAAACTTTCTATTTACCAAAAAATCCTGAAATATCATGGTTTCCACAAAAATATTTAGCAGCACAACTATTTTTAATACATTGATAATAAGAAACGTTTCTTGAGCAGCAAATCAGCATATTAGAATGATTTCTGAAGGATCATGTGTAATAATGCTGAAAATTCAACTTTGCCATCCGAATAAATTCTATTTTTTAATATACTGAAATCAAAAACCGTTCTTTTAAATTGTAATAATATTTAACAATATTACTGTTTTTACGGTATGTTTGATCAAATAAATTCAGCTTTGGTGTGCATAGAGACTTCTTTCGAAAAAAAATCTGATCTGCCAAAGACTTCCTAAAGATTTACATTATTAAATGATTAGCATTTTTAAAGTTTGAGCATTAGATAACGGAAAAGGTCATTTGAGCTTGCACAATTACTTATCCATTACAGATATACATGCATGCAAATAAAAAAGATCAGAGGGCAAAATCATGACCAAAATCATACAATATGCACCAGGCAGATGTTGGCATTGGTGATACGTGTCTGTCTTTCTTTATTTTGATTCTAAAAATATGTCAAGAGAACAAATGCCTTTGTTCTTAAGCACACAGAGTACTTTGTTCTTCCCTCCACGGTTCTCATTGGCCCTGCTGCGTCTTAAAGTCAAGAGCTCAATCCGCTCAGTGGCAATTATACGTCATACTTCAGGTGTACTTGATTTTTCAGTGGAAGAAGATAAGAAATGCAACTGAAATAGAACTGTGTGGTCATATCTGGTTGGATGGCTTTTAAAACATTTACGATGCTCAGGCTTTAAAGGCTTTAGTGTTCTATAGAGAGTTGAGCGTTATACTATCATACTAGCTTATTCCATCTGGTACGCCTAAAAATATGCACATACTTCCTTTGTTCTATGATAAAAGCACTCACCTGAGATGCATCTCTGTCGACTGGGGTCTTTTTGAGGCCGTACCATCTTGTAAAGCCGCCACCCTGTCTTGTGTAAGAGGGGCGTCCCGTACCGGGAGGGACAGGACAAGTGTTTCCTTGGTGACAGTGAGACCCTCCTCACCTGGCCGGCCCATGTGCTGCTTGGCGTAGTCGAAACCCTGCACGGGCTGGACCGGAAATGATGCGCCGTGATTGGACGGGGGAGAAGAAAGTAAGAGTTACACAATGCAGCATCGGGCATTTTATTTCAATCAGCAAAGGAATGCCGGCCATCCTAATTTATTCATGGGCTGAAGGTACTTTGAGTCTAACTATATTTTATGGAGCCCGCATACGATGCATCAAGTTGCCATGGGATATTTAATATGGAAGAGCTATGAAGCCCTCGTTTTAATGAATTATGGATCAATCTCCTGCAGAACTGGGCGCATGGAGGCAGGGTGTCTGTTGGATCTTAAAAAAGTGTCACAGGGCATCGCTGTTATCATGTAAATGGGGAAAATGTGTGATTAATTCGATTAATAATTCATGATAGGTTGCGCTTTGCATGTGCTGTTGTCACAGTTACAAGATTTATTAGTGAGGTGTTACCTTGTGTCATCAAGAAGAATCGCAAAAATAATTATGATGAATATATAATATTAAAATTCTGGCCAGTGCAACAAGCTGATAATTATTTTCATGTTATGGCTGATAAATAATACATAACCAATATTAAAATTCTATAAAATGTTGTAATAAATTAAAAATAAAACATAATAAGAAAAAATGAATCAATCATTCTAAATGCTACATTGATTTAATTTACATTTATTTATAAAAAAAAAAATATATATATATTCATTTTATATGATATATAATCAATTATTTATTATATTATTTATATTATTATTTTTTGTTAATTATATATACAAACAATTGAATTTATAAATGGAATTACTAAATCATTTAATATATTTACATGTATTTATTTATTATTTATTTAATTTTTTATTATATATATATATAAATATATAAACAATAATATATATATATGTATATATTTGTATAATTTATATTATATATGAATTGTATAGTTGATTGTTTTAAATAATTGTAAATTAAATTCAATTCCATTACATTTTAATATCAGTTATTAATATACTGATTTATTGTGCATTACTAGCGAAAATGTTTTGACAACACCAAAAAGAAACAGTAAAAGTATAAACTTCTGTGAAAAGCAGCATTTTAATTTTAGTATCATCTTCCTGAGCATTCTCTATCGGACGCTGACCTTGAATAAGATAAAATCCCACTCAAATATAATTCACATGCTCAGCTGAACTATTATTCACTTGTGCTCCCTCCGACTGTATTTGAGAGTCTTTCTCTGGCTGACGCAAGTCGTGACAGTCCACAAACCCCTTATATAAATCTTAGTTTAATCCAAGTTCAATTTGATTTAAGCATAGAATCCGGTTGTAAGTTTTGCACGGGATGTGAACTGTGCAAACAAGCTGGGGAAACACATAAGGCCTTTTCAAACACATCGACAGGTTGAAGCAAAAAGCATGCAAGCGCACACACATAGAATTGATCACGTCTGAGTCTGACGTATCATCAGTGTCAGCATCTGAAATCCTTATATGACTTTATTCTCATTCCGATCATCCAGTGAACATTCACACACCTCCTGCAATTCCCTTATGCTAACATGGGAAGCTCTTGTGTGAAACCGAACGCTTTATACACTGATCCGCAAATTACCGTGCATAAGCAAAATCATGTTCCTGAAAGGATGTCTTAATTGGACGGAGTAGGGAATGTTTTCAGATCAGAGAACACGGCTAAGAGGGAGTATGATCAAAGAGACCATTATCATAATTACAATTGATTTGCATATTGTTTTACTTCATTACTAAAAACAATACAGTTACTACAGGGATAGTTCACTCAAAAAGGCTTACCCTCATGTTTCATACCCATTTAACTTACTTTCTTCAGTGGAACACAAAAACAGAAGTTTAGCAGAATGTCAAAGCTGCTCTTTTGCATACAATTAAACTGGATGGTGATCGTGTGTTGTCAAGCTCCTAAAAGGACAAAAAGCCCTATAAAAACATCATAAAAGCAGTGTATATAAATTGTGCATCACATCTTTTGAAGGCATTTGATAACTTTGCGTGAGGCACAGACTGAATTTAAGCTGTTATTCATTGAATATTTTGCTTGATAGCTTTGGTCACCATTCACTTTCATTATACGGAAAGAGCAGCTTAGACATTCTGCTAAATATTTGAGTTCTACACAACAAAGAAAGTCTCTTTTGCTCACCAAGGCTGCATTTATTTGGTCAAAAATACAGTAAAAACAGTAAAATACTGTTATTATTACAATTTAAAATAACTGTTTTCTATTTTCATATATTTTGAAATTAAATGTATTCGTTTGATGCAAAGCTGAATTTTCAGCATCATTACTCCAGTCTTCAGTGTCACATGATCCTTTAGGAATCATTCTAATATGCCGATTTGCCGATCAATACATTTTTCTTGTTATCAATGTTGAAAACAGTTTAATATTTTTTGTGGAAATTGAAATACATTCAATCAGGATTCTTTGTGAAATAGAAAGTACAGTTACTGGAAATGACTTTACTGTCAGTTTTGATCAATTTAACGCATCCTTGCTGAATAAAAGTATTAATTTCTTTGGAAAAAATCTTAATGACCTGAAACTCTTATGTTTGCTATGAAAACGTCCCTCTACACATGAGCACATATAGCAGATCCTATAGCTCCTTCCTGTTGGGTCATTCAATGTATCCCCTTTTAGATGAAAAGTCCTTGCAATCTATTTAAACTTCACCTAATTATGCATATATGTAACCTTGGCATATCGCTCAGCTTGGGGTGGCCTAATTTCTTAACCTGCATTTGGTCTGGATCTATTTGAAAGCCTCATAATCATGACAAAGAAATCATAATTGCAGTAATACGATGGCAATACTTAAAGGTGGGGTAAGCGATTTTCTGGTAGCCAATGTTGACATTTTGAAATCACTAAAATAAATACGCCCCTACCCCAGAAGGGTCTCGCCCCTATTTTGATAGCTCAGCCCCACACATATGTACGCAACCCAGTTCTGTGAAACAAAGCACACTGTGTCTACACCGGACGCGAGTGGCGCGGCGCGACAAAATACTATGGAACTCATTATAATCAGTGATGCTGTCTACACCATATATATATACATATCTATGGTCTACACTGGATGCGGCGCGGCACGACATGACAAATCCAAGACAGAAAACTGCTGCTGCGTTCTATTCATGACATATTGACACAAATTTCAAATGATTTTCAACGGTCGCTTTGTCATGTCCAGTGTACTAGACAGACTTTAGTTGTTGCGGCGCAGACACGGTGTTACTCACTGTGACGAGAGGGGCGGTCACAGTGAGTCTTTCTTTAAATGTTCACCGGTTCCTGCCTCCTTCTTCCCGGGTTTTGGCACCAATGTAACAAAGTTCGTAGTTCGGGAAGAAGGAGGCGGGAACCGGTGAACATTTAAAGAAAGTCTTTAATAAAATAAACAAATACAAAACGAAAGTAAAGCGGCAGCCCCTCGCGGACGACTGCCGCACACAAAACACAAAATAAAGTCCAGGCCTGGTCCTCTCTCGTCTTTCACTGACGTAACTCCTCCATTTATCCTTCCGGAGCTCCTCCGTGGGACTCGAGCTCTCTCCTCCACATCATGAGTAGACACGCCCCTTACTGTTGAATGGCTACAAGTTTGTTTTGCTAGTCAGCCCGAATCAGTTTTCTAAAGCGTTTTTGAAAAATCGCTTACCCCACCTTTAAAATCCTCCCCATTCTGTTATTAGTCATCGTCCTGCAATCTCAAATGGAGGTACAAGAAAGGAGATATTTGTGCTGTGCAGATCAAAAATATTCTCAGTACACTAGATCTTACTGAACAGTTCATCGATTACATGGAGGATAGATAACCTTCTGTTTCCCCTTCCCCCTGCGGACAGATTTCCCACAAGCACAGTCAACAAGAAGGATGTGTGGACTACAAACATGCAGCCAAGCCCCATGCACAAGCCAGAAATACCTGGTGGTGATAACTCCCATCTCTTCGATATGAGGTCTGGACAGGAAATGTAGTGAAGACACAATTGAAGGGACATTTTGGTGGCATTAAAGTGAAATGTGTCATTCTACGGTTTAAACAGCACATCTCATGTATCGTGACAACATTGAATGTTTGAGGAACAAGCCACCAATCCAAAAGCTTATGTCCAGCAACATATTCAGATGTAAAAAAAAAAAAAATATATATATATATATATATATATATAAATATGTGTGTGTGTGTGTGTGAGAGAGATTCACAAATTTAAGTGTAATAAATTAATACATGTTTATAAATCGAAAATAATAATAAAATAGAGGCAGCGCTGGCATGGATCTGGATGGTTGGCATAGCTCTATGTGCTGGTGTGGTGATGTGCTGTGACAGGCTGGCTTTTTGCTGGTTCCTGAGCTCTGTGAAGGAGGCTTTTTAATGGGAGCGATACTGTCCGCCAAGGAAAAGCCATTACAGCCCGGCCTGAGAGATGCTAGCCTTGCGTGGATGTGCATACAGCTCTGTGTAAACACTGGGAAGGATGTTTGACCAGGAGGATGAGGAAGTGGACATTTCCACAATGAAAAGATGGCTGTAGGGTTTGGCTAGCATCACACTGAATTTACCGCACACATTTTGCTTCGGGTAACACATCACAGGTACACAGGACCTCTTTAGAAACATTGCTAGGAACATTTCCAGTAAACATGACAGTTTATCATACTTCAAAAGTTATCTGGATGTAGACTATGATAGTAGAAGTCTCAATACTGCCAATGCTGGCTGCCCCAAGCTAAATCTTTTTGTCAACTGGATTGATAATGTTGACAGACATCTCATGAAATTGAGATTAAGAAACCAAACCAAACCAAAACCAAAACAATTCAAAAGATAAAATAAAATGAAAATAAATATGATAAAATAAAGGTAAAATAAATAAAAAGATAATTAAATAAAATAATAAAAATAAAATAATAATAAAATAAAAAAAATAGAAATAATTTAAATACAAAATTTCTTCTTTATATTTTTTATGTAACACACACATACACACATACACACACAAATATTTAATAAATATAATTAATTTTAATTAATAATTATAACATGAAATATAATAAATATTTCAGGTTATAATTATTAATTAATATTAATTAAAATAAACAATGTAATCTAGAAATGATTGGAAAATTAAATAATGCATAAAATATTAATATTTAAAAATCATGAAAATTCTTCTAAACTGTTTATTAAATTAATATATAAAATTATATTAAAATAATTTAAACTTGTTTTATTTATAAAATGGTTCTAATGGTTCTCTTTTTTCAGAGAAAATAATATCTGTCATAAATTTAAATAACTATCATTTTATCTTTGTCAGTCAGAATATTAATATTGGTGTATCTCTATTCCAGTTATTAGTGAATGAGACCAATTGTCACTGGACTTTCTTATAACGGTATGTTAAATGGATTTATTAATATGATGCTGACATAACCATCCCCGTTTGGACAAGACAGTGATGTGTTTATTTGAAAAGTCGTGGTTTGGAAAAGCCTACCTTGGTGCGGGGATGAAAGTTGCGAAACGCGCTGGTCTTGAATACGGTTCGGTTTCTCCTGCATATGATAGCGACCGCCATAACCACCATAACCATCGCCAGCGATACAGGAATCAGGACCGCCAGTATCCAGATGTTACTAGGCAGACTCTTGACCACCGCTGTTTACACACAAACACAATCACAAACATAGATTGGAAATCAATAGACTCATTCACAATGTTTGCACATGATTTCCGCCACTTGCGTCTCCAGCATACTCTCTTACAGTAATCCAACTCCCCTCTGTCTCCTACTGTCTGTGGTTAGCTCCTAATGAGCCGAATCTGTCTTTCGGCTGTAGCTCTTATCTGGGAGATTAAACCCCCACTGCTGGGTCTGATTGTGTATTATTCATACAAAACTGGGGCTTTGTTCGTCTCCGGCAGACAAACTGGGCTCGACGCCCCAGTTAAGAGCTAAGTAAACTTGTGTAAACTCTCTACACCCAAATCCCCTGCGGTTTCTCTAGCACGGCGTGAGATAGCTATAGACCTCATTTGGAAAAATAAGTCAGCATTATCATGCTCACTTTCGTTGGTTCCTTATTAAGTCAAAGTAGAATTTTCGGTTCATTTGCACAGAGTTTCACTGATAAAATATTTCAGTCGTCTGTTCTTGCATTAATAAAGATTTTCACATTTTCTGCCATAAATGCAAGTGGCGCAGAATTTGATGCTAAGCTAATGGCAAGGCAAGGTTGCTAGCTAGATACTTACTTGCCAAGCCTGAGATTTTTGGTCTCCTGAAATGGCGTCCAAAGTTTCCTTCAATTTTGACATGAGCACTTAGAGAATGTATGCAGCCGAACGTAGGATTGTATATTTTATTCAATAACATGCGCAAATATAGGTGGTCAACACATGCACTCCAAAAAGTTCCATCCTTGTTCAGTGTCTGCACTATTCTTTCCAGAAGTTATGACCAATAAAATTGTCGTTGTATTTGTTTAAATTAGAGTTGTGGGTATCTCTTAATTCCCTTGCCTTTTCCAGTAATTTGTTGTTGTATACTTCAATTTTTACATGTAAACTAGGATGCATGCATACTATATGCACTATACTTATATTAGGGCTGGGCAATAAATCGATAACGATAATTATCGCGATATAATTTTAAACCGATAAAACGATATGAAGAGTTCGATAAATGTTCGATAATGTTTATGCACCAAAAGCGGAAACAAAACAGAGTGCCACACGGACCGTTTATTCACTCGGATCAAAGTTTAAATGGCAGCGCAGTGCGAGCTCACTACAAACTTGAAATAAATAAAGATTTCACTTTTATTGTGATAATTATCGATACCGACTGATTTGATAAAAATTATCGTGATAATTTTTTTGGCCATATTGCCCAGCCCTAACTTATATCCTTGCAGACGCTAAAAATTAAAGTATAATTTGGGTTTAAGTCTAGAATTTTTTTTCTGCTAATTTTATTGTCCAGATATGGAAGATTGTTTCCGCCACAGAATAACAAAAATAATAAGGTAATTAAATAAAGTATATAAAAAGTCACAAATACCTTTTTTATGTTTTTTATTCTGTGGAAGAAAAAAAATTAATTGCAAGATATAAACTTGGAATTGCGAGAAAAAAACTGAGAATTAGAGATATAAACTAGGAATTGCAAGAAAAAGTGAGAATTGTCAGACATAAACTCGCAATTTTGAGTTTATATCATGCAATTCTGACTTTTTTTTTTTCATAATTGCGAGAAAAATTCTGAATTGTTTGACAAACTCAGAACTGCGGGAAAAAGTCAGAATCGTGAGATAAAAGTTGCAATTACCATTTTTATTTTTTTTCTATAGTGGAAATATGCTTTCATATCCAGCTGATTAAGTTTTTGCAAAAATTCATCGAATTTGAGTCATACAATGAGAGATATCACTGGTGTCAGTAGCATACACAGTGTTTGACTGACTCGCACACTGAATTGAATAGTTCTGATTAGGGGTCAAATCACCAAACGTAGGAATGAGCATTAGCAAGCACCGCTAACATAAACTATAATGTACAAATCACTTTTGACACCTTAAACATAAACAGTAGTTCTAAATAAGATATACAGTAAACACTTACAGAAGCATAAGTTTTCCTGCATATAAAAAGAAACTAAATGATGGTTCGGAAAGAAACAGGGCTAGAGGAGTGAATTATATACATACGCTCTGCTTGAACTTGGACGAAGTAGCCCAGAGTGAGAGCCATGGTCTGAGAGTCCACCGTGTTGAGGGTCTTAGCTGCAGCAGTGCCAGTTATGGGAGAACCATCTACTTGTATGTAGTAGGTCATTTCAGCTGGGTTCTTAGGACCAGACAGCCGCCGAATGCTGACCATCTGTATGAGGAAAATACCTTGAGTTCATGTTGGATATTTCCACTATAAACTTTAGAAACTCTAAATCTTCAATTGAATTGGACATGAGGCCAATTTTCAGTTTTAAATGGGCCATACTCTACTACACATTTGTCACATTTTTTCCCCTTGAATTCCATGTAGAATTTTCTTGCGCCAAAACACGTGTTTATATGCAAATGACCTCTTTTATGATTGGCTAACCTCTTTGCGTTCAACGTGAGTAACATAGTCCCCATCCACTGTTTTAAATAATAAATAAGCTTTTTTTACAGTATGTTGCAGCCATGAACACATTTTACCACTTGCTAATTTGTTGCAGGTTCTATTGGGGGCGGGGATTTCTTATTCTAGAGCATTTGACTGGACTAAAAACCTGTGTAGTGCAGGATGAGTCATCAAAATATTTAGTCAGGACAAGAAAAATTAGCAAAGAACAAACTGATGGCACACCTGGACGGTGTAATCGCCCACAGTCGTGGCTCTCCTGAAGCGGAGGCCACGTCGACTGGCAACCAGAAAGAGCTCCGCCAGCCGCTGCTCCATTAGACTAGCAAAGCTCTGATAACTCCCCTCAAGAGAAGAGCTGTCAACGTCCTGAATTACTGCGGAGAGAGAGAGAACGACAGAGAGGGATGAAGCAAGGTGACAAGGAGAACATACCTTTCTTACACTTTAAGTCTAAAAAACTGCAATTACTATAGAATTGACCTTGGTAAAAGGATTCGTTCTCCTGACAGTGATAAAAAAGGATGAACGGGGTAAAGAAGGGGGAGGAAGAGCTAGCTAAGGCAACGGAGAGAACATTGAGTGCAAAAACTTAAAGCTAGAAATAGCTTTTTCACACTCGATATTCTGATCCGATGTAATCTCAAATCAGTTGATGGAGGAAGCTAAATAATACATCAATAGCTCTCCTCAAGGAGGAAGACTGTGTTTAAAAGAAGCAGGGAAAAACATTAGCTAGACTTAATCACGTAACACACGCTGGCAAATAGCTGTCTGGGTGCTGGTTAGCAGCTGAACTGTTAAGGTAATTACCTGTGATTACCCAGTAATCTCGGGTTGCTACTGAAGTGTTAAGGTTGTGGTACTCTAGAGCTGTGAAAAGAGAGGGAAAGATAGACAGATGCTTATTAGAAGACCATTCTGGGAAAAACTGAAGTCTGTCATCATTTGCTCATACATTAGTAAGGATAAATGTGAATTTGTATTGTTATCTTTAGTTATTGTTAACAGTCTAATGCATAAAATAAGCTGATCAATTATTTATTTATTTTTTTAAAATGCTGTAAAATTATGCTTTTTAACATGTATATTTTACAAAATATGTTTTCTTATCCATGGCACACAGGCATTTTGTTTCTACATTCTTTGTTATATTTGTTAAAGGGGTCATATGATGCGATTTCAAGTTTTCCTTTCTCTTTGGAGTGTTACAAGCTGTTCGTGAATAGATAGGATCCTAAAGTTGCAAAGACTAAAGTCTCAAACCCAAAGAGATATTCTTTATAAAAATGAAGACTCGTCCACGCCCTCCTAAAACGCCTCATTTAAACACGCCCCCACATGTCTACATCACAGTGTGGGAAGATTTGCATAACACCGCCAAAATGTATACTCAAAGAAAGAAGGCGTATCTTTGATTCTCGCTGTAGTATTGTTGCCGCCGCCGACATGTCGTGGAGACGCTGTGTGTTTCGTTGCGAAAGCTAAACTATTTTGTTTGGTCTTCCAAAAGAGGACACAACTAGAAATCAGTGGTTAAGTTGTATTTACAACACTGTTCCAGAACAGT
>NW_015539924.1:863447-896470 GCF_001515605.1 Sinocyclocheilus anshuiensis
AAAAATCGACGCGTTTCAGAAAGGCGGGGCATAGAGGAGAAACAATAATGTACAGTATGTGGAAAATAATGTGTTTTTTTAACCTTAAACCGCATAAACACATTTCATTACACCAAATACACAAAATAATGTTCTTTTTTAGCAACGTCATATGACCCCTTTAAAAGTATATTTTACTTAAATAAAAAAAAAAACTTGAATAAAAAAGCGAATATTGAATGTCAACATAATATCCATTAAATACATAAATATTTATTTTAATGCTTGTCAGAAATGGGTCAGAAAGCTCTCGGATTTCATCAAGAATATCTTCATTTGTGTTCCGAAGATGAACGAAGGTCTTACGGGTTTGGAACGACATGAGGGTGAGTAATTAATGACAGAATTTTCATTTTTGGGTGAACTATCCCTTTAAAATAATTTTTAATGGAGTATAGCAAGTTACACAGCAGAACAAGCCAACTTCCCCAAAATTTTTCATATCAACTACCCATTCAAAAAAGGAAAATGTTATGTGTCCTAGGAAAACATCTTTTGGATCAACCAAAACTGAAGATCTCTGCCTCAAGGAAAACAAACTCATGGATTCAAACAGAAATAAACATGAACTACCATTTCAATGTGCACTAACATGCAAACATGAGCAGTGCAGCAAGTCAATGTAACATCAAGCGGTAAACACAAGCTGGAACTTACGCTCAGCGATGATCAGAGGGGGGAAGAAGAGAAAGTAGCCCACCAGCTCGGCAGTGAGCTGGTTAAGGAGACCGCTGGACACAGTACCGTTCAACGGAGTGCTACTGTTCCACACCACATACACCAGAGTGACTGCCAACGAATTCCCAGTTTGATACGTGTTCAGAATCTGTTCAAAAACACAAACAAACTATAAATCCAAATCCAACAGACGAGTCCTCATAGGAACGGCGTTATCAAACCTCTGAAGATAAGCCATTTATCAAACTTTATTTTCAAGTTCAATTGAAAAACTACCTCAACGGAAAGAGTCCCATAAGAGTCCTCCACTTTCTCCTGTGCCTCAGCAAACACATTTTCCAATCGTTGCTCCATCATTTGGATGAAGCCACAAGACTTGATGTTGTCCATTGGCCCAACAAACCTGAGAACTATATGTAGGAAAACAATAAACTGTTAAACAAAAACAGAGCCCACATTCCAGTTACCAATCATTCTAGTTACCAAGTTTCAACTGTCTAAAATGCAATTTCACTAACAATAAATGGCGGTGGGCTTAAGACTGGTTGGATATGTAATGCAAAAAAGGGTAAACAAAGGTGCTCAAGTTTAAAACTTGTCAGATAGATCATTTCCAGTCAGATTTTCCAATAAACTTCAGTTGGAAAAGAATCGTACCCGTTTTGAGTTGCAGGTGGATGCCTAGGCTGGGCAACCATGGGGCCACAGGACTGGGGATGGCCAACACCACGGGAACATACTCTCTGATGTCATTCAGTAGCTTGTCAAAGCCATAGGAAACTAATGTGTCCATCACAACAGAGGCCACCAACACAGACTTCCCTCTCAAGACATAGTAGCCCACAGTCACATTAGAAGGCGTGCAGATATCTCTTTCCAACTAGAAAGAACACAGATCATGTAAAAGGACATGGATATATGGTAATGGACATCTGACACAATGTATTTTTTTCACCAATTTCTATCAGCTCTTTGGCTAGTTCTTTTTAAATGGTCCTGTGGTGTGACAAATTAAATTTTAACTAGAACACTACCATTCAAATGTGTGGGGTCAGCAAGATTTTTTTTTAATTAATACTTTTATTCAGAAAGAATACATTAAATCAATAAAAAATTGAGACATTTATAATGTTGCAAAAGATTTCTAGTGTAAATAAATTCTTTCACAGTTTCCACAAAAATACTAAGCATATTAGAATGATTTCTGAAGGATCATGTGGACACTGAAGACTGAAATGAAGAAGTAATTAATAGCGGCTGAAAATTCAGCTTTGCCATCACAGAAATAAATTACATTTTAAAATTTATTAGAACAAATAATAATAATAATAATATGCAATAATAATTGTAATAATATTTCACAACATTTCAGTTTTTATTGTATTATTGATAAAATAAATGCAGCCGGGGTGAGCATAAGAGACTTTATTCAAAAACATAAATTACATATATAGTCTTACTTATATATTAAAATTTAAATGAATAAAAAATTACAAATTAAGTAAATAAATTAAATGAAATAATAATTAAAATAATTGTATTGATAATTAAAATGATAATTTTTAACACAAATATTAAATAAATTGGTGATTATTTCTTCAACTTTCAGATTTTGTTTTGTTCTCACAGACTTTCTGTCTTAAAATATGAAAATCCACCATAAAAAAACTACTAATTATTACATTTTAAACTACAGTAATCTAAACAAATAATGATATAATTCGTTTTGATATTTACTTTGAGAGAATAATCACATTTTCCAAAATTATGAAATAAATAATAAATATTTCTACTGTGCCATTTCCAGTCATTTTAACAAATATTATTTAATTGTGTGTATTAAGGACACATACAATTCTAGCTATTAAATTAGTCTTAGCAAGACAAAGGAGTCAGACACTTTACTCCAAAAATATAATTTCCATCACAGAACGCTATGAGACACAATACATCAACTGAGACGTGAAGGAAATGACACACTGTGGAAAAAACACAAAAATCTCCTATGATGCATGGATAAATTAAAATTAAACACTACTGTGTGTGTAAAAAGTGTACACAGTATCAATATCTTAACGAGTTCAAATATGCCTTGCTAAAATCATATGCTGTTTTTATTTATAGTGCTATATTCGCACAAATGCTCTTACTGGCTTTGTTTATTGTTAAGCGCTTGAGGCAAATGCTAATACAAATCCCACATTAATAAATGTCATCATATTGAGCCAAGCTGACTGACCATCTCTCTCATTTTACTCCAACACAAACACACACACACACTCTCTCTCTCTCTGTTCATGTGTAGATAGTGATTGTGTTGTCTCCTGCTGATCACCTCCAGGGTCTGTAATGATACAGAACCTCTGATCTGATGGACAGTTGACGAGGAGAAGGAGAAAGAGGGGGGGAAAAAATCACACAGTGAGCAAAATGGACGAATATAGAGACAGATTGAGTCATTCGGTACAGAGCTTAATAGACACAGACGGTCGCTCTTCAAATGCTAATAACAACCTTTTCAGTGGTCAGTCACAATTAAAGAGACAGTACACCCAAAAATGAAAATTCGGTCATCATTTACTAATGCTCAAACTCATATGACTTGTATGACTAACAACTTAAACTTAAGAGAGTCATACAGGTTTGGAACGACATGAGGGTGATTAAATGATGACAGAATTAAAATTTTTAGCGAACCGTTCATTTAAATCTCTATTTAGGCAACTGAGCTCCCCTCAGCACATTGTCTCTGCTATTACCATGATACGGATTTTTTATTTGCAGCATATGAGGTACCAGTGCTGCGCTATTTTTGGACATGCCTTTCTGATGGACAGACGTGCAAATGCTCCTTAGGCTTCAAACCAAGTGTTTCATAAGACGGTCCTTTCTCAGCGCTTGAAAACAGGGAGATGTTCTACACAATCACACTCAATGAGCTGCATACTGAACATAAACAGGAAACACCTCCCACGCAGCCTCCCACCACATTGTCCTCTGCTAAACTACTATTCCCATGATGCTACAGTGATAAGGTCCCAGAGGACTGTGGTCAAAGCACTGTGCTTATCTTGATTCTACTGTTTAAGGCCTATTTTACTGTGTTTCCAATGGCAACCAACTATTCTGATTAGTTCTTTTCATTATTTATTTAGAATTTCTTATTTCGTGTTGTACTTGCAATGGAAGAGAGAGAAAAGGGTTTGGATAAGCATACTACCATTTTATTATTGCTGCAGTGTATAGTCTGTACACTGTGCATACTAGTATGCTAATTATTTTTAAATTATGCATTAAATCCTTCTGACTTCTTTCAAAAACATTGAAAAATCTTGAAACCAATCCCAAACCTTTTAACTTTTATAACTGCGTAGCGGCTTTTGGCTCCAAACACATGCAAAACCACCAACCTGAACACGGATGTTGCTGTCGTTGAACGCTCTCTGCAGTGCCTGCGTGATACCTTTAGACAGGTCCTGTCTCATTCCAGCTTCTAGGCGATTTCGTCGCATCTGGATGGACAACACTGGGGAAAAAAATACAACACATATGAAAGTCATGATTTTCTAAGCATCTCAAAGCAGCTCAGATCCCAAGGGGGACAGCCATGCCCATAAACATGTCTGTTTACAGTGAACATATGTTGGCTTCACTGCAGTGCATATGCTGTCACTGTAGAATGTGGGAGAGGAGGAGTAAAATAACAGCATATGGTAATATTATATGCATAATAAAGCCTTTCACAAGATTAAGTAGATATGTGCATTTGTACATTGGTTTTGTCATATGGCTCTGTTGTAATGAGCTGTGCATAATTTAAATGTCAAAATGGATTTGTTACTTGAATGTGTATTTATCATTTCATAGCTGTTAACTTTTTTTTTTTTTTTAATACAACTAAAATCTCATTTCAAAAACTGAAATATTTTAGTCTTGGTTAAACATCTGACTAAGTGCTTACATGCACAAAACACTGCGAACCAAAAAAATCTACTTATTATGTAAATAATAAATTTTTATTATTTATTTTTATATTATTTATGTTTTTTATTTATTTATATGTATTTTCATAGTATATTATATCATATTCTATTCTATTCTATTAATGCCATAGCCTAAACCTATTTTTATTACAATAACAGAATAGATTATAATGACAAGTAACAAATAAAGCATATGTGTGTGTATATAAATAAATATAATATATATATATATATATATATATATATGAGCTGAGCACAATTTAAATGTCATCGCTTTGTTATTTAATTTTAATGTAGGTATGAATGTTTATTCATCATTCCATAGCTGTTAATTATTTTTAAATTACAATTAAAATCTAATTGAAAAGGCTGAAATATTTTAGGCTAGGCAAACAAATGCAACAAACCCCAAAAACATTTACATGCAAAGCAAAATTGGGGTAACTTGGAACAATAGGTGTCCTGATTGGGTTTTGCTTATAATCTAAAAAAGTTTTCCTACAAACACTGTTTAGGTCTAGATATGACATTTTGTTTTATTGCCAATACTATCAGTTCAACAACATTATTTCAACGCAATCTACAATTCAACTCAATAACCTGCTAAATTTGCTGTAATGGAATGTAAACTGCGTTGATTTGCACTGATTAGTGGTGCAATTGTAACTAAATTAATTAAAAATTGCCTAATTCCTTTAGCGAATTATCGCTAAAAACAGCACAGACGTGCTAATAGAGTAAACGGGCTCACCTGTTTTTACCCATAATCTTTCGGTCACATTACAGGTCAAATGTGAACTGTCAGTTGGAGGGCTGCTCGGTTTAGTCATGGTACTTCCAGAGGTAGATACAGCGGTGGTTTGACGAGGGGTTGTCGTTGCGGTGGTTGCTAAAGTGGTTGTGGGTGTTTTTGTGGTTGTTGGTGCTACTTTTGTGGTGGTGGTGGTGGTGGTAGTTGTTGTCGTAGTGGTTGTGGTGGCTGTCGTCGGTGGTTCCGTCTCGGTTGTTGTGGTCTGGGTGGCTGTCATGGTCGGCACGGTGGTCGCGACCTCTTTCGCCACAACGACGGCAGTGGGCGGAGTCACAGTCGTTGATGTCACAGTTAAGGGCGTGACAGTCGTGGTGGTCACTGTGGTGAGCTGCAGACTGTCGCTGGTCACAGTGTGGGAGTTGCTGCGCGCTGAATCGCCGGATGAAGCGTTTTCAGCTCTTTCAGGGGAGGTGCCGTTAAAAGCAGAAATTGAGACCGAAGTTGTCACATTGTCAGAGAGCGCGGCATCTGTCTCTGCCACAATCATGAAAGAGGATCCCGGGGCGGTGGGAAGATCAGGGTTCCTGGGGAATTCACTAAGAGTCTCGTCTGAAAGCAGAGAACGTTTGAGTGAGCCACCTCAGGAGCAGGAGGTGAGATCGAGGACACACATGAATGCTCGCTGATGGTGAAGAATGACACATAGGACATGTGGGAGAGGATGGATGTAGCTCTTGGGGATTATGCAGTAGCGGGACTTGTTGAAGTGTGTAATTTTTGCGCCACTAGTGTCATCAAACCGAATATAACTGAAGATAAGACGAACAAATTCAGCGAGAGTAAACGTTGGCGGGATAGTTGGGATGTGCAAAAATTACATACTTCAGCTTTAATGTCAACATGAAATCAAAGTTGACCCAATCAGGGTTATCAGGGTTATAATAATAAAAAAAAGAAAACATTTTATTTCAGTTGGTAGCTAAGGCAGCATTTCTCATTTAGTTTAATTTAGTATAGCTTGATTTACTAAAATAATTAAACTGCAATCAAAATATTAAAACTATACAGAAATAAATAAAAAAATTCTTAAAATGGCAAATCACAACAAAATTACTAAAAATTTAACACAAACTAAAATAAAAACAGAAAATATATTTATTAAAAAATATGACAAATATAAAAATAAAAACTGATTCAAAGTATTAATAAAAAATACAATAGTATCTCAATGCTACTAAAATAACACCACTGTTCAAAAAGGGTCCATAAGGGCTGGTAATGCTCACCATGGTTGTATTTATTTGATCAAAAATACAGTAAAAAAGTAATATTGTGAAATATTATTACAATTTGAAAAATAAATGTTTTCTATTTTAATATATTTTAAAATATAATTTATCCCTGTGATGCAAAGCCATTACTCCAGCCTTCAGTGTCACATGATCCTTCAGAAATCATTCTAATATGCTGATTTGCTGCTCAAGAGACATCTTCTTATTATTATTATCAATGTTGAAAACAGCTGTGCTGCTTCATAATTTTGTGGAAACG
This sequence comes from Sinocyclocheilus anshuiensis, assembly GCF_001515605.1. Lineage (NCBI taxonomy): Eukaryota > Metazoa > Chordata > Actinopteri > Cypriniformes > Cyprinidae > Sinocyclocheilus > Sinocyclocheilus anshuiensis. Next base: position 870,450 of record NW_015539924.1, read on the forward strand.
GTGATATATTTTTGTTCAGGATTCTTTAAATAAAATAAATAGAAACCTTTTTTAACATTATAAATATTTTTACTGTCATGTTTATAAACTATTTAATCATCCTTGCTGAATAACAGTATTCATTTCTAAAAAAAAAAAAAGAATATTAACCAATAATATCATAGTCTAATATTTCACAATCCAATCAAATCCTGATGACGTCCTAAATTTTTTCACTTTTTACTCAGAAATATGTCATGTTGCGCAAATAAAATGGGATGTGAATGCAATTTCACGTTGACTTTAAAGATATTATTATTGATGATGATTATTATGATAACAACAAACACAATGACCTTGAAAATGATGATGATGGTGATGAAGATGATGAACAAAGGGTGAAGAAAGGATGACGACAACATCAAATCAGCAAAGTCCCTGAAAAGAAACCCCTTTAAATACACCACTTCTTGATTTCTGTACACAGCATTGATTCAAAAGCTCACGATCTAGCAGTACCTGAGCTAGTGGTCAAGACACTGTTGATTTTATGTGCCGGGGACGGTGGATTTGGCACTCTGACGGCCAGCTCCCCAGGGGACTTTTGATTGGTTCGATTGTCACTGTTGCCGGGTGGGGAGGGCAGAGAATGCACCAGCGCCTGAGGCTGTGTCTCTGCAACCTGCAGGGTCTGTACTGAGGCGAACACAGGCTGCTCCCTTGTGCTTTCTGCCCTCGCTGCTGGGGAGTGGAACTGCGAGGCGAAATCTTCGTCCTCCAGCAGCGATGAAGAGACTGTGATGTTTGGGGCTCCGGTTGGAACCTGGGAAGGACTGAGGGGTTGTCCTGATGCCTCGAGTCTTGCTTCATCTGGTAATGAAAAAGGAGATGTTATGGTGCAAAATCATAAACATTTACTGTCTTTGTCTTATAGGAGGAAATGCACTAAAGGAAATCTAAAAAATAAGTGTATGATTTCATTTGTGGAGCCAAGATTTTAAATTCTTGACGGCATTAGAGGCAGCTGCATTAAGCTTGCAAACCTAATGACACGAACTGTTATTTAATCAGCATGAATGATAATGCGCTGTATTAAATTGCTCTCAAGGTATTTGAGACATTTGAGAAAAAAAATGATGGGGAAACAAACCTAGCAGGCTGCCTCGCTGCCTACATAAGCTGTCTTCTAAAAGAGCATCGTGTCATGGAATATTTTAAGTGACCAATTTTGAAACACGTTTTTTTGCACTGAAAACTTGATTGACAATTTCAATCGAGTTTGTCGTTAGCATCTTGATAAACTAAAATCACAACACTTGTAGTAAGTATAACATTCATTTTTTTAATCAACTCTTTTGTCCTTTTCTTTTTTTTTTTACAATACAAATATTTTATATATTATTTATATTTTATTACAGATACATTTACTGAAAACCTATCAAATTGAGTGAGATATTAAAACTTGTTCTCAGAAAATATATTTAAAATTCAAGTAATTGTCTTGTTTAAAACACAAATCTCACTAAATTTTGTTATAGTATGTTTAAAAAAAGTATGTTATATATATAGTATTGTATATAGTATATAGTATGTTTGTCAATGGGGTAAGAAAAATATTTTAAACTTAATTCAAGATTATTAAAAAAAACAAAACAAGTATTATTATCTCTATAAAAGATAAATGCATCTTGTGTTAAAAACATATAAAAATGTATAGAACATGTATAGCAATCAAAATTTCTCTCTTCTGCCAGCCATTTTGGATGAATTTAGCTCTTATTTAATATTTAATCTAGCTATTTTTTGTAAACTCGTTCACTGATGCTCCTTGCTTGTTTTTTGAGATGTACATTTATAAGAAAAGTATTTTCAGTAATTATAATTATAAAACCGTAATTGTAAATGTAAAACTAAATTGATTTAGTTTTATGCTTACAACAAGGAAACTACTTAATTTGAAATATATTCCCTGGAAACAAGTTTTACAGTAAAATGTTTAAATTCAGTTAATGTATCTTGTATTAACATTTACTGTAAAAAAGACAAAATTGCTGATTGAGATTATTATTATTAATTTAATTTTATTTATTTTTTGCAGTGCAAAAGTGTGCATGTATAGTGAAGGCAAGTAAATAATTTTTTAATGCACTTACTTAAAGACCCTCTACAATAACATTACTCTCTTGGGTAGCTATGAACTATTTAGTTTGCTTAATGTTTCAGAAAAGAAAATCACAGCAGCCCTTCTCTCGATTGCCATCATGACTGTTGGCGAGTCGATCTGAGATGATTAATACCGTGATTAATCGACCTTTACAGCTCTTTACTTTATTTTTATCTTGGGGAACATAACGTGGCCGGAGTCATACAATATAGTGACTTAAGGACATTAATCATAAATCCTTTAGCCGGAGGACCAAATTAGAAATGTGCAGGGTTTCTTGGGTGCTGCGAGCTCTTGGTCTCTTTCTCACTCTCTTACTGTGCTCCTAGTGAGCAGCCTAAAGCTTTAGTGCTTTCCTAACAGATTCATTTACTCACCCAAACACATCCTATATGAGATTAGTCACAAACAACATAAACATAATATTGCAACTTACATCTGCACAAAATGTTGCAAAAGCACAAGTAAATGTGAACATTGTTACTCTACAGATAAAGATAGATAGATAGATAGATAGATAGATAGATAGATATTAGGTATTAATATGATATTTTACCAAGAAATCAAGACAAACCTAATTAAATCTGATTTTCTACAGAATGTGTGTGTGTGCAAATATTGTAAGCTGTCACGTTGAATTCCTATTCTCCAACAGATAGCCACCTGCTCTGACAGTTAGAACATATGGGATTGTCCTGATTAACAGGCAGCTAGAGAGAAGATGAGATGTCGTGTGAAGGGGGCTCTGGCTGTACATTCAACCCATCGTCCTAATGACTGCACTTCCTGTGAACGGGATAGCAATGAACTCTGAAAGCTCTAGACACTTAAGTACGCTTGTTGCCGGCCTGAGAAGATTTACGTACCCCATAATGGGTCATGTGACTTGGGTCAGTGAGCTGAGCCAATCAAACTCTACTGCCAGGCAGAACAGAGCGAGGTGATTGGAAGACAGGACGATAGATGCCAAGATGGCTTCATCCATCACAGTCCCCAAGTGCGTGGCTTGGCCTCAAATGGGTCCTACTGCCACTGCATATTGTTCTATATATGGGATCTTTCTAATCAATGACGTCAAGTGTTAAAAATGAAGGACATGCTGTCCAAGCCGTTGTCCTGCTTTAATGTAACTGGAGATCAGTAGGCTAGAAAGACATGGACCTTCTCCATTATGAGGACAGGTGGTGAAGGGGACTGATGGGTAACAGGCCAAAGCCATTGAAGCCCATGAGGGAGTATATGGGGAACCGAATCATGGAGTCACACCATTCCAGCAGGACAGATCCGCGTCCGTAGTCTATTCATAGATCCCATCTGCTTTTGTTGCATCTTGTTGTGGCATCGCGAAGGCAACGGCATTACATCTGTTTATCATAAAGTAAATATTTAAAGGGATATTTCATGCAAAAATTTTATTCCAAGCCAATATGAATATAACAGATGCTTTTTTCGTAGAATATCCTGGCCATTTGTTTTCCAACACAATGAAAGGAATGAGAACTGAGGCGGTCAAGCTCAGAAATGACAAAAAAATAACCACAAAATATCATAAAAGGCAACATACTGTATGCCTCATGCACTATATTCCAGGTCTTCTGAAGTTCCTGTGAAAAACAGACTGACAGATAAGATGATTTTCCCTGAAAAGTGATAATGTCCAATTTGTGAACAAATCAGTTGTGATGTCTAGTTTGTGAATGAATTGTTCTTTTGAGTCAGATATTTTCAATGAACCCGTTGATCCAATTCACAAAACTGATGATTGATGCGTTAACAAATCAGACTGATATGGTTCTTGAGGTCTGTTCAAAATCTTTCTATGGCCTCAGAATACTTGGAATATGACACATGAATCACGTCGACTACATTTATAATGTTTTTATAATACATTTATGCTTTTGTGTCCTTTTTAAGCCTGAAATCTCCAGTCCCCAATCACTGTTATTGCATGAAAGCAATGATGACATTGTTTGAGTAATGATGATTGAGTAAATGATGACAGACTTTTTAATTTTTGGATGAACTATCCCTTTATCAATAAGCACACCATAAATCTAAACACTTTCTTGATAGTACTAAAAATAAATATAACTTGCAAAGAGGATTTAGTTATTTTAAAATCATGTTTCTCTAAACCTGTAGTATATTTCATATTTTCAACATCATAAAATTTTACAGCAAAGCAGATTAGGGCGTCTATGTGCAATGAAGCAGATTAAATGCTTTGACTTGGAATGGGATGTCATCCAAACGGACACCAATCAACTCTCCAGAGAGAATGCACTTTGAGCGTTGCATTTCAAAATTATTACACACTGACTGCAGACAACGTACAAAAGTTTCAGCTGTGGAAATATTTCGGCATTAGTATCATGTACAGTTCATGGCTAAAAAATGACTTTTTTTCTATTAATTATTTAAAAAAAAAAGTCTCATTGCAAAAAATGTGCTGAATACCAGTAATTAGATAATTGAAGTAACTATATAACTGATTTATTTTCACGCGGCTCATTGCACAATACTATTTCATGACCTCAAGATGTGTAAACTAAGATATCTACACATTTGCATCATATAAACAACTTCATAGTAAACTTGCTCGGCAGCACACCTGGTACAGCATTACATTGAGGAGCGCTTGGGTACAAGTCTCGTGAAACACGAATCACAACTTGAAGAAGAAAATTTAAATGGCATGACTGTAACAGCAAATGCTTTTTTATTACACTTTTGCCTTTGTTAACACTATTGGTTAGGTTTAGAGTAGGGTTTAATGTGAGTGGTACTGTACATTATTTTCAAACGTGATACAGCTTTGACCTTTTAGTGCCACACATCGGACATTTCAATTCCGAACTGCTCAGATGCATAAAACATTTAAGTGGAGAAAAATGCACCAAATTTGTAAACAAGGTCTTCTATCATTCTTCAAAAACACCTGGTTTCTGTTTTTCAACTTTCAACATGTTAATAACATGGATTGCCAATGATGGTGTCAGGTGGTAACACCATGGTACTGAATGATTATACTTCAATAGCCTTCCAAGTTACGTCAAAGAATAATGGGGTATATGCTTAAAAACACTGTGGTACCATTAGGGTACCATGATACTTTTTCAGTGGAGATGAACGTCTGTTCTCATTTTGAAGTGGTTTAGCACCATGTTTATTAATCACAATGTTCAAAACAACAATTATGTGCCTAAGTAATGGTAAATTAATTATGTACGGGGCATAGCACATACTGTACCTTAAAATTGGGCTATAATGAGAGTGGCTTGTAGCTACTAAACCACAAAGAGCTGCCAGCAAGAAAATAAAAAAGAAACAAATGACTCCTGTTTCAACAAACTGCTCTCAGCAGGGCAGGGCTGGATAAGGCCAGACTAAATTAAGACAACACAGCACATTTGCTTTGGGTATTCTTGTTTACATTCAGATTCTATTCCTGGAAGTTCTTGTTTCATACACCTGCCAACGGGTTTGAGGTTGATTAACAATGACACAATTTTTGTTTTAATTTGAACTATCCATTTCAAGCATAAAATCCCAGTTCTGTCTTCCTTTTTTCTTAAAGGGGTCATATGATGCGATTTCAATTTTTCCTTTCTCTTTGGAGTGTTACAAGCTCTTGGTGCATAAAGAAGATCTGTAAAGTTGCAAAGACTAAAGTCTCAAATCCAAAGAGATATTCTTTATAAAAGTTAAGAGTCAACCACGCCTACCTAAAACGGCTCGTTCTAACACGCCCCCACATGTCTACGTCACGATGTGGGAAGATTTGCATAACACCGCGCAAATGTTCACGCAAAGATCATCGAATCCGCTGGCCGCGCCGTTCTCAAGCCCGCCCGCCTCTGCTCACTCAAGCCGGCCTCCGCATACTCTAGGCCGTGGCTCACTCAAGGCCTCCGGCCTACGCTAACTCAAGGCTGCGGTGTGTGACGCTTTTTCGTTGTGAAAGCGAAACTACTTTGTTTGGTCTTCCAAAAGAGTAACCTTAAACCGCATAAACACATTTCATGTTCATTAATGTTCTTTTTAGCAGCATCATATGACCCCTTTAAGGCAAAGGAAAAAGTTGCATCATAATATATGAACAGCCGGTGCAAAAACAACACCTTAGGGCCTTCCTTAAACTAAGCAACAACCCACATCCTTCAGTGTATTTTAAAATGATGTGAGCAAGGAAATTAGGGGCATGGCGGACACGCACATCCCACACACACCAACACCATCACTGTTTTTAGATGAGGCAGAGGATAAATCTGAGAGACAGGGAACAGTGTGCTCTTGGCGGGAGCTGAGGTAACAGCAGTGGCAAGCAGATTTGAGATTTGAGCTGTATTAAAGTTTATCCCTCTGCTGATGGCTATATGTGCTTTTAGAGTTGATATACGGCGGCACACCTGCTGAGAACACAGGGATGGGTAAGTGCTGCAGAGCACAGCCCATCTTTGAATAATTAAAGTGCTGGCTAAGCATCTGGTGCTGCGTCTAAAAGCAACATGACATGGCCGAACTCTGCATCAATGTCTGTGTTAAACATCTCTAAATAACACTAATTAAGAACCTGCGTGTAATATTAAATTTAACATACTGTATTTAACTCCTGATTTTCCATTTATAAGCATAGTTAACCCCCCAAAAAAATCATTTACCATATTATTTACCCTCATGTCATTTCAAACCCATGTGCTATTAGTTTTTCTGTGGAACATGAAACATTTGAAGGATTGTTAGAGAGCTCTTGATATACACAAAAAGGGGGAATCATTGTAACTTAAATATTGGTCTTGTCCTAACACCAAGCTATTGTACAGCTTCAGAATACTTTAAATAAAGTGCACTAGCCATATCGATCGCTGTTATAATACATTTATACTGCTTTTGGTGTTTTTGCTGCATCATGATTCTTCAAAAATTCTGTCATGTTTCACTGAAAAAATAGCAACATATGAGTGTGAAAAAAATAAATAAAATTTAAAATATAAATGCATTACTATATTTTATAAAATATAAAAAATTACTTGATGTAATAAAATAACAAATAAAAACTGAAAGAAAAATAAAAACTTCAGACATATTTGAGAAAAAATGACAATAAAAACACTCTTTAAATAACTTAAAAAATTGAAATATGACAGTAAATCAACGTCACTGAAATAATACTGTTGAAGATTGAGTTTGTCTCGTGACATTTTATGATTTACTGTATTTTCTTTCATGATTTCGCCATCATATCCTATCTTTTTTCCACTGTCATGTTGAAAAAGTAGCAAAAAGACCAAAACAGAGATAATATCATATTGTAAATATTCATCAGTATATTCTATTAGAAAGAAATGAGAGGCCAACCAAATAATCAAGATTGAATCCTCCTTCTTGAGCAGGAATCTTCAATCCATTCCCACCATCCATCCTCAATAATTTTCAGAATGAAGTTATGTGGCCATAAATAAAGAAATATTATCCATCTAATAAACAAATAAATAAGGTTTTTGTATAAAAACAACCAAAGGAAATGGGACATTGCTTACATGCACATTTCACCGCAAAATTACAGTAAAAATGACTGAAATACAATAATTTTTACATTTAAACCAGCATAAATTAAACCATATATCATTGTTTTTTTTTCCAGCACAGTAATGAAAATTTGATTTTTGCATCACAGTAATGAGAATGTAAACTGGGTAAGAAATGTGCTTAAAATAATGTCACCGTTTTCTCCCGTTTATATCACAATCCTGAAAAGTGAGCCATTGAGCTGCTGTAATCATAAAAGCTGTGGCTCCGCTTAGCTGAAAGGATGATGACATGAATTATTGACGAAGATACAAACACAGATCTGATTAAAATAACAGCCTGTACCCTTCTAGCCTCTCTAACTGATGAGGCAGACACCATCACACATTTTACACATCTGTGTAAGCATCACCGAGCAGCTGCTGATTGGATAAAGGGGGTCATGTGACTTCCTTGCAGAGCTCTGGGTCGGTCATCTAGTCCCCGTCGAGTCTGGGGGGTATGCAACTGACTTACACTAATCATATTCTCTGCCGGAGGGTTAAAAAAGACTGATAATGTAGTCTGATAATATTACATCATCTACTATTTACAAATTCAAACATGTAATGGAGTGCAAGAACAACATAAACCAAAAACAATACGCATGCAATGACTGATTTATATTGACTCGAGATGAAATTAGCAATCAGATGCCGAGCGCTCGACATGCCAACACAGCAAAAGTGAAATACTGCAAGCCCTCACGCTACTTTCCCATCAATCCTCATAACGGCATGTGTCTCCTCAGCCTCCTGTGCAAACCTGCAGGCTCAACTGATGCTTTTTTTTTGGTTTGTTTTACTTTTCCCAGCCTCTCACTGCATTACACAATTGTCAGAATTAGTTAGTTTCAGCTCTGGCATTGACTGGAAGTGATATAAATTTTTACACAGAGTGGAAAAGATTCTATATTCCCTTCTGGAACGTGTTGGAATATTCAGGAGCTCGTGCAGGACACCTCCAGAGTCTCAAGAGCAAGGCAGGTTATTGCAAACCCCATTAAAACTGAATGAGTGTCTCGCTCTCTCAGGGGGAGTTTGCTAAGAATGAACAGCGGCTGCTGCTAGCATCATTTCATGGATGCCAGTGTGTTTTTTTAATGCAAATTGCTAAATAATTTACTAAAAATAACCACAACTACTACAATACACGAGTTTACTTGCTTAAAGGGTTAATTCGCCCAAAAGTGAAAATTCTGTCATCATTTACTCACCCTCAAGTTATTCCAAACCTGTATGAGTTTCTTTTATCCGTTGAACTCAAAAGAAAATATTTTGTAGAAAATGAGTAACCAAACAGGTGATGGTCCCCATTGACTATGGGGAAAAAAAACTATGGAAATCAATGGGGACCATCAACCTTTTTTTTTTCTTTTTTTTTCAAAATATCTTCTTTTGTGTTCAACAGAAGAAATAAACTTATACAGGGTTGTTAATTCTGGAGTGAACTAATCCTTTAATTTAAACACTCATAACAAAGTGTTATTTCAGTGCATTTAGCACCTAGTTAAACTGGATTGCGGCTGGTTAGTGAATATAGATGCAGGTTTTGGTGCTGTAATGCAGCACAGAAAAGTAGCGCAGCTGTTTAGTGAATTGGCCCCTCAGTCTCTTTCCCAGTTTTCCAGACCATCTCTTATGTTCAAGCCAATCTGACACCGAGGGAACGGAGCAGAGCAAGCAAGAGTCCTCGAAATATGCATTCTGCACACAAATTCCACTGAATATTATGGGCTTTAGCATAGTAAACGTGACATGGCCACATAACATCAGCCTTCTCTGAAGGCAAAAATAGATAATCCCATTCCTTTTACATGGCATCATTTTCCCCAAGGGATTTTTATTAGGGTAAAGCTGATGACGTCGGAGGTTCGACAAGGACAGAGCTCATTATGCATAAAGCTCCTTTCTCCTTTTTCTCATGTAATGAGCACTGCCATGTGTGAAATTCCAGGTGTGAACATAAACCGCAGTACTTACTTTCTTCTTTCAAGCTACGAAGGCAACAGTTTAGCAATTAAATATATCTAAGGGTAGGAACGAAATCGAATGTGGCGATTCTATCAACAAGAATAAAGACGGCCGTCTGATTTAATTATGCAAGCGATTCCACAAGCATAGAGAGAATTATGCGAATGCACATGCCTAATTAGTTTGGATATTTGCTCCGGTTTTCCCGCATATTTGCTGGAATGACATTTTGACTAGCTTTCAAACACCTCTAGAGTCAAACGAGGCCACAGTTATGAGTTCCGTGTAAATTAACAGCAGAGTAAAACGAGGACGCAGCTTTTGATCAGGCCCAAAAGACAGACAGACATCAGACACCGAACAGCTGAGCCTGTCTGGAGCTTTGAAGTACTTCTGGAAAAAAATGAGTGCGCTATAAAAGCTACAAAACTAAAATTTAATTACCAACATGCGTCGCTATACAAAAAGCACCATAAAACAAGAGATGTCTCGGTTTTTGCATCTATTGACCCTGTAATGCCCCTTTTTCTCGCCGACAAACCAGATTAGCCCCTCCCCACCATGAACCTTGTTTCATAAGCCTGAGGAGATTTTCAGGTGTGAGCTGGCACACAATTTCATTACGGGCTCTCCGAATTGTGTATTAATCTGGCAGGGGTCAGCATCAATCCCTTGATCTAAGTGAAATAGATAAAAGTGAGGGAGTAAAAGGGAGCAAAACGATAACTCTTTGGTTTATGGCATGGATAATGGACATCATAATCTGTTCATTCATTAACAAAACAGATTAAATAAAACATATTTGTTTGTCATCGCTCCTGGCAAAGGAACCCTTTTAGGGAGATGGTTGGCATCAGATGGCTGGATCTAAGTATTAGCTCGATGCACGTGACCTGAAAATGACTGGCTTGTGTTAAAGCAGATGTCCTCATAGGCAAGTGACAAACAAGAGAGCTGTAATAAAGCAAGAAGCTGTATAATTAATACAAAACATTAGGGATCAATATTTTTCTGGCCGATAATTATTTTTCATGTTATGGCTGCCAACCGAATCGATAAATGGATGATGGTAAAATCTTTTAAAATATGTATTATATATTAAAATATAATATTTTGTCTAAGTAAATATAGATTATTATTGAAAATATATATTAAATTATACCATTTTGTTTAAATGTAAAATAAAAACAATATATTAAATTCAACAAGAGAATTTAAGCATCATAACATTATAATGGACAGTATGAAAAATGTATTATCATTTTGACATTTGCTAAAGATTTAACAGTGTTCTTAAATTATTAGAGTTTTTGAAGATTAATTTTAAGCAAGCGTTACATGTTAAAAATACAATCACCGGCCAATAATCAATACTATATCAGCATTTTAGTGCCAAGTAAAAATAAAAACATATTCTACGATTATAAAAATAAAGATGAAATATTTTGAGAATAAAGTCAATTATGAGAAGAAAGTTGTAGCAATTTGAGAATAAAGTCTTATATGAAATTAAACTTGTAATAGTTTGAGAATAAAGTCAGAATTACTCATAGGAATATGAGAATAAAGTAACAAAACAAGATTAAAGTCATAATGTTTTGAGAATCAAGTAATATTTTCATTCTCAAAATACTTTAATCTCACAATAATATGACTTCATTCTCGTAATCTTACATTTATTTATTTTTATTATTATTTATTTTTGACAGCATTTAGTGGCACTAAAATGCTATCATATAATATGGAACCCATATATCATCCAACAGAAAATAATTACGTCATGCAATAAATGTCAGATCAAATACTGCAAGTTTGAATCTGGCTCGCAACAATTCCAAATGTCACAATACCATATTGTACCTTTATATTACACCGTTACATACAAATAACTCCAGAAACGGCAAAGCAAATGCAAATCATAACAATGTAATGGAATAAATACTAGGCCTGTCACGATAACAACTTTTTGTTGTGCGATATATTGCCCCAGAAATAATTGCGATAAGCGATATTATTGTCATTTTAAAGACCATTTTATGCCACAGAATATATAATCATAATGTAACAGCATAATAATGCAAGAAGGCCTACACACTTCCAAATGACAACAAACTTTTAATTTTTAAGAATATTTAGATCATGGAAATTAAGTATCAAAATATTGGATACCTTAAAAAACCTGAATAAATACTAAATAAACATTTTCTGACAAAAAGTGCAAAGTAACAAGTAGAAAAAAAGAAAACTGCACAAAGAACTTGTATGGAGATTTTTCCATCTGCAGATTTTTCCCAGACCTTCTTTTCTCTGTAAATCAAGGGTGCACACTATTCCTGAAAAACACAATCACTACTCAGCAGTCAGATGTCCGTATGCACAAAGGCACAGATCCCTAAACAAGATCATATCTGCAGATTAAAGTTTTTTTTGTAGAAGCATCTTTTCATTATGTACGAGAAGCTGCAAAAGACACAGGCGCAAGTGGAATGTACAAAACATGGTGACATTCATTTTTAAGTAAATATAATGGGCGATATATTGCGTCACCAAAAATGATTGAGGTCATGTACATATATTGCGCGATAAGTTAATATATTGATTACTGTCAGATCCCATTATTCATACCTAGTTTAAGAGTTATCGTCAATGAGAATTCAAAATAAAGTATGCTAGACTATCTACACTAGTCTAGGCCTACACTTCAGTCTGAGTCATACTAAAAAAAAAACGTAAGTATAACCACATGATCAAGCGATCTGGATACTCCATTTTTCATATTATGAAGAATTACCCAATAAACTGCCAAGGAAAGCAATCTCTAACCATTTTTGCTCCAAACATCCTGAATCCACAGGTCGAATCATAAGACGGAAGAGGTGGTGGGTAACCTGATTGAAGTCATTCATCTCTAGAGATGCGCTGTTTGCTAACGGCTTGTCAAAGATCTGTACTGATCATCCATCATGACACAGTCACTGTCGTCGCTACTGAACTCATAACTGCAACAGTTATTATAGCAATAGATGTGTATGTTTGTCCCAGGCATGCACCTTTGAGTATACATTGTTATAGAAGAGCATGATCACCATATATTTGTTACAACGACAGAGGAACGTCGATACGAATTGGAGGTATGGATTTTAGCACCCTCATGAATTTGCGCAGGCCAAATAAGAAAGAAGCAGGAAAAAAATAACCTTTTGTATATATGGAAACAGAGCGAGCGCATCAGACTCGACATAATCAACTTTCACACGGACAGTTTCGCTAATGAAGCGTGGAATCGTCGGAAATGAGAACATGTCAGCTGTGAAAACGGTCAGTCAGGGAAGCAGATCAGATGCTTTGGTCATAGCTGACATCAGCAGATAATTAACTGGTTCAGGACTCTTGTGGCAGTAATTAGACTGAGAGAAATACGTATTAAAAGACCGACTTCTGTCCTACTGGAAACTGTAGTTGTGCTTCAGTTTGAGGCGCCACACGTCTAGTTGTTAAAATGTGATATTTTAGTGTTTCAACACTTAGTTGTGGTGTGCAGCATCTTTTTCCTGGCAGGCACTGACCCTCTGGAAAGAATCCTGGTGCTAACGAAGCTTATTCCGGCTCTAATGTAATTCTATGGAGTGTGTAAAGACAACCAAAAATGGATGGTTAAAGCACAAGCCAAAAGGCTTAAAAAGGCTTAGAGTAATACAATCATGCTCTTTATTGAGGTTTTTCACCTTCACTGATACTATTCACTGACTATTTGACATCTGTGTGGCCAGTCTGGCCACATTGCGAATTTATGAAGACACTGAGAAATAATGGAAAGGCAGCACTGTATCGATATTCCTTCAACAGTCTGGTTGGAGGTGTGTTCAAATAATGAATTGTTATTATATTATTTATTAATTAATAAAGATCTATATGAATAAAAAGAATATTATTATTATTGTTAGTATTTCTATTACTGTTGTTAATAATTTAAATAATTATTATTCATTGTATTAAACATCTACAATTAAATCCCAAACAGCTTAAATTACACTTTCCATAATTTTGTAGATATTTACAGCCTTAGCCATTGAAAAATGCTGTGTGTTTAGAATATGATTTATTATTATTTTTTAATTATTACTTATTTTTTATATTTTTTTACATTATTTTGATCAATGACTATTTATAGCATTAAACTTCAGGGGTTGTTAGAATTATTAATTATTATTTATATTATTTGCTTATTAATAGTGGTTTATATTATTAATCATAATTAATTAAAACATTATTATTTGAATTATTATTAATAGTATCATACTTATTATTAAATCCAAATAGCTTAACATACATTCTTCATACTGTAGATTATTACAGCCTTAGTTAGAAAAAAATGCATTTCTAAAGCCATTTTTGGTACTGTCAATTTAATGTTTTACTCCTCTATGACAATAATGTACAGTCTTGAAACTATCTTCATATGATTTTCTCTGCAACTATTAATATGCAATACCTTTTAATTAATTATTTAGCATATAATGTAATTAATCTGATTACATTTTATAATCGATTGACAGGCCTAGTTGATACGTAATAATATTGTGCCAACCTTGTCTTTAAGCATATCAATATTTCACAGCAATGTCATACTTTTTTAATACCTAAAGTCTTTTATGTTTCAAATCATATTAATGGCAGTATTAACAATGTAAAGAGCTCTCCCTTTGTTCTCAGTCATTTGAACAGTACATGAATCAAAGACTCCCGCTGTTGTCATTGCATGCTTTTTTTTTTTTTAAATGCAGTTCTCCTCTTGAGGGTGAACAGATGGGTTTTGCAGTGATGCTTCAAACATTTTGAGAGAATCAGATTGACTGGTCTGTGTTTTCAAATGTGCGTTATCGAATAAAAGCACCACAGATTTCTTAAGAAGCACCGAGAGACCTGCTATAATAATTATACCCACACCACAGGGGAAAAACACTATGCCTACTCCATTAAAACTTGGCTTTGGTACCCCGTTACACACAACCTTTCAACTGACAGGTGACAAAACATCCCCACAAAATAGTCAATTAAAGCATGGATCCAGTTTAGTTCTGTTCAACTAATTGCTGAACCCAGTCACTGCAGGTCTGAGGCCATAAAAAGGCCTTTGAAAATCAAGCGGAGCAGTTCATCACTGTCATTCTGGTAATACACTCACTCTTTCCACTCCGGTAAAAAAAAAAGTAGAACAGTTCCCATGGCAACATAGCACAGCAGGCTCCTGTTGACTAGCAGGAGCATCACTGTAGGGGCATTGAGGAGAGATGCCTCATCCTCAGCAAGCCACAAGTGTGTCTGGCCATACGCCATAGACCCAGCTCAAAGCCAAAAGGACAATGGTGGTTTTATGAATGAAAAGGCATAGGCTCTTTACCTCTGTGTATTAAGCCTATGGTCCAGACCCATGCATGTCTGCGTGCCCGAATGAAACTAATCTGGTGTAATTCTAGCTTTAGAAATGTATTTATCTTGTAATTCTAGCATTAGAAAATCTAATCTGCCTTTTTGATACTGTGCTGTTTCGAGAAAGGGACGTCATGCCTGGAGTTAGTTCACATAATCAACGCTGAACTTGTTTGCACAAATTAAATAATTTTTTGGTTAAATGCTCTTCTGGTCCTCATGCACAAATTAAATCATTTTTTGGTTAAATGCTCTTCTGGTCCTCAGGCAAAGGCTACTGATATATTGCAACGCTTTTCATTAGTAGAGAAGTGAATGGGGTTGGAAGTGCCGTATTAATGTACCACTAGAAATGTCTATACTTGAGTATCCTTTTGAGGAGGAATGGGGATGGGGTCAAAGGTCAAGGATATTAGGAATAGATACAACAATTGATATGTCAGCAAACGGCCAACAACATGGACTTACTTTGCTATACTGTCACTGACGTAGACTGAAAATCAATTGCATCTTATTATTACACAGCTCTTTAGAATACTTGCTTTTGATTGGTTACAGTAGTTGCATTGTTCTATTAATGCATAAATTACTATTCAAGATTCAAGATTTTTATTTGTCACATACATGGTACGACTTCCCCATGTTGTTATACTATTGTCAAGTATAACACTGTATAACTGACCGCTTATCAGGAAAACCAATGTTTTCTACTGGCTGTGCTGATGTTCTGTCTCTCCGCAGTTTCTACAAGATAATAAAATAATTCAATAGCTCAAATATTTCATGGCCATGTATTCACTTGTTTGGTAAATGGATGCTTTTAACACTTCCAGGGTTCTGAGAAGGGAAAGTCGTCTTATTGGGTAAACGTTTATAATTGTGAATGGAAACCATAAAAAATATACTTTTTGTGTTCTTATTTTATCCGGTAAAAAAGACAAAATGCTCAACAGCGCTTCTATGACTTTTCTAAAGAGGGGAAAAAATATAGAGAGACATTATGGTGGTCAAAAGAGAGAAAGACGTCAAATTTGCCATGACTCGTTCAGCCCTTATGTTGGAAACACCCACACAGCAGCATTAGAGTCTAGTGACTATGTTATTTAACACAAAGTATAGTGTCTAAAATACATTTTTTTAAAGAATAAAAATATAAAAGACTTAGATTTATGATGTGTTAGAACTGTGGATATGAATCTTCTTATGTATTTTTGACACAGTTAACACTTCTTGGTTCCTGGAAGATTGTGAGAAAGTTGGTTTATGGTTCAAAAATAATAATTTTGAATTTAAATCTTGGCTTGTCTTGGCTTTCAAAAAGAATTACAGCAGTAAACTGTAATTGCAGTTGCTTTCTGAACCAAACCATTTTTGTAGTTGAATAAATAATTTAACTGAACGAATTGTTCTAGTGTATTTTCATACACATTCTTTGTTCACATGGTGCACTAGTGGTTTTGCTGTCAAACTGAGTCCGTTTGACATTCTGTCATTGGTGTGAACGTGTCTTAGGTACGCTTTGCATAGAATATGAAAGCAATCCGTTCTAAATCATGGAAGTGACTGCGTTTTTCTTTTCTTTTCCAGAACTGCACCCTCATGTCGTTCCAAACCCGTAAGACCTTCGTTCATCTTCGGAACACAAATTAAGATATTTTTGATGAAATCCGAGAGCTCTCAGACCCTCCATAGACAGCAAGGCTACTACCACATTCAAGGCCCAGAAACGTAGTAAGAACATTGTTAAACAACATATGCACGTGCTTTGATCTGAACGTAAACAGCGCAGCACATGCATGTTCTGTGTCAACAGCACCACACGCATACGTTGTTTACATTTAGATCATAGCATGCCCATGCATCGTGATACTCTCCAAAATGGCACCGGGGTGAAGCGGAGGAGGCGAATTGTTGAATAAAGTCGTTATATTTGTTTTCTTTGCACACAAAAAGTATTCTCGTAGATTATCAAAATTAGTGTTGAACCACGGATGTCACATGGACTATTTTAACGATGTTCTTACTACGTTTTTTTGTGCCTTGACCGTGGTAGTACCCTTGCTGTCTATGCAGGGTCAGAAAGCTCTCGGATTTCATCAAGAATATCTTAATTTGTGTTCTGAGGATGGACAAAGGTTTTACGGGTTTGGAACGACATGAGGGTGAGCAATTAATTATATAATTTTCATTTTTGGGTGAACTATCCCTTTAAAGTATCCCTCGCTAGTACTCACTGTGGTACTTACGCTGATATTCGCGCTTAGTGGTTTAGACCAAGAAATTAAAACTAATGTGAAAAGGGAGGTAGAACATAACTCAAATTCAGACCAAACAACCACTGTTAAAGGGGTCATATGATGCTGCTAAAAATAACATTATTTTGTGTATTTGGTGTAATGAAATGTGTTCAGTCTGACATTTCTCCCTTTACCACGAGCGACTTTTTTTCCTGCAGGACTCGAAGACTGACAATAGGTGGAGCCAATAGAATTCGAGTTCGGGCTGTAAAGGAGTATTTCATTGGTTGGCCCTACTGAACGAATACGCCATCTCGTTCGTTAATTAGTAATTGAATGAACAAAACTTAGTTTGTCAATCATATCAATGGTAAGTGGATGAACAAAATATCCTATATTGTTTTGTGAGCGATTTTACCGAACCGGGAATAGACTGGTGATTATTTATTTATTTGCGAATCAGTTGTTCACATAGCGAATCGATATAACCGAAAATGAATGGATTTTGTTCATTCAAAGGATTCGAGTCACTGAGATCAATCAAATCCTCCAAATTCCTTCACCTCCGCCACTTGGTGATTTTTTGCGAGTGCGCAAAATCAGCAAGAACTGAAAATGAATAATAAAAATATATCCGAGCAGCGAACACAGAGCGCCCAGCACTGCAGCACCGAATGCCGTTTATACACAAGTGAGGGCTAACGTTACTTGCATCTTGTTTTTGTCTGAGAGGTTCTGCTGTTTTGCTCGCAAACAGCCACAGGGAACGAAACATATAGTAGACAAAGCAAACACACAAGCGGTTAATATCTAAACACATTATACGGTCTTTAATCTAGATGATTCATTAAAAGAACGTATTCATAAGAGGGCCAGTTTATATTCCGCATTGCGTTTAACAATTAGAATCTCCAAACAATATAGTTTAACTGAAATGATTCGATTTTTTTCAAATTCAAATTCAAACGTAGTTTCAGAAATTAAACATAAGAACCCTTTTTTTTTTTGGAAAGGTTTGGAACCTGGACACTCAAACAGGTTGTCAACAAAATAACCCAAAATATATATATATCTCACCGTCTATGGCAAATATGGACGGAACCAGAAGCAATGTAATTCCAACAGATATCAGACACCTGGTCCACACTCCGTTCAAGTCAACACATTTTCGGCTCAAGGACAAGCCTATCCATTCCGACATGCCTTGGGTTCCAGCGTTGCCATTCCCGCTACCGGAGCCCAAAATGTAGAAATTGTTACGCGTATTTCTTGGGGCCATCTGGCTAGAGATAAATTCAGCAATAGGCCGAAAGGTCCCGAAAAAGACATTTGATCTATCCTTTCCAGTTCCTTAAACTGAGGTCTTCTCTCCACTGTTTTTCTGCTCTATGTCAGCATTGAAGCTTTAAAGGCGAGACGTCTGCAAAGCGCATTCAGAAGCATCCGTGACCACCACATCAATCACGCGCGCGTTACATGACCAGGTTGTCTAGCGCGCTTCATCAAATGCATCTTCAGCATAGGAATCCAGCAGCGTCAATCCTAGAATCCCGCTATTATATCAATGATGCTGCGACGGAAAACCGGCTGCTTTTGATTGGGAAAAAATATCGCGTCTCCAAGCCAGCGTATGCAGGCGAACTGGTGATGATGAGGACTGATGCACGAGAGGAAGACGACCTCTGCTGGGTTTGCATGAGGATGACTGGTGCGCATCTATACACCAATGAAAACCTGGATCTGTCCCTCGACACCATACAGCCTGTTATTATGATGTACACATTTTATTACACTTTTTGTTATGCCAGAAATTGGTTTATTAAAAATCGTGTGGCTAATCTGAAGTTAAACTGAAGTAATCATAATGTAATCTTTTATGTTGCTATACCTTCAAATAACGAGTTTCAAAGTGAATTTAGCCGCAAGGTGTGTTTATGGGACAATTTAATGTTGATACCATCCTAAAATTACCAATGTTCAGTGGTTTCTCATTATATATAGTTAAATAGTGCAGTTAAAATGCTATAAATATAAAAGTAAACCATAAATTGAGTGGAACTGCAGCATGAAACTGCTCCTTAAATCAAGTGATTTTCAAATAAATATCAAATTATTAGAGAGGTTTTAGCAGAATAAATGTCCTTGTGTGCTCATATGGTAAGTGTCTATTACATAACCGGAAGCACCAATATCAGACGGCATAAAGATTTGGATTCCATACACATGATGGCGCAATTTCGTCAATTTCAACTCAAGTCCAGTTCGTTTTGTTTTTTTGGTCAATTTTGGTCATTTGTCAAGTACGGTCTTCTAATACCACATTATTTGTGCTTTAATTTTAAATAGAATCATAACAAAAAAAATCTAATGTAATAGACGACAAAATACATACAATGTGCACAAAATAAAACCCTTGTATTCTCTGTGATAAGAATTGAAATTAACATATCTTGAAACAAATATCCATCAAGTTTGAAAATGTTCTCAAATAAGTTAAAAAAAAAAAAAGACAATCAATGTGTGCCCGCAGCAATATACATTTTAATTAAAAGTGAATTTTTACAATACACCATAATTTTTTTTAAATTTGACACTCACCAATAGTCACCAGGAAAACCCGCTTTTTGTGATAAAGTACATAAGGCTTGGTCACATATAAATCACTGAGAACTAGAGAGAAATACGACCCCAAACTTTAAGAGACATTACATCCAAAAAAAAAAAAAAAAGGAAAAACAAAAACAAAAAAAGGTTTCCCAGTCCTCATATAGTGAATATTGCACAGTGCAGTGGCTACATGGCAAACTAATGTAGCATAGAAATCAAAAGCAATCAGAAAGCCACAAAAAAAAAAAAGTACAAATATGAAAACAGTAACAGCTCAGATTTAGTAAACCTCTTAAGTCTAAATATTACCGATAACTTGCAGTGAGATTTAACTTTTACTAAAATATAATCGGCAGAAGAGTTAAAAATAGACCTAAAGCAATCCAACCCCAATCTTACGGCAAGTGTTACACAGTAGCACATATGACAAATACAAGGACCCTGAATTAACTGTACAAGAATGTCTAAAAGAAAAACATGAATCAAAGAAAACTAAAATCAAATCTGTTTGGTTTGGGAGTTTCAAAGACATTTGAAGACATTCAAAGACAACTTTAGTTTGCAGATCCCTCAGTCCTTAGCAATTGTGCTAAGATTCTCTCTCATTAGGTTGGGTTTGGTAGACCTTGTTAGAATGAAAACATCTCTGAAATGTTTACTAGCAGTGAATTAATGCAGTGAATTAATATAATGTGCGCATGAGTAGCAATTTAGTACTCGTCTCTAGTGCTACATGCTAAATATAAATTATAGGGACATAATGTGAAAAACCACACCACTTTTTGGACTGCATCTTCATGAAGTCGGCTCCACTAAAGCAATAAACTCTGATAACAAAGGGCAATGTTCATTCTACTTGACAAATGGTGGTTTACATTCACAGTGTATCATGTATAGCTCCCCAAATACGAGAAAACCGTGTCTTGGGTGTTTAGTCAGCATAACAATAATCATAACAATCCCTGATATAATTTCATTATTGTTTTTGTCGTTGGTCATAAAAATATAGATGAATCAAGCATGATTGGATTTCCTTTCCACAATTTTGAGAAACAAACTTCCATTTTTCTACCTTAAAGGTGTTTACTGCATTGCATGACTATCAAGCTACACTCGCTATTGGTTATCAGGTTATCAACATCTATCAAACACTGCAGTTATGCTTTCACTCCTCGGTCACGCCGTCCGAGGGAGCATGAAAGAGAGGAAGAGGCTGGCAGGCAGTGTTTGTAAAAGGGATATAAAGGTCTGAAGCACATTTCAAAGGCACTAAACGCAGTGTTGCTCGCTTTAAAGAGCAGGGACCGGTGCGAGAACGAACACACCCATATAATAATCGCTCACAAAATGAGAACGGATGCCCTAGTAATTCAGAACAGTCCGCTTTTTGAAACAAGCAAAACGTGTATTTTGTATCGTTTTTTTTTTCATTTCTAAACACATTAATATACCTGATACAATTTCATGTGTGTATTTCATGTACAATTACAATAATAAGGGGGGAATTTAAACAAAAACAACAATTTTAAGCACTGTAGTTACTGAGATGAGAAGCCCAAATGAGACTTTTGCCCAAACCCGAAATTTTGGCTAGCTTATCAAAAGTATCAAGTGCTAATAGCATTACTGAAATTAATAGTCTGAAATGGGTCGTTGAATATAGAATTTATATTGATACTTAAAACAAAAAGTTAAATCTATCCTGCAAGCTATGCTTTAACAAAATGCAAATATACGTACTAAGATAGATATACACCAATATGCATCTAATACGTTAGATTAGCCCCAAGATAACAACAGATAAAACACTGATGCAAACTAAACGTAAAAGAACACAAACCCACGCACACAAAAACCCAAAAATCTCCATTACTTGCAATACAGTAGTTACAATGACACTTCAAAAAAAGAAAGCAAAACAAAGAGAGGCATTAAAATGCTTCTGATGCCAGTCAGTACGGTAAAACCCAAAAACAAACAAAAACGGGGAAAAAAAATCATCTCACTTCTATTTCAAGGTCATTAGACATATAAAAATAAGAAGGCTAAGAACAAAGTTAATCATCTAATTTCACAGCTATTATGAAGTGGCAATCAGTATATAGCAGCTTATCTATGATACATTCAAGAATAAATGAAACAAAGTCATAACTTGCCCGAAAAAGCTAAACCTCAACCTCAACATTTTTACATCGATTTTTCTGTTAAATACGGCCTCAGCTACACTACGTTCGAGGTCTACGCTAAAACAGTAGCTACTCTGCTTAAGAAATGAATTACTGTCTTTGGTGTAGCGAAAGCATAATGAAAGGATGCACCTATAATGGAAAAACTCAAATCTAATAATAATAATTAAAAAAAAATTCACACAGAAAAAAGCCATTTCTCCCTGATGGAATGTTTGAAATCAAAACAGCCAGCGTCAAAAAAGCAATTAAATGGTGAGAGAGGGAATACAAAATCCAATCTTGTCACATGCATCTATGAAGAAAATTGCACACGATCAACTCTCGTCTTATAAAGCACTGAATACTCCAGCAATGACAGACTTTACAGTTGGATACTCAATACTGAATAATTCTGCACAAAGCAAACATGAAACCATACAATATCATCAAAGAGCTATCTGCTGATACAAATCCAACACCGATAACACTTCTAACTCTAAAAATAACAGAATCGATGGAAAGAAAACGAAAAACACACCCCGAAAACTATGGATTGTATTGCAGTTTCATTAAACAGTGTAAATACTATTAGATTAGAAACAGATTATCAAATATGAAAGTACTCAAACGTTTCTATACATAGTTCATCGGCCTCTGCTACGGCGAAGCACGTTATCCTCGAAGAATCAAACTCTGCTACCACTCAGCGCAATACATCCATCTGTAAATACCACGCGTAAAGGACTGTTTCGCTTCCGAATAATGCGCAAATCATCTAAGGCGTCAAACAAAACATTTCGCCTGTTCTAAAGGGCAAATCATGAGCCTAATCTTGGCGTGAATAGCGAGATTTTATTGACATGAGACCCGTTAGGCCGTGTTTGGATCGACACCCAATCGTCTTTCCGAACAAAAACTCCCGTCGCGACCCCAAGAGATGAATTAAATAAGTAGAAACGACACCGATGTATAGATTATGTAAGCCAACGAACGCGCTAATGCACCAAGCACGAAAAAACAAATATCTACGGTATGAAACAGCCCTAATGTAAAAATCACAAAGAACAATTGAAGGTTTTTCAAGTGCTGCAGTCTGGTACACGCGTGACTGCATGTGGGACTCGGGGTAACTTGCAACAAATGTATTTTAAGGCACTGTTTATTGAACCCCAATGGATTCAATGCAGCAAGTCATACAACACCTACACAGAGGGCGAAAAGCGACGGTTTGCAGCCCCCCGCCCCCCTTTTTTTTTGAAGTCCAACATTGGTTTTTACCCATGCAGAGACATGCAGCGTGACAGAACCTTTTCAACACCAGGTCTAAAGGAGACTTAACACTGAGGAGCTACGGGAAAATACGGACAGGTAACACCAGGTCTCCACAAGGGGGACTCGCACGCACACTGGAGACAGCGATGGCTTGAACGAGAGTCCAATACGCACGTCAGAAGGCAATATCGAAAAAATAGCATAGGGGATCCCTCCGCCGAGGGTCTCACGACTAGGGATTTTGTTGTATCAAATGTGCAAAAACACATTAAAAGTGAGTTTTTGTTTTGTGTCCACTCGCTCACTCACGCATTCGTTTGTTTTATTCTCCATGATATCTATAAAGCTCGATTTGCATCATCATCATCACTGTTGTCAAACTTCATAAGAAAAGAAACGTGGCGGCTCAGTGCCGGCTGCGTGTGCGCGGCTGCCGCGGGCTCCAGCTCAGATGTATGGGTACTGACTGAGTTTGCTGGGGCTGAGGGGGAAGCCTGCGTAGACGGGTGACGCCACATAGGAGTGCGGGGGAAAGAGGGCTTTGAACTGGCCCTGCGGGAGCAGGGTGGGGGAGGGCAGCAGCCTGTGGTTGATGCCCACGCTGATGCCCTGGTGGTGCACCAGGCTGTAGGCGGGCTGCAAGATGGGCCGAGGGGCCGGCGGTGGGCACGGCGAAGGCAAGAGGTGGGCCACGGGCACGGAAGGCGGATAGGAGAGGAGGGCGGGAGGTGGCAGGTGACCGGCCGAGTGTGTGGGGCTGCCATGGGGAAGCGGGAAGGTGGGGCCGTGCACTGTGGGCGGGATGAAGGCCTGTGGCCGGCACGGCTGCCGGTAGTTGCCGTTCCACTCCTTGTGGAAAGACCCGTAATGCTGGACCTGAGCGAGAGGAAACAAAACAATGTCATTTTCGTTCCAACAATTTAAAGGATGTCATTAAAGGATGTCACCCCCATGTCATCCAAGGTGTTTATGTCTTTCTTCAGGTAAAAAAAAAAAAGAAGTTTTTTGAGGAAAATATTCCAGGATTTTTCTCCATATAGTGGACTTCAGTGGGAGCCAATGAGTTGAAGGTCCAAATTGCAGTTTCAATGCAGCTTTAAAAGGCTCTACACGGTCCCAGCAGAGGAATAGGTCTTATGTAGCGAAACGATCAGTCATGTTCTAAAACAAAAATTAAAAAAAATAAAAAATGTATATACTTTTTAACCACAAATGCTCGTCTTGCACTAGCTCTGCGATGCGTATGTGTGACTTCACACATTACGTAATCACATCGAAAAGGTCTCGCATTAGTTCTTCATCTGTGTACTCCGGTTCAAAAAGGTAGGGTAGGGCGAAAAACTCCATCTTATTTTCTCCTCCAACTTCAAAATCATCCGAGATCGTTGTTTTACGTTTTTTCGTAAAGGGTATTTGACTTTCTTTGTACATTCCTTTGTACATATTTCTGCCTACATCACGCATGACCTTTCCAACGTGACTACATAATGCGTGAGGTCGAGCTAGTGCAAGACGAGCATTTGTGGTTGAAAGGTATATAAATTTTTATTTTTTTTAGAAAATGACCGATCTTTTCACTACATAGGACCCTTATTCCTCAGCTGGGATCATGTAGAGCCCTTTGAAGCTGCATTGAAACTGCAATTTTAAGTCCATTATCGTTATATGGAGAAAAATCCTGGAATGTTTTCTTCAAAAACCTTAATTTCTTTGCAACTGAAGAAAGAAAGACATGAACATCTCGGATGACATGGGGGTGAGTACATAATTGAAATGTTTATTCTGAACTAATCCTTTAAATAGCAACATCGAAACTGCAATTTGGACCTTCAACCCATTGGCTCCCACTGAAGTCCACTATATGGAGAAAAATCCTGGAATGTTTTCCTCAAAAAACTTCATTTCTTTTCGACTGAAGAAAGAAAGACATGAACATCTCGGATGACATGGGGGTGAGTACATAATTGAAATGTTTATTCTGAACTAATCCTTTAAATAGCAACTGAAAGACCTTATGAACTGCCCAGTCTCAACGTATTTCCTATTTAAAATTAGGCTTGCCACGATAGACGGTGCTAACGGTTATACCGGTGTTAAGCCGCCACACCGGTTACGTCACTTGCCCACCGCGGCACCGACCCCCACCGTCATTTCGATTTTTTTATAGTAATGAAAATCATTTAGTTCAGTAAAAGAACAGACACTACAATTAAAAACTGAACGCGGCTGCTCAATGCAGCGTGCGACTGTTGACTTTTGCCGTTTATCTAAGGTGATTTTGGAAGTTTTTTTAATTTTTAAACACTCATTTAATTGGTTCCACATTATTTGCTGATTTTTACTTTATTTAAACGGTGTCATTTATCATTTATTATCAAGGTGTATGCCGTGCCTCCAAGCTTTCTTACTCGTTTTGCTAATAAACTTATTTGGTTATATATTATGTTTACTTAGCCTATTTCCAGTTTTGTATACCTATTTAAAGTTTATGTAAGTTATTTGTTATTTTATATTAGGCATAGCCTGCCCTATAGCATGGTGTATTTTTATTTGTTTTGTTTTGTTAATAAAAGTTCTATGTTTTATATATAGACTAAAGTGAGTTTGACGTTGTATTTTGTTG
>NW_015539924.1:897550-898064 GCF_001515605.1 Sinocyclocheilus anshuiensis
GGTGTATTTGTATTTGTTTTGTTAATAAAAGTTCTGTTTTATATTTATGCTAAAGTGAGTTTGACGTTGTATTTTGTTGTTGCATTCAAGCAATTGACGCCTAACTGCCGCTAATTCAAAAGTGAAAGTAAAATGCACACAGCGCTTTCAAGCTATTTAAAAGTGACGGAAAGCGATGAAAGAGGGAAAATTCAAACGAACTAAAAATGAACAATTGCTTTACGCCGAATTGCCGCTATTTCAAAGTGAAAGTAAAAAGTGCACGCCGCTTTTACAAGCTATTTAAAAGTGAAGGAAAAGAGGGAACGCCCCCGCCCCGTCCCCACGGTGATACCGGTATTACCGGTGTTGTCACACGTCGATTAACCGGTGGGAAAATTTCCTCACTGTCATAACCCTATTTAAAATCACAATAATTTGGAAGTAGTGACAAATCTTTTCTTTTTCTTTTGATGGACATCCAAGTGTAAACAGAAGGGGACTAAAACAATCTAAAAAAAAAAAAAAAAAAAAA
>NW_015539924.1:899450-915344 GCF_001515605.1 Sinocyclocheilus anshuiensis
GAATAAAAACACACAAAAAAAAAAAAAAAAAAAAATCTAAAACATGCATTTACAAAAATGATAGGGTGACATTTCCTTTTTTTTAAATTCTTTTTCTTTCTTTTTTTAATAGACCAATAGCCTTTAGTTAACACCATAATCTATGAATTGCTACTTGCTAGTTGGTAGCATTTCTCTAGATTTACAATTTGGACAGTATTACAGAGAAAAGGCAAAATGACATACCTGGCCAAAGCCTGGCGGCTGTGGCTGGAATGAGGAGCTCAGTTTCTGCTGGCGGGGCAGCGTGGGTGTGGAAAGGTGGCTCAGACGTCCTGGGCCGTAGCGACCTCTGGGCTGGCAGGAGGATTCTAAGACTGAAGAAAGTTGAAAAGACCAAAAAGTGAGTGATCATTAAATAAAATGCCTAAAAAAGATGATTAAACTTAAATGCAAAACTTCAGCTTATATAAATTAACATTTGCAGTTTGGCACAAGAACTGCAGCTTGTACGAACTGAATCGGCTGCCAGTATTCACTGACGTTCTGTTCAAAAGAAAATGAATTAAACATCAAAACCAAAAAGTTTGAACTGCGAGGTTGAAAAACTTATAAAACAAACTTAGATAGCAATGTATCTAAAACATAAACTCTCCTCAAACTTTCCATGGACACTCCAAAACAAACAGGTTGCCTGGGTAAAGTGCCATGAGAAGCATCTTAAAGAGTTTACTGCTCCAGCAATATTTATTTCATAGCATGCGTCGAAAACAAAGCATTGGCTCCACGTAGGAAACAGGACAGATATGCTTTGGTACGAAAGGGGGAGGCCGGGGAAATATTTTCCCAAAAAAAAGTAAATAAATTTAGGGCAGTCAACACGCAGAGTAAAAACGAAGACGGGAATGAAGAGATCAGGTATGGGAGAGGAAGCTCAAACTGAAAGGGTCTCACTCAACACTGGGATGTCGCGCACAAGACACTGGGTCGCAGTGCACGCTATACCCATAATCACCTGTGATAGCCTCTGTGACAACTTCCTGTTTCTCTCCTATGACCTGTAAAGTAGACATTGGCTGTGACCACACTAAAAAAATTGGCTGTGCAGAAGGAACTTTGTATTGATGGCCCAATTTGAGACTGGGGGGAAAAAATCCATTTAGAGAAACCAGTCTGAATAGAACACAAACAGCAGTTTCACAAAACTATATCTGAACGAGCAGCAACTGTCAAAAGGTACAGGACGAAGCAAGTCAATTTTATGTTTTCACTATGTAGCTATGTAAAATCTGAGCTGTGGATGTAAATGAAATGCAAATAGTGTTTCATGAAACAGTTGTACATTAACCTACACAAGACATTAAAGGAACATTCTGGGTTTGACAAAAGTAGTTTAGCTCTTCAAACAGTTTTGTGTCATTTTATCTATTCAGCACAGCATCACACTAGGATACACGTTAAACACGTTTTTGAAAATATAGCTGTGATACTTAAATATGTTCTATCACAAAAAAGGGGAAGAAAGCACTAGTTTTTGCAAATTTATACTCCAAACTCATGTCATGTAAAGCCATTAAAATATACAAGAAGAATAAGAAATCAATACTATTATAAAAGGAAATTAAAACTATTATTCAGCAAGGATCCATTAAATTAAGGCTGCACAATAAATCGGATGTGATTGTCATGCGGATCTCGTCAGTAAAGCCGGTTCTGTGATTAGTAGTAAATCTCCATCATATGCTTTTACATGGAGCGGAATTTAATACACAGATTAGTAAATGGAGATTTACTACTAATCACAGAACCGGCTTTACTGACGAGATGCGCATGACAATCACATGCAATTTATCGCGTATCTCTACATTAAACTGATGTTACAAATGTTAAGGTACAAATGTTACAAACGATTTCTATTAGGGCTGGACGATTAATGGGAAAGTAATCAAAACCGAAATTCAGAACCTCTAACCGATGTAATTTTCCCATGTCGGTTATTTTGTTTTTGTAAAATCCTTTTAATACTTTCCTCTTAAAAACATACTACCGTGTGTATAGTCGGCGCTATATGGATGCTATACATGTATGACCGTTGCGCTCACATCTTTTGCAGCATCTCGCATGTGAGTGGCATGTTAAATGAAATGTAACTTTTACACGCAACACCACTCATCAATGTCAGTTCCAACACAGTGGACCAATCAGAAGACCGCAGAGGCGGGGCAAGCATTGCGAACATGTTTACAGTAGTAGGTTGGCATGGCAAATTTTGTATTTGACGGCAACACGGGGGAGTAGGCGTTCTGCGCTGCGCTTATTTTTAAACCATTCTTGAGCGCTGCGTTTCGCCGTTTTAGATGCAAAGACGTGTTCTGTGTGAATGGCCAATAAGAACATAGAGTAAATACTTATAGAGTGACAGGACAAGATCAGACAGGACAAGAGATGGGGCCCTGCTCTTTCTCTTAATCAGCAGTGTTCTATTTACATTCATTATTTAAAACATTTGTTTTCAGGAGATGCACGTTATTATTTTCTACTTTTCACATTGCATTATTTAAATAATATTAATTTACAAGAGATACAAGTTATTTTCTACTTTTTGCATGACAGTATTTAAAATGTATTTTGTTTGCAAGAGACGCTGGTTATTTTCTACTTTTGACATGGCAACATTTATTTTGTTTGCAAAAAATGCAAAAAAAGTTTTTTTTTTATTTTAGGAAACTTTTCTTTTACAAAACTGAAATGTGACTTTTTTCATAGGACTTCTTTTCAAGCAGTGTGTGCTTTGATTTCAATTGTTCGAAATATTCAACAAATAACCATAAATAGTTTGTTTCCTTCAATTATTTTAAAAACAAAAGATAAGAAATGCACTCTTTCATTAGAAAAAAATATCCCACCTTTAATAGCGGAGTATATTTACAGTACAAACCTTTAATGAACTATGAGGGCAAAAATATAAATAAATAAAATAAAAAAATAAAATAATTGTTCATTAAATGTAATTGAGGTAAAGTGTTCAATTAATCGAGATTTAGATTTTAGGTCACATCATCCATCCCTAATTTCTATTTAAAATAAACGCTGTTCTTTTGAACTTTCTATTCATCAAAATCTTGAAAAAAAAAAAACAATTATCAGAAATATTATCCACATAAATATTAAGCAGCACAACTGTTTTCAACATTGATGATGATAAATGTTTCTTGAACACCAAATCAGTATGTTAGAATTATTTATGAAAAACAAATTAAAATGATTTTTCTTAGTACAAAACAGCCTGTATCAAACCCAGAACGTTATTTTAAGAAAACATCGAAGCACCAACAACTGCTCAACTTCCATTAGAATCTTTCACATGTTTCCGATAACCAGCAACTAGACTTATTCTTCCATACCTGTGCCGATTGTGAGCTGCTCATTGTTGGGGTGATGGTTATTGTTCAGCAATCTCATGGGTGGCACCACCACGGTCCTCACCGCAGGTTTATTCAGCACTGTGTTGGGGTGTCCACGCCTGGCCTGGGGTTTCTGGTTCTGATTTTGATTGGTCAGGAAGCGTCTTTCAGGGAAGGGGCTGTCGTGGGGCCCTAGGGAGGAGTCTGAAGGGGGTGAGCCGTCTACTGTTTCACACCCACTTTCATGGCCGTCATCTTCTGATATACTGCAGTAAGTCACAGAAGAAAACAACCCGCATCAAAATACATATAGACTCAACCTCACCTCACAGTTCTACATGTTTTAAAAATAAAATACAGCACCTGCTGGGTCTTTTGCATGGCGAGGGGCTGGATTGTGCCGAGGCTGAGGAGCTGGTGCTCAGACTGCTATCAGGACTGCTGAGGGAACACACTCGCTCCACGTTCAGAGAGCCTGTGCATGCCTCACACTCCGGACTGCCCTTACACCTGTCAAAGAACACACGCAACTCAATTTAGCTACGAGAGCCATTTGTATGCAAGCTAAACAGAATCTGAAATTTTAGTCGACAATTGACAGCATTTTTTGTAGCATATTGTTTATTTCCCTGAAATCTACTTGGTCAGAAAGTCATAAATGTACCCTCTCTCACTGACCCTCAGAATTAAAGAGGGTGCTACTGCACCTTTAAGAGTTCTATATGCAAATGACCTCAGTTATGATTAATATCAGTGATAATCAGTTTGTGAGTGAAATAAGTCACCACTTCTGCCAGGTTGCTGAATATTTACAGTAGCATTTTTGTTTGTTTTTTAGGGAAGGCAAATAATACTTTCATCCAGCAATGATGCATTAAATTGATCTAAAATATAGAAAAGTGTAAAGAAATTGATAAATGTTACAAAAGATTCTCATTTCAAATAAATGCTGTTCTTTTGATATGGCTCTATGATTTTAGTCAATTCATTAAAGATGCTTTTGATTATTCAAATATAGTTAAACCATTAAAATTAAATCCAGAAAAATAAAATGGAAAACAGAATTTGGTAAAAATAAAACAGAATTTGAGAAAAAAATAAAACGTATTTCATAGGGCCCTAAAAATGTATTTTTTGTTAAACTTTTAATAAATTGCTCTTAAATTGTGAAAGTTTCATTATCTCCGTTAATTAAACATGCTTTTGGATTAATAAAATTAGGGATGCACGATATTAGATTTTTGCCGATATTTTTCAACTCTTTTTGGCCGATAGCCGATGCATAAATATTTTCTTTTGTTTGGAAACAACACCAAGTCTTTCCTGTGAAGAAAATTATAAGCACATTATTTTTAAATTTTGGTTAGTTTTTAACAAGAACTTATTTGTTAGAATTAAATAAACAATAATGAAGTTCTTTTATAATGACAGTACACTGAAGCTTTGAAAATAACTATAAACAAACCCGGGGGGAGGCTGTCGCTACTGCCGCTGCACGTGCTATTACTGTTTACTCTATCATACATCGCATGCATCATTCTGTACGTGCATTCTCAGTTTAAATGCAGTGATCCAAAACAGTGAATCGAATCACTATTCAGGCAAAACTTTGCTTCAAAAATGAGTCTCACTGCTGACGTGATCTAATCGCTAGCACACCATGAGCACACGCGAGTTAACTTATTCCTCTTATCGGCAAAACATATTGGCATAATTTTTCATATCGGGCTGGTGCCGATATGTACATTCAAAGCCATTATCGGCAGATTCCGATATCAGTCCGATAATATCGTGCATCCCTAAATAAAATGCAATTTAACCATTAAAAGAGAGTCTAGAGAAATAAAAATGGAAAAGAAAAAAAAAACGGAACTCAGAAAAAATCTAATGGAACAAACGTAATTTGGAAAAAATTAAAATGGATTTCATAGGGCCTTAATTTGAACTTTCTATTTGTGTAAAAAAATGTATCACAGTGTATCTCGATTTCCACAAAAATATTAAGCAGCACAACGGTTTTCAACATTGATAATCATAAGAAATGTTTCTTGATCAGCAAATCAGCATATCAGAATGTGACACTGAAGACTGGAGTAACGATGCTGAAAATTCAGCTTTGCCATCACAGGAATAGATTACACTTTATAAAATATTATAATAGAAAATAGTAATTTTGAATAGTAATAACATTTCACAACATTACTGTATTTTTTACTGTATAAAAACAAAAAAACAGTAAAACTTGTGCATAATGAATGCTCAACTCACTTGTTAAGGGAGCACCTCTGTGCTTGTTCCTCTTCATCTGTGCCGCTGCTTATGCTAATGACGCTTACTGCCGGGCTGGGCGACTCTCTGATAATAACAGACTCTCGCTGCTGATTGGCCACCGCCGCCTTACAGCAACTCTCCTCCTCCACCTGCTCCGGTTTCACCTGGGCCTGCACCTCTCTGTCAGTAGAGCTCGGCTGTGGCTCCGCACTCGCCAACCTGTCCGCCATCTTTGGTGACGGACACACTGAGGGCTGTGTGTCCGTGTAGTGCGAGACATTCATACTCCTAAAAAGCAGCACAAATGATAATAATCAGCTCAACTTTGCCTTTCGGTGAAACAGAGTAAAAACCCAAATGAGCAGCCTAACAAGAGTATCATAACGTTCGAATGAAGGGGTTTTGAGGCCCTGCCAATGACTGTAGGCTGTTGCTCACCTGTTCTGACTGGGTTTGTTCCTCTTGTTGGATGCAGGCTGAGGCCAGACCACATGAGCAATGCCAATGTTTATAGGCTGATGGGCTGACACAGCCATTTGGTTGGGAACAATAGGCTGGGGCATCACCGAACCGTAATGGCTGCTGTGTGGCCGCACTTTCCTTTAACAGATAAAAAAAACAACACATTTTACGTCACCGAAATGCGGTGGTGTCAGCACATGATAATTTGAGGTGCGGCTCCTTCTTGATCTTCTTACCCCCAATCTCCTCGCCTCTGCGGTCCAACAACTGTATCAGATGCCAAGCTCGTAGCAGGTGGCGGGACCTGCTGCCAAGCTGGCACCAGGATCTGTGGAGCTCTGTTGGACCACGGCTGCTGAAAGGTCAAAAAAGGACAATGCTGAACTTTTGTAATGTATCTGGCTTCGAGTTTAATATCGAAACTGGTATGTCAATGTGGATAACAACCCTCGGCTGTTTTCCATTATTTTTCCACATCATCTTGTGAAATGAGGACTTACTTGTGCTATAACTCCTGGTCTCATGGGTAAAGGCTGGATAGCTGGGGCTTGGGTCACTAGAGAAAGAGCAATAGGCTGGGGCATCACCGAACCGTAATGGCTGCTGTGTGGCCGCACTTTCCTTTAACAGATAAAAAAAACAACACATTTTACGTCACCGAAATGCGGTGGTGTCAGCACATGATAATTTGAGGTGCGGCTCCTTCTTGATCTTCTTACCCCCAATCTCCTCGCCTCTGCGGTCCAACAACTGTATCAGATGCCAAGCTCGTAGCAGGTGGCGGGACCTGCTGCCAAGCTGGCACCAGGATCTGTGGAGCTCTGTTGGACCACGGCTGCTGAAAGGTCAAAAAAGGACAATGCTGAACTTTTGTAATGTATCTGGCTTCGAGTTTAATATCGAAACTGGTATGTCAATGTGGATAACAACCCTCGGCTGTTTTCCATTATTTTTCCACATCATCTTGTGAAATGAGGACTTACTTGTGCTATAACTCCTGGTCTCATGGGTAAAGGCTGGATAGCTGGGGCTTGGGTCACCAGAGAAAGAGTGCTCTCCATTCTAACCGAATATCCTGCTGGCTGATTTGGGTTTGAAGGGATTCCTGTAGAGTCAAACAACCAAATCAGCTCCACACAATATTTATTACATTGAAAATGAATAGTAATGCTCAATTTAAATTAGGGCTGCAACATTAATTTAAATAAATTCTAAATTTGCAGTATGGATGTCACTTATAACATGCATTTAAGAATGCAACATGCATGTAATTTATAAACCGGCTGTTGTCCACAAAAGAGAAGTTTTAAGATCTCCCTACGGTTTCCACAATTATAAAAGCTTGATGGTTGTACTGTAAAATAAAACTATTATATTAGTATTTTTTCTTAAATACTGTATTTTTTTATTTATTTTACAGTGAAATATTAGCAATATTTCTTATTACTAAAAAGTCATTTATTTTGTTATTTTTTTTATTTTAGCAATTATAATAACAATAATAATAACAGTAAATTAACATTAATTGTTATTTTATTTTACAGTACAATTAATATGATCATAATCATTATTATTTTATAATCATATCGATTCTTCTATAATCATATAAGCATTTAATATTGTTTAATATTTTAATTTAGTAGTAACAGTAGTAGTAATCATAATAATAATAATAA
The DNA here is from genome assembly GCF_001515605.1 of Sinocyclocheilus anshuiensis. Lineage (NCBI taxonomy): Eukaryota > Metazoa > Chordata > Actinopteri > Cypriniformes > Cyprinidae > Sinocyclocheilus > Sinocyclocheilus anshuiensis. Next base: position 907,243 of record NW_015539924.1, read on the forward strand.
TAATAACAACAACAATTATTATTTTTACAGGATTTTTTTTTTTATCATAATCATGATCATTTTATAATCATATTGATTTATATAATCCCAAATTTTTTAGGCCAAATTGTGCAGCCCTACAACGAACTTTTTTTAAAGTCACAATCGCTAGATTTTTAGAAACATAATCATTGATTTATATAATCACAAAGTCTTAGGCCAAATTGTGCAGCCCTAAAAAAAGTAGTACAACAAACTTTTTGTTTTATCACATTTTAAATTGCAATTACAAGATTTTTAGAAAAATTGCAATGCAAATTATGCATCCCTAGTTCAAATTATAATGCACATATCACTGTGATGCGCTTTCTACTACCTTGAAGAGCAGGAGGGCAAAGAATGAGTGCCTGCTGAAAGGACTCGTTACACCCAAACTGGGCGCTTCCTGTCTGGATGGGAATTCCTGGATGCACCACAGGTGGAGCAGAAGGTGCCAGGGTCTAAAGCGGAAAGGTAAATAGATCAAATAGAGGAACAATCTGTTGTCTTCTTGTTTGCACTTAAACCCCAAGTCTTTTCAGAGTGTGCGCTTTTACCTGAGAGTGGACAGATGGCATTTTGTTGAAGGCGACAGTGATATTTGGAGCACTTGGAAGCGTCACAGGCTTCATAAGTGGGGGTGCTTTGTTGCGGTTGAGAGTATCATACATGCTGGTTCTTGAGTGACACACGTCCATGATGTGGAAACAAGACTGGACACTGTTGGAGACACATTCCTTGAGAACGACCGCACATAATAGAGAAGACAGGCAGTGAAACTGGCATTAAAAAAGTCTGGACATACTGGTTGCAATGGGGGAAATCCATCAGGTGCTGCATAGTGACAAAAGGGTGGGTAAGTGCATCTGAAGGGACGATTCTCTGATCGGCATCAATCATCAGCATCATCTTCAGCAGGTGCACGAATTCTCTCCTGTCAGCCTTCTCCGCCAACTGGTCACAGCCCTCCATGCTGAGCATTAGATTCACCTGATAAATAAATACAAAAATAATAATAATTATTATTTTTTACTACTATTATTATTTTTATATAATAGTATACATGTAAAACAACAACAACAGCATATCATTCATTATTTTATATATGTTCATTACATTATTGTATATAAATGATCATTAATATCATTATTAATAGAAATTACGTATAATAAAAATAACAGTAATAGTATTAACTAAAATATAATTTAATCATATAATATTTATATTAGAATCACTATTATTCTATATAATAATGATAAGTGTTGTTAATATTATTACAGTATATTATTATTAATAACCATAATATATAGTATTAATAACAACAACAACAACAACAATTATTATTACTGTTTTTATTATGACTATTATTTAAATAATATATATAGCATATTTATAAAACATTAATATAATAACAAAACATTTTATATATATACATAATATAATACAATATTGTAATTCCAATATAATTACAGTATTGTACATAAATTATCTTTATTGTTATTAATAATAAAATGAATACTTAAAATAAAAAAAACTACATTAATAAATATTAACTAAAATATAATAATTTAATCTTATTATTTATAATTACAATCGTTATTATTCTATATAATAATGCTGTAAAAGTGTATATTATTATTAACCATAACATATAGTATTAATAATAATAATAATAATAATAATAATAGTAACTCCTCAATTTCTCAATATTTTTTCCTCATGATGATGTATAGCAGGGGTGCACAAACTCAGTCCTGGAGGGCCGGTGTCCTGCAGAGTTTAGCTCCAACCCCAATTAGACACACCTGAACCAGCTAATCAAGCTCTTTCTAGGCATACTAGAAACTTCCTGGCAGGTGTGTTGAGGCAAGTTGGAGCTAAACTCTGCAGGACATCGGCCCTCGAGGACCGAGTTTGTGCAGCCCTGATGTATAACAAGCATTTGCAAGCAAAAACGTACATGTCCAATGTCATCTAGACAGCTGAAAATGTACTTCCTCGCCTCCTTGGACTTCAGTCCTGTTTCTTTCTCATGTTCTTCAGTCGTCTGCAGAAACAGGAAGCACGTTTGAAGTCATTACATAAGAACTTTACATCAAAACTTTATGCAGAGCAGACAGTAACTCGATCCAGAGAGCTATGCAGTAAATTTATGACAGCAATGTCTGGTAAAGTGGACGATAAATGGACCCTTGCCTTCAGTCTCCATGTGGCGTACGGTGAATCGGACTCCTTGCAGAAGAATCGGGCCGTCTTCGTCCCCACGTTCAGAAGCTGCTCTCCGGGAAACCCTTGAGTTTGAGAGATGTAACGAATCTGCGGAGACATTTATAGCATTAGTGGATCTCAACATTATCATTTCTGATAAGTAAAGCTAAATCCATCTCAACGTTCTTGACAAGAATCTCTTGATTGATTCACAAAGCATTACAACAAGATGGAGACACGCGTATGGTACTTTTCCACTATTCCAAGAGGAAGTAATATGAGATAAGACGGGTCTAGCATAGGCAGGTCCATAAAAGTGGTATGCAGCAGGAAAACTGTGCCAAAATACCAATGAACAGTTCAGAAAGGTATTTTGTCTTGACAAGTATATCCGTACCATAAGCACAGTGCTTACGAAAGATAAAAATGGCTTGAATTTATTTGTAGGCATCAAATATTAATTGACGTCACCTGTGATTGTGCATCTTCAGGATGGAAAAAAAGGTTTCAAGAAGCTACAAACCACACAGTGATATCAATCAACATGAATCAGCAAAAACCGCACAACAAGAGACAAAAATAAGAAAATAAAAACCGCACAACAAAAGAGACAAAAATAAGCAAATAACTTCAGTTGTTATTTCAAGCTCCGAGTAGCGTTTCATGATGTTTCACTCTTAATACAGAGTGCAGTATGGGGTCTGCTGCTACTCAAGGCTTTGTTAAGATGCCAAGTCAAGATGTTGGCCACTCTTTCTGCCCACAACAGATGTCAATCCTCTCACACTGAACAGGCAAGCCAACATTGAGATTTGGCTGATGTTTTTAATCCAGATCGATTTACAGTACACCTCATTACATGGACAGCTTCCATAAAGCAACTTAGGTTTAAGTGTCTCGCTCAAGGGCACAGCTGACCTTAGTCAGGAAATGCCATGTTTAATTTGAAGCGAATGACAGGGTCAGAAATGAACCATGGATCAGGGAAAATGCCACTGGAAGTAACAAAAATGATCCTGAAAGTGACGAAAATGTATGACGTGGATGAAAAAAATGGCCCCCATAATGCATTTCAATGGGATTTTTATCTGCCAACTAACATTTAATATATTTCCTGTTATTCTACACTTAAAATAGGGGTTTAGTATCAGGCTAGCATCTCTGAACTGTTCATAGCTGACCTGTAGCTGTCAATTTAGACCAGCATTTGCTTTTGAACATTAAACAGAAAACAGAAATCTGAATGGAAAATTGACTCAAAAACATTTATTGTACCATGATACATTATCATTCAAAAGTTTGGGGTTACCTTTAAGAAATTAAAGGAGACATATTATTCCCCTTTTTACAATATGTAATATAAGTCTCTGGTGTCCCCAGAATGTGTCTGTGAAGTTTCAGCTCAAAATACTCCACAGATAATTTATTATATCATTTTGAAAATGCCTATTTTGAGTGGAAGCACAAACGCACTGTTTTTCGGGCCTGTCTCTTTAAATACAATTGAGCTGCTGCTCCCTGCCCCCTTTTCCAGAATAGAGCTGCGCCATTACAGCTCGTACCTGCTAAAAAACAAATGTTTTGGTTCTGATTATCATGTTTATTGCGCTGAAACCATGCGTTTTTTAAACCATACGAGTTTAAACTTCTGATATACGGTTTTCTGAGCACACATCCGAAGCACACGGACAGAAAGCGGCTGTCACAGCATGCGAGTACTAAACTAAGTTCTCATTCACACACAAGTTTACGTTAAAAACACACGAGTTACAAAAACAGTCGGTTATGTCTGTGAAGGTAAATAGCTGGGAAATAAATCGCACGTTTATTTTAGATCTGTGTGGCAGCAGCAATATACATATAAATATAAATAAATCAATAAATCCACTGCTGTCTTGTCTCCTGTGAGGCTGGGACTGTAAATAGTTTTCTGTGCTCGTCTGTGCAGCCAAAGGCAGAACAGTTAGCGTGTTTTGCTCAAACTTTCGCCATGGCATTACACCGTTGTCGCTTGCGAAATCAAAATGACTGTGCTGCGCAGTCAGTGAACCGCTTCCATCGGCGCTGCTGCAGCAAAACACACTGTTGCTCACATGAAACACATGAAACTCTTTTATGTGAGTATTATGACCAGTACTTAATTTGATCCTGCTTGATCCTGTTCCGGAATATGTCAGATTTTTAATTTTTGCGTTCCGGTAGGCCTATTTGTTTTTAATGCAGACACTTGTGCTCTAGTTGTGGTATCACCGTTTAGGGACATCATTGAATGCTCCGGGAAACGTATAGTCAGTGTCGGTCACAGCGCCTTTTAATTGCTGTTTTTAAAAAAAATATGCATGCATTTGAAATTTATAGCTTGCACAAAAATATTAAGCAACACAATTGTTTTCAACACTGATGATATTATGAAATGTTTCTTGAGCAGTAAATCAGCATATTAGAATGATTTCTGAAGGATCATGTGGCTCCTAGAGTAATTATGCTGAAAATTCAGGTTTGCGTAAGAGAAATAAATTACATTAAGACAGAAAATTTCTACATTAAAACAGAAAATAGTTACCCAAGACTGTTTTCAAAAAGACTGAACAATCTAAAAGAACCCAAACTTTTGAAAGGTAGTGTATCTTGTGCACTGTTCATAGCTTCTTGATATGGATTTCATTTTATATTTATCAGTAGGTTATTTATTTTTATTTATTTATTAATTGTCCGTAAAAATCAATTCCAGGGACAAATATTGCCCTCGGTATTGATTAATTAATCAACAAAATGCTGAAAACACATTTTCAGAAATGACCAATGACCTTAAAGACAGCTTGGTTTTTCATTTGAATAGATTTCAATAACTTGTCTAACTCGACCTCCGTTCGTAGTAACAGGCTATCACCTCAGATCTTTAACCATTACGCCACATTACTCCCTTTTAACTACCTATGCCTTAAACAAATTAAGAACAAAAAAGCAACTCCGCTGCTTTAGTGTTGTGATTTGTTTGCCATAGCATCCTTTTATAAATAAAAGCAATGACCTCATAACGCAAATAACATGACAAAGGCATTAAACAGTATTTGGTTAACCGCAGCTCTGTCTTTTTAGGAAAGGCAGGAGCAGTTCAACCCCATAAATGCATGAGTCTCTGTGTAAAAACGCCATTGTTCTTGTTGCCTTGGCAAACCGAGTATTACTGGTCAGTGAACTCTGCCGACGTTCGCCTTCAAGCGTGCATCTGTTGCTTCTCAGAAAGACTGTCACAGCGGGCCTCTACCAGTGAAAACACAAGCCACTACAAAGCCCTCATTGGCTGCTTGCTCTCATTCCTCTCCGTCTCTTCCTCTCTCGACAATGACGCCACCTCTCCTTTTACAAGCGCTGAGGCTCAACACGGCCGTGTTAAACAAGCAGTGTTTATGGCATCTTAGGGGTGTTATAGTGACATGATCAGGTTGCCAAAGCGTTGCACAAACACAGAGCACGCTGAAGTGAAAACCTGCTGATAGTGCAGAGAGAGGGTGTGTGTGTGAGTGGGGCTTTCGGTTATAAATACATTCTGCTGTGTGGAGTGGAACTGGACCCATAGCTGGCACGGACAGGCGGCTCGGGGGTTTGTGGTCAGCAAACCCAAACCACCCTATTCTTACACAGCCGGCTAGTTTTGCTACTGTCATAAGCGCCATTTACACCACCTCAGACATCTGGTTTATCGGCGGCACTGGTCCATGACGGTAAATGCGCTCACACGTTTTTAATGTGTGCGAGTCATCTTTCATGTTATCTGAAGATATTCGCTTTAAGTATTGAGCTGACATACCTAATAAATAAATAAAACTAGTCCATTGCATAATCTGCAAAGTTTTTTTATATTATGCAATTTTTGATAGAAAAATTTGTTAAATACCACACTATACTCTTGCTGATGGCTGAAAATAGTACCCAGATTGTTTAATAAAAATGTGCATTTAAATTAGTGTAAATTCACGAGTTATCTACATGCACCAAGATTCACAATGGTCATCTAAGCATTATATTAGATTCTATTTTATTACATATTATATTATATTATATTATATTATATTATATTATATTTAGTGCTGGGCAACGTGTACATTTTTTAAAAATCGCATGATTGTCTGTGATTAATCGCATTATGCACAAAATTCAATGATGCATTCAAAAGTAGTGTACTGTGCACTTTTTTCATTTAAAAGTACTGTCATATGAACAAAAGTGCAATAACATTTGGTTTGCAAACTCTTTAAACAAATAAGGTGCTTTTTTACAGCAGTATTCCTTTTAGATAGTAGCAGTTAAAATATTTATTGTAAATCTCAACTTATAACATTAATGTAATCAAATAAAATATAAAACAAGCTATTTGCCACTGCCAGGGCATTAACATTTTTTATAGAAAATATTTTATAGTTTGTTATAGAAAAACAAGTTATGCTCAGAGTCCAGATCCTTCATCATAACATTATAACAGGCACCTTAGAGACCTGCACTATCGTGGGACCCAACGCAGCAGAGTGCGGTGCGGGACAACACTTGATGGGCGAGTGTGGGTGCGTGCGGGTAGAGACTCGTGTGTGCGGGATGCGCGATAACGCGTTAACTTGCCCAGCCCTAATTATATTATATTTAGTGCTGGGCAATGATTCATCGCGACTAATCGCATCCAAAATAAACGTTTTTTGTATACATAATATAAGTGTGTGTACTGTGTATATTTATTATGTATATATAAATACACACACATGCATGCATATACTTAAGAAAAATATGTTATGTTTAAATATTTATATATAAATTATATGAATATAAATATATCAAGTAAATAAATGTAAATATTTTTCAAAATATATACTGTATGTGTGGGTCTTTTTATATACATAATAAATATACACAGTACACACACATATATTATATCTACAAAAAACGTTTATTTTGGATGTGATTAATCGTGATTAATCGTTGCCCAGCACTAATTATATTATATATCCTTACAATAATTATTTTATTTTATTACATAGTAATGAACAAAAATACATTGTTAGGGCAAGTCAAAGATGATCTCCTAAAATAAAATATACTATTTTTTTTTTTAATGGGATAAGCCCAGGCTGATTTTTTAAATAAATGAATACAATACAATACAAATACAAACTTAGGACCTGAATTTTTTGTTTCAGTCTAACAGTAGTACTCAGGTACAAAAACATATAGAAATTAAATAAACTGTAAATTAAAAACAGATTACATTTATAAAAGTTATTCAGTCAAGAGCAGTGAGTGATTTTATATGACTGAAGTTATTGCATACTAAACTTTATTTCAATTTATTTCCAGGTCATTTTTTGGATGTAAAGGGCATTTCCCCTAACCTTATTAAATGCATGCATCATCTTTCATATCAAATTCTTACATTTTCTTAATTTCACTTAATATAATAAGTAGGGATGCACCGATACCAATACTGGTCTCCTGTACTCGTACTCGTACTCGTTAAAATGTCCCGATACCAAACGCCGATACCACACAGCATGTGATAAGCGCCATATTCAGACAAAGAAACACCCACAACAGAACAACAGACAGCAGAATGGAATTAAGGATGTCTACTACGAAGTATATGTATGCAATGAATATAATGTTAAACATTCAGTATTAACGCCTGTATAGCTGATGTGCGCGAGCTGATAAACAAAGCGCGCTGAGTGGATTGAGCGCGCGGCGGCGCAGATGCGCGAGCTTGTCGAGTGAATAGATCTTTCTCACAGACATCACTGGAAAGTTTGTAGTTCGGTCGGATATGTCAAAAGTAAAACAATGCACAAGTTACTTAACGGTAGGGTGACACAGAGAGAGAGAGAGAGAGA
>NW_015539924.1:918488-919895 GCF_001515605.1 Sinocyclocheilus anshuiensis
TCGGTACTCGGTATCGGCAAGTACCAAAAATAAAAGTATCGGTATCGGGCGAGTACTGGAAAAAGTGGTATCGGTGCATCCCTAATAATAAGACACTATAGGGCTGTTACCAATCAAATGAAATCAGTATTAACAAAACCGATCTTTCCACTGCAGAAGAAACAGAAGAAGCTGAAGTCGCATTTAGATGCATTTACACACAGTTTAATAAAGCTAAAATGTAGCATGAAAAGATTTACACCGCAAAATTACAACAGCATATATAATGTTATAAGCTTGGTGTTTTAAATCAGATTTTTTTAATAATACAAATATGAAATGTTGGACAAAAATGAAGATATAAGGTACTTTTAAATATGAAAGTAAACTGCCAGTAGGTCAGTCATTGAGTCATTTAAACGATTTGTTCAGAAGGCTAATTCATCTAAGAATGAAGCAAGTGCCTGTCTTTATGAATGGGTTATTGAATCATTGACTCACCCAATTCATTCAAACACATTGAATAATTCAGTAACGTGTGTTGCTCTGAGATGTGACTGTTCTGCTGTGATCTTGGTTTGGAACTATTTTCGAGAGCAAAAACAGTCAACTTTGACAATATTGTATTAAAATGTAAGTCACTTAATATTAACTACTCGTTTAAACTCTTGTATCAATCAATGTCAATGATTTGCAGTCGTACTGGTTTTTAGGAAAAACTGCACCCTCTTGGTCGTGTCATGTTGCTTAACTATGTTATAGATATAAAACTACATTACCACAGTCTGTTTTTTTTCTTTGTGCTGTTGTGTTAATTTGTTTCGATTTCTCCATGAGATTCTCTTATACACAGATAGGCTGGGTGAGACTCAACTGGTTGACATTATTCATTGCCGTTTTCTGTAGCGCACCCCAGTTTGGGAACCGCTGCACTAGAGCGTGAAAGAGAGAAGAGGCGGTACAGCTGAATCACTCATGCGGTTTTCAAATGACTGATTTAATCAGACAGTCTGTGTGGATAATTTACTCATCTAACCTACATGCAGTATTTGATAAATGTGTGCAGGAATTTCCCTCATTATACACTCAAATGCTGCGGGAATGAGTAAAACTATGCAAACTATGCGATATATGCACAATCCCGCACTGAAGCTCGGACCAGGTTAAACATGATTCTATTATACAGAAATTTGTGAAAGAAATGTCCATGACTTTTCCAAAATTTTCAGGGTTTATTTATTTTTCCAAAACTTTTCCAGGCCTGGAAATTGCCGTTATAAAATTCCATGACTTTTCCAGGTTTTTCATTACCGTACGAACCCTGAAAAATAATAATGAAAATAATAATAATAATAATAAAATTAAAAGAAAAAAAAAAGAAAAAAATTTCATTGCATTTTGGGCTATACATACATGTTATACATGTTA
>NW_015539924.1:919925-923331 GCF_001515605.1 Sinocyclocheilus anshuiensis
TCACATAAATTTTTTTTATTATACTTTTATGAAATTATTTGTGTTAGTGCTTCCTAGAAGAAAAAAAAAATCTAGATAAACTCGGTCATCCAAAATCCACTATTGGTCAATCTCTAACTAGCATGCTGTGCATTAACTGAGTTTTGCGACACAACTTGTGTTAAGATGCTGAATTCAAGATAAAAATAGTCTCTTTTAAAAACAAGTCACAAGATGCCTGCATCCTGTTTAGTACACAGGCACCCACCAACTCATAGATTCTGAAAATTTGTAGTTTTGCACAGCACTGCTGCTACTAACGACGTAAATTTTCTTTTCTTTGAGAAGAAACTTATCGCAAAGACTTCCTCTGAAAAAAAAGCAAATGATGTCATCCTCCAAAATGTCGCCCAGACGTAACAAAGTGGGTCATTATCCAAGATCACTGGCTGATCTTACCTGGTCATACTCCAGTGCTCCTGGATAAAGCGGCCAGCCCAAAAAGAGCTCAGCGATGACGCAGCCCAGTGACCACATGTCTATGGCCTCACAGAAGGGTAAGCCCAAGATGATCTCTGGAGCCCTGGAACACATTATCAGGAAAGGATGCGAATTAATGGAGTGGTTACCTTGACAACAAGCTGTTGATTGAAAAGCAGTTGGACACTTCATTACGAAAGCTCTGGAGAAGGACGGACAAGTGTTTGTTTGGATGAGCGAACGCTACAATATGAATCAGAAAAATCATTATGATAATATCAAGATGATTTATACACATCTAATGTTGAAGGGCACCTATTATGCCCTTTGCTACAAGATGTTATACAAGTCTCAGGTACACATTCCCCAGAATGTGTCTGTGAAATTTCAGCTCAAAATACCCCACCAATCATTTATTATATCATTTTGGAAATGCCTATTTTCAGTGTAAGCGTAAACACACTGTTTTCGCGCATGTCTCTTTAAATGCAACTCCCGCCCCCTTTTGCAGAATAGGGCTGTGCATTTACAGCTCCTATCTCAGATACTATGCCAAAAAAAACATCTGTTTGGTTTTGATTATCATGTCTATCGCACTGAAATCATGCGGTTTAAACTTCTGATATACGGTTTTCTGAGCACACAGAAAGCGGCTGTCACATGGCATGTGAGTACTAAACTAAGTTATCTTTCATGTCTTATTGCGCTTACAAAATACACACAAGCTTGTTAAACACACGAGTTACAAAAACAATTGGTTATGTCTGTGAAGGTAAACAGCTGGGAAAGAAATCACATGTTTATATTAGAACTGTGTGGCAGATTGCCATTGCGTTAGAACTGGTACACCATTGTTGCTTGCGAAAAACACAATGGCAGCACCGTGGGTGGAAACTTGCAGATTAAGGGGCAGTAATATTATAATAAGAGCCCCTTTCTACATCACTGGTGGAGCGAGATCTGAGCCAGGGCTTCAGACTAACTATTTTTACTAGTAGCACTGTAGCCCCTGACTGAAAATTTTTAGGAGCACAAGCAGAAAATGTAGGGGCACACCTTAAATCATCCTGCAATGCAATCGTTCACATATTTTCCCCATTTTAACTGTATTACTGACATATACTTTGATAATAAATAGACTTAACTCATAGAAATTACAATGTGCAGTATTCTTTTAATTTCAGAGGGATATGAAAAAAATATATATCATATGAAAAAATTACTATTGTTTTGCATTAATAAGTGCAGTTACTAATAATATTACATGCTCATTGTTTATTTCATGTTTATACACATTTGACATTAAAGCACAAAGCTTGAGTTGGGAAGCTTACAAAATATATTTTATTAACAAAAACAACAATTTAACATTTGCAAAATCAAATTTTTATGTAGAAAAGGTATATATTTTACTCTTATTAAATGTACCATTATTCTTCTATAGTCTTATATGGAACTGACCAACAACTTCAGTGATTATGTGTGATTTAGTCGCAGATCGAAGAAAAGTTTGTTTTTCAAAGCACTTTGTGATTTTTCTTACTTCATACACACAAAAAAAAGAGCAAAACTCTTTGAATTTGAATTATGAATTATTTTATAATTTCAAAATATAAAGGAAAAAGTATAAATGAATGTCTAATAAGCCAACAAGTGCTCCTCTGTTGCCATCTACAGGTTATAATGGTGATTTGATGTATTTTTTTTTTATTTTACATAAGCGTTTGTTCACCACAGTATATTTTGTTCATCCCATTAAAAATAACATTCAAATTGGATCATTTTGGAGCTTTAAAGTGCTGGCAACAGTTGTGTGAAATGCTTGTAAGTCATTGAAAATTGCTTGAATTTCTCTCTCAAAAGGTTTCACAAACCCTGAAATGAATAATGTAATAACATTTGACTATTTCTACCACAACACCATACAGTTAGCGCTACTAGGGGTGGGCGCTATACCGGTATGAACGTGACTACCGGATTATGTTGTTCCATGATAAGGATTTTGCTATACCGTGGATACCGTTATATATTCATGAATGCAAATTTTGCATTTATATTGTTTTGTTCAATTTGGTACGCTTTGCAAATTTGAACACAAATGACGATAGAGTCGAGGCTGAACGTTTTTGTCTTCTGTGTGCAACGCCATACTACACAGGCATTAGTAATCAAACACGTAGAGCATCGTAACAGACCAAGTTAATAGAGCACAAATCGCCTACTCCAGTGGTTCCCAAACTGAGGGATCGTGTACAGTCAACAGATTATTTTGCAAAAGAAACCTCTGCAGGGTGATAAAGACTACACTGCGTAATTTTCCCACTTATCATGCGGCCACTTGCCTGATAAGTAAATGCAAAATATTAATCTGACACATTTTAATGACCTCAACATGACTCACAGTACCCCCGCTTGAGCGCTCCGTTATCAGTTGTGGTTGTATCATTAACAGACCACTAGACGGCATGATTGAAGAATCAGAGTTGTATTGCAGGGAGCCATGTAGAAATATAAATGAACGATGCATGGTTCTGCTCTAAGCATGAAAGTTACAAGTTTGAGAAAGGACTTCCAGTGCCAGGTAAACGTAAAGCAGATTATGAATATACTTAAGATTCACAAATACCAAAACAAGGTGTCTACACCAGACGCGAGCGGCGCGATTTGGCGAAAGCAAATAGAACCCAGTGATGTTCTCTGCTGTGGATGCGGCACGACGCGACACGACAAATCCATGACAGTAAACTGATGCCCCGTTCTATTTCTGACGAACAGCGCTCTGACACAAAGGACTAGGGCTGTGCGATTTGGGGGAAAATATCAAATTGCGATTTTTTTGACAGATATTGCGATTGCGATTTGATTTGCGATTTTAAATTTGCAAAGTCAAGCTTCAGCTCAATATTGTCAATAATGTGCAGCACAGTATGGGTATCATTACCCTGCT
>NW_015539924.1:924553-926211 GCF_001515605.1 Sinocyclocheilus anshuiensis
AAAAAAAGAGCAAAACTCTTTGAATTTGAATTATGAATTATTTTATAATTTCAAAATATAAAGGAAAAAGTATAAATGAATGTCTAATAAGCCAACAAGTGCTCCTCTGTTGCCATCTACAGGTTATAATGGTGATTTGATGTATTTTTTTTTTTATTTTACACAAGTGTTTGTTCACCACAGTATATTTTGGTCATTCCATTGAAAATAACATTCAAATTGAATCATTTTGGAGCTTTATAGTGCTGGCAAGTTGTGTGAAATGCTTGCAAGTCATTGAAAATTGCTTGAATTTCTCTCTCAAAAGGTTTCACAAACCCTGAAATGAATAATGTAATAACATTTGACTATTTCTACCACAACACCATACAGTTAGCGCTACTAGGGGTGGGCGCTATACCGGTATGAACGTGACTACCGGATTATGTTGTTCCATGATAAGGATTTTGCTATACCGTGGATACCGTTATATATTCATGAATGCAAATTTTGCATTTATATTGTTTTGTTCAATTTGGTACGCTTTGCAAATTTGAACACAAATGACGATAGAGTCGAGGCTGAACGTTTTTGTCTTCTGTGTGCAACGCCATACTACACAGGCATTAGTAATCAAACACGTAGAGCATCGTAACAGACCAAGTTAATAGAGCACAAATCGCCTACTCCAGTGGTTCCCAAACTGAGGGATCGTGTACAGTCAACAGATTATTTTGCAAAAGAAACCTCTGCAGGGTGATAAAGACTACACTGCGTAATTTTCCCACTTATCATGCGGCCACTTGCCTGATAAGTAAATGCAAAATATTAATCTGACACATTTTAATGACCTCAACATGACTCACAGTACCCCCGCTTGAGCGCTCCGTTATCAGTTGTGGTTGTATCATTAACAGACCACTAGACGGCATGATTGAAGAATCAGAGTTGTATTGCAGGGAGCCATGTAGAAATATAAATGAACGATGCATGGTTCTGCTCTAAGCATGAAAGTTACAAGTTTGAGAAAGGACTTCCAGTGCCAGGTAAACGTAAAGCAGATTATGAATATACTTAAGATTCACAAATACCAAAACAAGGTGTCTACACCAGACGCGAGCGGCGCGATTTGGCGAAAGCAAATAGAACCCAGTGATGTTCTCTGCTGTGGATGCGGCACGACGCGACACGACAAATCCATGACAGTAAACTGATGCCCCGTTCTATTTCTGACGAACAGCGCTCTGACACAAAGGACTAGGGCTGTGCGATTTGGGGGAAAATATCAAATTGCGATTTTTTTGACAGATATTGCGATTGCGATTTGATTTGCGATTTTAAATTTGCAAAGTCAAGCTTCAGCTCAATATTGTCAATAATGTGCAGCACAGTATGGGTATCATTACCCTGCTGAAAAAAAAACAATATTCCAATAGTTGTTCCATTGGTTGCCATCTGCCAGATTACATCCCACCAATAGAATCCATCAAATAGATCAAATAGACATTTACATTAAAACCAATACTTGACGCGCGTGCGTCAAGCCTCGTCCATACTGCCAGATGCGCTCGTGGAGACTTGCGGAGCCGGGTGCGAGTATAAACGAGCATTACGAGACAGGCTGTGTGAGTGCGGCAAGCGTGAACGGCTCGTCCGTGACGCGGGATTCGCGCCGTGTG
>NW_015539924.1:927420-928207 GCF_001515605.1 Sinocyclocheilus anshuiensis
TGTTTGTATCAGTAACAGACCACTAGATGGCGCGATTGAAGAGTCAGAGTTGTATTGCAGGCAGCCATGTAGAAAAATAAACGAATGATGCATGGTTCTGCTCTAAGCATGTAAGTTACAAGTTTGAGAAAGGACTTCCAGTGCCAGGTAAACGTAAAGCAGATTATGAATATACTTAAGATTCACAAATACCAAAACAAGGTGTCTACACCAGACGCGAGCGGCGCGATTTGGCGAAAGCAAATAGAACCCAGTGATGTTCTCTGCTGTGGATGCGGCACGACGCGACACGACAAATCCATGACAGTAAACTGATGCCCCGTTCTATTTCTGACGAACAGCGCTCTGACACAAAGGACTAGGGCTGTGCGATTTGGGGGAAAATATCAAATTGCGATTTTTTTGACAGATATTGCGATTGCGATTTAATTTGCGATTTTAAATTTGCAAAGTCAAGCTTCAGCTCAATATTGTCAATAATGTGCAGCACAGTATGGGTATCATTACCCTGCTGAAAAAAAAACAATAGAAACTATCACATAAATTCTTATAGTTTCCATTAAACCATTACAAAATTCCTTTTTGTTTTGGGCATTATTCCAATAGGAATTACTGTTGTTCTATTGGTTGCCATCTGCCAGATTACATCCCACCAATAGAATCCATCAAATAGACACCATTATAGTTTACATTAAAACCAATACTTGACGCGCGTGCGTCAAGCCTCGTCCATACTGCCAGATGCGCTCGTGGAGACTTGCGGAGCCGGGTGCGAGTATAAACGAGC
>NW_015539924.1:928902-929672 GCF_001515605.1 Sinocyclocheilus anshuiensis
TTACGCAGTTGGCTAGAGCAGTGCTGATTGGGGAGAACGGAGGTGCGCTCACTCTTGCCCAGGGCAAGTAAGACTGCAACTCAAGGCTGGCAGTCATGCGTATGCTCTGGAACAGAGTAATATCGCGTCCATATCGCAGGCTTTGCGATTGGGAAATCGCAACGTCTCAAATCGCGATTTCGATTCGATTTCGATTAATCGCACAGCCCTACAAAGGACCATTTCAAATATTCATAAGAGACTCGTGAAAAAATAGTTTCCTCAAAAATATTAAGCAGCACAAATGTTTACAACATTGACAACAATCAGAAATGGTTACTTTTAATTTATTTTAATTCATACAGGCCTACCGTTTGCACTTAAAAATAAAAAAAGACTTTTCAGGTGAACCCTCACGTGATCCCTCACGTTTTCTAGTTAAATAAGGTTAAAATAGTTTGCCTGTAATATTTTTTTTCCTCGTATCGCAATATAATATCAATATCGCCTGGACAGTGTAAAATATCGTAAAATGCGACCATTTGGTCACAGTCTGGAAACCTGTGAGCGTCTCGTATTTTCACAAGCTTACAGAAAACGACTTACCAAAAAAAAATAAAAATACTGGGTTGTTCTTTTTCATGTTTTCTGGGTTGGTAGATGCACCGGAGTACATTCGTTTGAACTACTAATTCATTCAGGAATGAAGCAAGTGACTGTCTTTAAGAATGGGTAATCAAGAATCACTGACTCACTAGATTCGTTCAAAAACGCACTTTCATTCATGAATG
>NW_015539924.1:929853-929986 GCF_001515605.1 Sinocyclocheilus anshuiensis
GAGTTCTCAAGACTCGAAAGCACGTGCAAATGATACGTTCCGTCATCTGTCATCGGTCATTGCGTGCGGAACCTGCGGGAATGAGTAGAATTATTATTAATAGCCGCAATCCTGCGCCTGAAATTTGAAATTC
>NW_015539924.1:930900-931481 GCF_001515605.1 Sinocyclocheilus anshuiensis
TCCGTCATCTGTCATCGCGTTATAAGCGCGGAACCTGCGAGTATAATTATTATTAATAGCCGCAATCCTGCGCCTGAAATTCAAGACCTGCTCTGTGTTCTCTGCTAATAACCCGACTGTGAATGATGCGAGCGGCGTTATGTTGTCAGTGAGAAGCTGCAGCCGTGGCGGGGAGGATTTTTTGGTGTGCTGGTGTTCTGACAAATAATGCTACCTATCAGATTATGCTACCAACGAATCGTCAGAACAACAACAATGTGCTACATGTTTCTTTTCCCCTCATTTTTTCCAACTGACGGAAATCCATCGTAGCGACGGAAAACTTTCATCCCTGAGTAGTGTATGTAGCCTATAGCATACTGCACCACAGTAATATATTTCTGATAATTTCATTAAGCTAACCCGAACTTATATTTTGACGGGTTGCCATGAGGAACTTGTTTCTTTAGGTCTATGTAAATGATATGAAGATAGTTTCACTCCAATGAAACTGTCAAATGCTCATGAAGTGACTATTAGAGGGAGTCAGAGCAGTTCTGGAGATGTTGTTCATGTATTTATGTCCTCATATAGTGATACGA
>NW_015539924.1:931532-936542 GCF_001515605.1 Sinocyclocheilus anshuiensis
TGTATTTATGTCCTCATGTAGTGAAGACAGAAGCTGAAATCACCGCGAGCATCGCACACTTTGTTTGTGTAGAAAACAAAACCGCCAGTTCTGTGCCATTTACATACACAGAGACACGCAGAACATGCTGGATGCATATTTAAATAGTATTTTTGCGCCTTAATATTTAGATACTAGTCCATATTGCGACTCTATTTAAGTGTTCTGACCTACTTTTGATTAATTCATCCAAACTTTGACAAATTCCGTGACATTCCGCGTCATACAGTAAATTCCATTTATATGACTGGATTCCGCGATTCCGTCCGCGTTTTCCGCATCGCGGAAATCATAGATAATATTGAGGTGTTTTGCAACTTCAGTGCAACGTTAGTGGATTGGGATCTATTGCAACTTAAGCAACGTCTGCTGCTGCCTTACCTTTGAGAGACAACTGATGCGTGATCACTGAAGCAGCTCCAGTTAGCAAGCGCTTTTGGAGTGAGAGTGAATTCCGCATTGATTGGTCGGACTCATGACTCCCAACAAATCAGATGAGCGGTGGGCGGAGACTGCTTTAGGCCACAGAGTGGTGAGTTCTGACAGGCTGCATCAGAGCCAAATAGCGCGTTTCAAAATTATTTTATCGGCGAATCGGTTTTGAAAATGACCGATACCGATACTCATAAAAATGCTTAATATCGGCCAGGCCGATAATCGGTCGACCCCTACACCGGAGACCCGATTATAGCACTTAAACACAGAAAAAGTCAGATTTTTATGATATGTCACCTTTAAACATGATTTTATGACACACATTATTTCGGGTTTGAGAAACCCGAGTAAGGGTGCTTTCACACCTGGCCCGTTGTTTCGGAACCTGGCGCGTTTCCCCCCTTAGCTCGGTTCGTTTGGGCATATGTGAACACGGCAATCGCGCTCGGATTCGCGCCAAAACAATTGGTTCAAGATCGCCTGAACGAGGTGGTCTCGGCTCGATTGAAAACGAACTCTGGAGCGGTTTGGTTGTAGTGAGAATCCGATCTAATGAACCAGGATGTATCACAATTTATAATGGGTAATTACGTAAGTTCCGTGAAAAGCATTAGCTTTGTTTTGCTAATACCTCAAAATGAACCTGTGAATGTCTGGGTGAGCACGTCTTCGCCATTCAAAATCAAAGCGCACTTTTTCATTTTTCTAATGCAGTCTTATTGCTCTTATTCCTAGTAGGTGCATTTTAAAAATGTTTTCCCGATGAATCCTGGACTCCTGCTCAAAATGATAAATTAATATAACGACAGCTACAAAAAAAAAACAACAATAAGCCCGCAAAGCTTTTGTCATTCCATCCTGACGACGGATGATAGCCGTGACACCGGTGGAATCCCGGAAAATAAACCGTGAAACTTTGACCAATGAGAGAACAGTTTACTCGCACGTGACTTGTATTAACAAATTGGGTCCATTTAGAAACTTTGCCATGTGAAAGCGAACCGCACCAAAAGTAAAAAACAACATTGTAATAATTTTAATCCCTGTTTCGGAACAAAGCAATCGATCTACAGGTGTGAAAGCACCCTAAGACTCATCTCACGCTCACTTAAGCTCAAGAGTCATGCTTTGCATCCATATTGATGATCCTGAGCCTAATGATGCAACATTACTGGTCTGATGCAGCGCGAGTCTGCCGTTGGATCTGGGCTTTGACGTCAACGGGCCCATACACATCTGCTACCGTGACAACCGGAGGGAAAATGCTGGCTGCTTAGCTACAGATGAGGACGGATCTAAACACCAAAAGTGGGTGATGACAGAGGAGTCTGATGTCACACAATTAACCCTGGTCAGCATTAATAATCAACTACAGAGCAAACTCCTCAGGCATATAATGCTCTGCTGTATGTCCGAGCTTGTCACACATGTAGCACCTAAAGGATGCACAGTTAAAACAGTCAGCTATTGATACCAGAATATATCATGCCAGGTCACTAATAAGCGGCTGTAACTACCAACAGTACCTTACTTATGCAGTAACTAAAGCTGCTGTGAATAATTAACTAATGGCTTGGCTATGTGACACTGCCTTTTAAATTCAGGGCTTTGAAATTAAGTTACAGGTAGGGCTGGGTATCCTAGAAATTTTCGATATCAATACTGATACCTTGACTTCGATACCGGTTCCTGAACGATACTTTTTTCAATACCAATTTTATGAAATCAATTGTAACAAGATTACATTATCTAAAAAAAAAACCTTTGGTTTTATTTTTCAGTTTGATAGCAGTAACTGTAATTGGATTATTGTAATAGGTAAATCAAATGTAAGCTAGTAGGCTACAGTAATAATTACAAAGCATAAATTAGTTAATGTGTGTTTCTTATAGCAGTTAAAATGTAGTCATTTTCTTTATTATTTATTTTCCTTTTTAATTCAGTGACTAACTTTTAATTTAGATATTTTTATGCTTTAAAGAGCAATTTTAGATTGTAATGTTCTAATTAGGGGTCGACCGATTATCGGCCTGGCCAATTATCGGCACCGATATTAAGCATTTTTATGATTATCGGTATGTGTCATTTTCAAAAACGATTCACCGATAAAATAACTTAATTTTGAAACGCGCTATTTGGCTCTGATGCAGCCTGTCAGAACTCACCACTCTGTGGTATATCATTGTTTGGAAATGATTGCCTCTCATTTTAAATGGAAAGAGCACAGACAAAGCCTTATGTTGTTTATATGAAGATATTTCTTTTATTTGTTATTTATTTGATTTGGGGCTTGTTTTAAAATGTTAATTTAGTTTTGTTATTTACATTTACATTATATTTAAATGCTGTTATTTAGCAGATGCTTTTATCCAAAGCGACTTACGAATGAGGACAATAGAAGCAATCAAAACCAACAAAAGAGCAATAATATACAAGTGCTGTATTAGTATATTATTATAGTGTTATATTTCAATTTCACAAAGAAACATGCAGCATTTTGTCCAAGCAATAATAAAAGGACACATTTACTTATAATTTGTCTTAAACCTCATTTTATAAAAAAAAAAAAAAAAAAAAATCGTGAAATCAAAATCGTGAATCGAATCGTGAGTTGAGTGAATCGTTACATCCCTAGTTGAAGCGAATCGAAATCGGATCGCACTACATCGTAACAAGGGTGAATCGTATCGCATCGGTAGCTGCTTCATATGTATCTTTAATGTATCGTAATGTTGGCTATGCATCGAGATGCGTATCGTATCGGCCTGAGTCATGAGATGCACATCCCTAATATATATATACCGTAGGTTATCTATGATAAACACAGTTGTTAGTTTCCTTCTCTCCACAACAAATCCTGTAAAGTTAAGGCTATGCATTTATGCTATAAATACGTCAATCGGAAAACAAATTAATTTAAGGTGAAACTGATGCCTACCTCGATTGGTACGAATCCAAATGTTTCCATATTCACGACATATCTGGATGCTAAAATATTATTTAGCCTATAATGTAATAGGCTTTGTACTTCACTCGCATCGACATCATCCTTCACAACGGCTATGTCAGCACAGTGAGGCGGTGGTCACGCTGAACGTAACGGATTGTACAACGGAGCAGTGCAACTTTTTATGCTTCTTTAACTGTATTTTATTTTGATAATAAACAGGCTGCAATGTCCCAAAATATGTTGTGACTATGTGTGCGTGAGCTGCCGGCGCGATATGGTCATACCAACGCTGGTTGGTTATACAGATAGAAGCAAAACTTCAAAACTTCATCCTTCAAAACTGTCAAGATTTGCAAAAGAAATAAAACTGTAAAGCTTTTGCAAAATAAAGAAAACTATTTTCTGCTGTCTTGTTTTCCTTTCCGTGAACTTTGGATCGCATCACAATAAGCCGAAAATCAGCAAATTTTTTTCTTTCGTTTTGTTAATCTGTCAATAGGCGCGTTTCCATTACAGATTTGCGCAAAACTTTGGCAATAGTTTATAAATGTCGATAAAAAAGTATTGCGAAATGACCGCGTTTCCATTAACCAATGTTATGTGACTAAAACGTAACCTTCTGCCTCTCGCGATAAGTCATGGCAACTGATTTTGGCTATATTTAATCAAAGGAGGCGTATGCGTGTATCTTTACAGAAGCAGCACAGAGAGCCGCTTCAGAAACGTGCGTGGCATGGCTAGGGATGCTCCGATCCGCCTTTTTTGCCTCCGATACCGATTCCGATACCTAGGGTTCGGCATTGGCCGATACCGATTCCGATCCGATACCAGTGAAGTTTTTTTCACTCGCCAGACTGAAATACTATACTATATATATATTATATTATTTAATAATAGAAGTTTAGTAATTAGAATTAAAACTTGGTAACCATGAACTTAGGACTGGTGCTGGTGAACCCGGCAGTTCTTAAAAGCTGAAGAATTCCAAAGGAACTCCGTTATTTTTACAGGAAAATACAACAAAGTATATCGTTTACATGTAGCGCATCAATTCTGCATGTTATGTAAGACTCTCGCTCGCTCTCGCTCTTTGCGTGTGTGAGAGAAAGCGACGGCGAGTCGTGCGCCTTCACACTAGAAACACATTACGCCAAATACACAAACACAGGTGTGCTGCGCATCTATTCAAATTAACTGAAAAATATCAGATCGCTTGGCGGAGAGTGAAACTGAAGTGCTCAAACAGAGTGTTCTGTGAGTGAAAATATATCTGTGCTAATCAGCATCCAACTCACACACTGGCGAGTAAAATCTAAGAATTTATTAGCCATTGGCTAATATTAGACATCATTTAGTCGCCCAGAGTGAAGATTTAGTCGCATATGCGAGTGATTTATACACGCCATAGATACAATTGCGCACCGAAAAACTCAACTCATGATTGATTTCAATGGAGTCTGTTGTTAGCATATTGCTAAGCTAACAGCACAATACAGTAATAAGCATCGGTATTAAATATCTTAATTTCTTACGTCCACAATATTGGATTTTTTTTTTTCCACTGAGCTCGTCATAATGCACTCTGG
>NW_015539924.1:936575-938051 GCF_001515605.1 Sinocyclocheilus anshuiensis
AGTGGCCGTATCAGAGCCACACTGCACCGCAGACGTGTGCAGTGTAAATTGTCTAAGCATTAATGGTAGGAAAGCCCCTTATACTGGAGAGCGGCCACGTAGGATGTGTTTCTTGGAGGTTATAGTACATTGAAGAATTGATCATATGACTTTTTACATACGCCATGTGACCTGTAAATGCGAAAAAGCCATTTCCATTGCAGTTTTGCAAATTATTCCTTTTTCGCATTGCCTGAAAAACCACCTCATGCGAGCGTAAAAACTTTTTTGCGATATATGGGCGTTTTTGCGAAATTGACGCGTTTCCATTAGGCGTATTTTCAATTCGCAATTTCGATTTGCGCAATTTGAAGGGTAATGGAAACACGCCTAATGATTTAAGTGAAATACATTTCGTGTAGGTCAATATAGGCTATTCCTTTTTATGTAAGCCTATAGTTTTATTCTGTTTTCTCCGTTCACAAGCGCTGCATGTGCGCATGATCTGTTGAATCTAGGGCTGCCACTAACGACTATTTTTATTTCGATTAATCTATAGACTAATTTATCGATTAATCGATTAATTTAAACTATTCCCCACACAAAAAATAATAATTTAAAGAACATTTTATTAAACTTGCAACTTTGCCATTCAGCAGTGTACCATAAAAAAGTATCAATGTAAACAAGCCATTGACGAAATGTAAAACTAAAAGAGTAAAAATGTAAACAAACCTAATAAAAATGAAATAAAAAGAAAATAATTACAAAAGTCTGAGAAAGTCAGCATGTTCTTAATGTCAATATATCCACATGTTCTGGGCTTCTGTTCATTACAGCTGTGAGTGCAACTACAAAGGGGGAAAAAATCTGTTTAAATTAACCCTAACAGTTGGGTTTTCACATTAAATGAATGCAATGTTTATAGCTAACCGGCAAAATACCGGAAGTGGCGCATTTCACAGAGAATGTATAAAACACATTTTTAGTCTATTTTCCAAGGTTGCATGATATATTAAACCCATTTAAAAAGGATAATTAAGCATAATTGTGAATTCACAAACGCTACAATTTAATTAAATAATTATATGCGATGCAGTTCTAATACAGTATATGCGCTTTAATTATTTACATGCGTGTAGGTTAAGTACATGCGTCACACAGCAGCTCCGTTCACAGTAGTTCCACAGGAACTGTTATCATTTACATGTGCGGAGCGTCTCAAACTCCATCTCTGCATATTTGGGTTTATTATAACGTTCATCTGGGAAAGCAACATGCGCCATTTCATCAGATTTGTAAGGTAAAACATTTATAAATCTACGCAAACTCAGGAGAATACATCGCGGTTTCAAAATAAAAGCTCAAACCCTCACTCTGAGTTTACACGTTTTGATGTCCACATATTCTTT
Source organism: Sinocyclocheilus anshuiensis (assembly GCF_001515605.1). Taxonomy (NCBI): domain Eukaryota; kingdom Metazoa; phylum Chordata; class Actinopteri; order Cypriniformes; family Cyprinidae; genus Sinocyclocheilus; species Sinocyclocheilus anshuiensis. Next base: position 937,967 of record NW_015539924.1, read on the forward strand.
TAATTACAGTGGCTATAGCATTTCTGTCCTAAAGAAATGGCCAAATATTAAAGATTAAGTGGACATTTGAATGAAATGGTGCTTG
>NW_015539924.1:938323-945211 GCF_001515605.1 Sinocyclocheilus anshuiensis
GTCAGAAAGTCCAACAGCCAGTTGCACAGCGAAGTGTTGAGCCCCAGCTGGACCAGTTTGTGAATGAGCTGTTGAGGGATGATTGTGTATGATGGATGATGTATTATATTTATAGGGCACTATGAAATCCGTTTCATTTCCAAATTCAGTTTTTTCCATTTTAATTTTTCTATACTCTGTTTTAATGGTTAAATTAAATTTTATTAATCAAAAAGCCTGTCTAATTAATTGAGTTTTACAGTTTTATCTCTACCAAATTCTGTTTTCCATTATTTTCTGGATTCCTTTTTTAATGGTTCCATTAAATTGTAATAATCAAAAGCATCTCCAATTAATAGATTTTATTCCAAATAAAAAAATGTAAAAAGTTTTTTTTTTTTTTCAGAAATACTGCACATTTACATTTTTCTCCTAAATAAATTCTGGTAAATAACATTTCTGGTAAATACTCCTTTAAAAAGTGTTTTTTATTATAGTTTTATTATTAGTAGACTAGAACACGTGGATATGTTGTCATTCTTACACTATAATACTGAACTTTGATTTCCGTGATTTGGACTATGAAATGGACACTTGCTTCTTGCACTTTGTTGCTTAGTTTACTTAAAGTTAAAGTTTACTTTCATTTGGTTTAATGAAATATAGTTTAATAAAATATTCTTGAGTAAAATTGTTGATTTTTTTGTGGGAAATTAATCGTTTAGATTAATCGATAAATTAGTCGATAGATTAATCAAAATAAAAATAGTAGTTAGTGGCAGCCCTAGAAGCTATAGCTTACATGAGCATAAAAAACAAACAAACATGACACTTTAAATTATTTTATATATACCGATTTATTCATTAATGTGTAATGTGTTATATTTTTTAAACAAATTATGAGCTCAAAGATTTTCAGAATTTTTACAACTCTTTTGCTTTAGACCATTTACAAATGTTAAATCATAAAATAAAATGTTAAGGTTACTACTGCATCTTTCTGAAAAAAAAAATGCAGTGATTAATATATAGTTTATTTATAGTTATTTTCAAATCTTCAATGTACTGTACTTATAAAAGAACTTTATTATTGTTTATTTAATTCTAACAAATAAGTTCTTGTTAAAAACTAACCAAAATTAAAAATAATTATATATCGGTATCGGCTATTGGCCAAAATTAATTGAAAATTATCGGCATATCGGATATCGGCAAAAATCCAATATCATGCATCCCTAATATATAGCCTAGTTAATGTGCCATAACATGACATAACATAACAACATAGAACATAAGAACATAGTTAAAGGGGTCATAGGATGCTACATGCACTTTTACAAGTTGTTTGAACGGAAATGTGTGTTGGCAGTGTGTGTACACAACCAACCTATAATGATAAAAATCCACCCAGTGTTTTTTTTTTTAATCGTGTTAAATGTTTTCCCCTTTCTCAAATCGAGCCGATCTCAGATGCCTGTCTGTGTGACATCACAAAAACAGGCCCCTCCCACGATAGTTTGATTGACAGTAGCGTTTCAGCAAAGACTGGACTGGTGTCTTACCTCAGACCCACCCCGAGTGAGCTGTCATCAGTCAGCCATTGTTTCACCGCCGGAGCAGTTGTAGACAAGAATGACTCCTAAGCGATTGAGGTGTTCTGTTGTTGGATGTAATAATGAACATAGCAGTCGTCATTTACTCCCGACATCTGAGCCGCTGAACTCGCAGTGGATTACATTGTTTCTGAAGGGAATGCTCCCCATCTACCTAAATGCGTCTATGTTCGCGCGGTTCATTCATGATCCAGCCTCATCTACAGAAGTGAGTATAATGTTTTGTAAAGAATCTTTGCAAATCGCCTTTCCTAATAAATCAACTTGTGGAAAATGGGCATCCTATGACCCCTTTAAGAACTCTACAGACATTTGTTGTGTTCACAGAACTACTACTGTTTCAAGTTCTGTGGTTATTAAAACCGTGGCACGAGAGGTTATTTTCTGCCCTGGTAACAGTATGGCTTAACTGACAGTACAAACATGAGTATGTTTGGCACAGTGACAAAGAATGGAGTGCTCTATATTCTGTACAAGATCTTATGGACTAAACCCCAATAAACCTCCAGCATAGCGATGGCCAAACAGACTAAATACAAAGCCTAACATAAGTTAAACATAATACCACAGGCTCCGGCTGCACAGAGAAATCCAATAGCAAAGGGCATTGAAGGACGAGAGGCTATTAGGCCAGTCCCTAAACGCTAACATGTTAATTTTGCATACTGCCAAATTATATTGTAACCACAATTGATTTCCGCTCAAAAAATGTACTCAGGTTTAAGAATGCTATTTACATCATTGTGGTTTTGCAAATCTTAGAAAAAAAAAAAATTCCATGAGCCCACAGTCAGCAGGAAGTCACATTTCAGGTAAAAGAATCAGGGGAAGTTAAAGAAATCAGGTCAAAAAGAATGATGACATAACACGGCAGGTCTGGACTTCCCAACTCAAACAAAGTGAGTTACTGTTAAGACTATTTAGAGGCGGCATTTGCCCCCGTGTTATGTTTGCTTGAGTCCAGGTCAGACTTCAAATGTTCAAGCCTGGAGTAAGATTAGATTTCATAGCGTTTATTTCAATGCAAAGCTCAATTTGTGAACAGCAGCCAAGAACAGCGTGGACTAAAAACAAACTAACAAACAGTGTGACTTTATTCTCTTTATTTTTTTAATTTCACACAACTACACGCATACAAATATTTGAGAACATGAGTTATTGAGTAAATGTCGAGTTGGTGACATGCCATTTCATTAAATACAGACATCCCTGGCAACACGATATTGATGATAAATGCCTATTACGATGAATTCAATTCTAGAAAATCATTTTCATTTCAGCGAAAGAAGCCAGACCTGACGTGTGAGAAACAGCTCCTACTGTTGCAATAGTCATGATACTGATGGATATAGGGTTATTTTGGAAGGAATACAGATTTAATAGTCCTGATCTCTCCAACAATCAGATTTGTTTTGGACCAGCCAACAATATTATATGGTAAGATTTAGAGGCAGGCGATATTTCGGTAGACACGATAAGCCGGTAGAAATTAGTCAACCGGTAGAGATTTTAGACTGTCATCTCTATCGTGGTTACACGCTAACATGACGCTGCTGTGCTACATGGTCATGAAAACTTATCGTTTGCACATATTTTTTAAGCATAGCAGTTTAAAAACAAGTGATTTTAAGCTGCTGAAATGCAAGCAGCAGCGAAAGAACTCATTTCACTATATGCGCGAGAGACTGTTTCTGAGTGCTGTCAGAGAGGCGTCCACACATGAAGACGGCGATCATAGAGCGCGGGAGTATTGAACGGGGTTATTATTGCTGCTTTACAAGCTTTGAATGGTTAAATACTAGTATTGGGTGATATGCTCAATTTTCATATCGTCCTATCGTCAGCCTGTGAGATCGCCAATACACAATATTATCATGCTATTTATTTATTTACTTAGTTTTATTGCGGGAAAGTGAACCAACTCCAGCGTAAGGGTAAAAATAGCCTAATGTTTTTAATGTGACTGAATTTGTTTAACATGATAACAATTCAATAAAAACATTATGAAGTTACTAATAATAAGGCTTACATTTCCTCAGTTATTCAAAAAGCAGCAACAGAAAACAGCCAGCCTGTGGCATCAGCCACAGGTGATACCTCTGACTATCGTCGATACACAATACTATCGTCTATCGGCACAACCCTATTAAATACACACACTTTTATGTGTCAAAATGCCCATCTTTGCAAGTATCCTCATAAAACACATTAATTTAGGTCTTAAGTGAAAGCAAACAGCTGAGAAAGTAATCGTGTAACAGTATATTGGATCTGGACAGCTCTTAAAGTGACCGCAGTCTAATATTCCTGCTGTCTGTTATCCATGTTAATCAAACAATAAAAAGAGAGAAAATCTCTCACTGCTCTTGACTGAATCACTTTTGTAACTTTAAGAAATATACTTTTAATTTACACAGTGAAGAATACGCAGTTTTTATACATTTGATTACTTTGTTCAATGTACGTAACATTTCTTAGTTTTTCCCGTAGTTTTTGTCCTATTGTTTGCAATTAGTTTCTTATTCTTATTTCATTTTTGACTTTACTTGCCTTCAGTGAGCTTTTTAAAATTTAATTAGTCTAGTATTAGTTTTTTGTGATATTGACACTGGTGACAAGAATTATGAAATTTTTATGGTATCAAATTTATATCAAAGACCTTAAAGCAAAAATAACTGTTTTGTGATATCACAATAACATTGTGATATGTATCGTTAAAGTGAAACAAAATATAAGATATTGGTCATATCTCCCACCCCTAAGATGAAAACATGAGAATATTCACCATTACTGCATTGACTTTACCAAAAGTGTTTTCAAAGGGAGGTGTTGTGTATCCACTGTTCTCTGTCGTGCAACCTGATTCCACCGAGATCATGTTTTAAAGACCAAAAGTAAGACTAAAAGGTGGAATTTACCAGCAGTGCTAATGGTGGCCACATGCTAAAGGGTCATTTTCTGAGTCAGTACGAACCAATAAGTCAGTGTTTGTCAAGCAAAGCCACGCTAAATTTGAACCCCTGTCCAGCATCAGTTATTTCCTGTGAGGTCGGCGGGATGGGAAGGAGGGGGGTCCGAGTCATCTGGTTCAAGCTGCAGCCGGAAAGCCTAGAGCAGCCGCAGTCTAAAGCGGCTACTGGGACGACGAGCCCTGACCACACAATAACCTCTCTGAAGGCCAACGGAGCTCTGCAGCTGTTCAGAAAACAAGAGTAAGGCATGTCATCTAGAAAGTGCAACGATCAGGATGGGATTTCAGCTGGGGGATGTAAAACAAAAACTTAAAGAAAGCAGAACGTGTCAGGGGACGTGAGATTAGGGAGATCAGCTGTGTCAAAACCGCTGTCAGCAGTCTCTCACTGCAAACAGGCAGCGTGCGAGGGTGTGGGAGTTTCAGAAATCCACCCCCAGCTGATCATCCCAGCCTAACCCCAGGGTTTTAAACGTCTTGTGTTGCTCACAAAAGGGGCGAGGACATTAGACTCTCTCTGGCACGCAGTCAACCGCCCGGAGAGAGCCGAATATGATCACATAGCCGCAGATGATGATCCACACGTGCCTGCCAGGAGCAAAACAGTTTTAAAGCCTTTCATTAACAGCGGCTTCTGTGAAAGAGAACGAGAAGACATGGGTCACTGGGTTTTTTCCGCCCCTCCTGCTCAGCGTCCAGTCAGAGAGCTCTCGGTAAACAAATTCCATCCAAACACTGCTTATCTAATCTCCTACTGCAGAGAGCAGTTATTCGGACTTCCCTACAAGTCATCCAAAACTTTTCCGCAAAGGCCACAGGTCCTTTTGCAAAAAGGTACATATATCACAGGGGTTTGGGAAATCTGAAAGTAAATTTAGGTTGAGTAACAACCCGAGTCGTTATGACATCCTGTAGCGTACTGGAATTTTAATAACACACAAATTAACATGAAACGCGATTGTCAGCTGCAAATCTGTCAGGCAACACCTCTTGACACCCCTTTTTCAGAACTGTCAGACAACACCCACAATTCGTTTGCCAGTTTTAGGAGAACGTGTCCTGAAGAAGTGCTAGCTACACTCTTAAAACTAAAGGTTCTTTATTGGCATCTATAGTTCCATTAAGAACCTCGAACATCAATGGAACCTTTTGATTGCACAGAGGGTTCTTTTATAGTGGAAAAAAGGTTTTTTAGATTAGTGAAATGTTCTTTATACTGTTTAATGAAAGGTTCTTTGGGGAACCCAAAATGGTTCTTCTATGGCATCACTGTGAAAACCCCCTTTTGGAACATTTATTTTTATGAGTGCATCATTACTAGTTTCTTTTTCTAGCACTAAAGCAAGTCCCTTGATTCCCATTTCCAACCATAACAGTCATGTGTTGCAAAACATACAGACAAGCTAATGTTTTTCCCCGGCTAATGCCCAAAGGGTACAACATACCACTCATAGCTAAAGCCTGGCTTGTGCGCTGCCCAGTAGTTCTAGAAGCAGGCCGTACAATGAGAACACATTGGCTAGAAAATCACATTCTGTGGGACCTCGCAACCAGGGTTATTCCAGAACAGAGTTTAGGGTTTATAGCACCAACCAAACCTTTTTTTTTAATGGAAGCTAGGCATTCCTGAGGTCACAGCAAAACAGATTCCCATCAGAGGGTTTAGGTTATGAGAACGGGTGAAATGTGAAGCTAAAACAAGAGGACACAGCAGTTTATACCGAAGTGTAGCAATAAACAGCAACATCACAACATATTGAACCTAGCAAAATGTTTACAATGAGGAATTGAGTCAGTTTTTGGAAATGAAACGCAAAAAGAAAATAAATAAAAACCATCTGGCTCAAAATATAAAATGCTCCTATATAGTTTAAATTTAACTTGTACTAAAATAACTGCAACTGAAATAAAACAACTATGTAGACATTTGAAAAATGAAAACAAAATTAAAATTAAAAATCAAAATGCTATAAAGCTATAATAGCATCTCAATTATATTAAAGGGGTCATATGATGCGATTTCAATTTTCCTTTCTCTTTGAAGTGTAACAAGCTCTTGGTGCATTAAGAAGATCTGTAAAGTTGCAAAGACTAAAGTCTCAATGTGGTTGCCGCAAGCCCACCGGCCGCTCCTTCGTCGAATCCGCCCGCCGTTCCTCACTCTAGCCGCCGGCCGCTGCTCACTCTAGCCCACAGGCCTCCGCTAACTCAAGGCCGCGTGTGTGACGCTGTGTTTCGTTGTGAAAGTGAAACTACTTTGTTTGGCCTTTCAAAAGAGGACACGACTAGAAATCAGTGGTTAAGTTGTATTTACAACACTGTTCC
>NW_015539924.1:945413-968873 GCF_001515605.1 Sinocyclocheilus anshuiensis
TTTTCAGACCGATGAGCTTTGTAAAAATTGACACGTTTCAGAAAGGCGGGGCATAGAGGAGAAACAATAATGTACAGTATGTGGAAAATAATGTTTTTTGAACTTTAAACTGCAGAAACACATTTCAGTACACCAAATACACAAAATAATGTTCTTTTTAGCAGCATCATATGACCCCTCTAAAATAACAATTGATTCAGGTGGACCAACCAATACTTTTGCCAGGTCAACAAACCAGGTTCTTAAAAAAAATTAAGCTATGTTTCTTCAAGCTCTTTAGGCACGGAAGTGTTGTTTGCATGGAGCGTTATGAGGCAGAGGCACCAGAGCAATAAACAAAGCCTTTTCAATGCTGTATCATTTCAGTTCCCGTCGGAAATGCTGAGAAATGCAGACAGTCTGGCAGGCTTCAACGGAATCAATGTACAGAGCTAAAAATAATCCTCTATAAAAGGCCTGATGATCTCATGAATCAACAGCATGAACAGCTATATTATTAGGTATTGATTTGGTTTGGATGTTCTTGAGAAGACTGAGTTAAGGAATGAAGCTGCATTAAAGGCTTCTCACCGCTTAAAGGGATAGTTCACCCAAAAATTTAAATTCTGTCATTAGAACAACACAAGGGTGAGTAACAGTTAGCAGTTGGGGGTTCGGTGCCTTGCTCCAGGGTCTCACCTCAGTCGTGGTATGCTGTTCTGTGTCAGCTGCGCCGTGCGGATACGTTTTCTACGTTGTTTATGCTTTGACTTGAACGAAAACAATGTATCCGCGTGACACAGCTGACACAGAACAGCATACGCTGTTTACGTTCAGTAGATACTCTCAAAAATGGCGCTAGGGTGACGCGGAGGAGACTAATTGTTTAATAAAGTCATTCTTTTTGTTTTCTTTGTGTATAAAAAGTAATCTCGTAGCTCGTAACATTGCCGTCTATGGGAGGGTCAGACAGCTCTCAGAATTGATCAAAAATATCTTAATTTGTGTTCCGAAGATGAACGGAGGTCTTACAGGTTTAGAACGACATGAGGGTGATTAATTAATGACAGTTTTAATTTTTGGGTGAACTATCCCGTTAACATCTAATAATTCGGCTGACAATCTGTAGTTTTTTTTTATTCTGTCCTGATTCCAGTGCAATTTTAACTTGGTGTTAAAGAGTGCTGCACTCAGATTGATAGTTGAAAGCAAATTCAAATTAAGTCAAAATTTTTAATAAGAGAATGTGTAACGAACAAAGCGTTTGTAGAATTTTACAAATCTAAGGGACTTTGTGGAATTCTGCAGGCACATATTCAGTATGTTCTTTTAGCTTACTCCTAAAGAAAAAAAAACAGCCTTTCATGTCAAGGTTTTGAGTAGGACTGGATCTACAAGTGACTAAGGTGATATGAGACTGCAATCGCACGCATAAACTTTTGATGCCGTAAGCTCTGAAGTTTGGGAAGCGAGCCAGGAGCTTCTACAGATGAAATGGGAACCTTATACCAGATGGCATGTAAAACAAACTCCAGGTTCCAAGGAAGGTATAAGGCTTCACACCTGTAACCTACCCTGTCCCAATTCAAAATGTCGAACAGCAATGGTAAGCTGTTACAGGAAGCGGCGTGCGATCAGGTTTCATCCTCAAGTGGATGATATACAGACCACGACATATCAACATGATCTGACAAATGGATCAAAGTGCAGAAACTGATTCCAGGCTCTTAGAACACAGCTGGCAACCACCACACAAACTTTCAATTTCGCTTTACCGTTGACCTAATCGCAACCAGCAACGTACAATTTGCATGATGCATCACTATGTGCACACAGCAAAATTTATCCTATATACTAAAGTGATGCTACTGGCAGTGCTTGTCATGTGGCTACGCTAAAGTCAGTCATGTGAAAGGGTCAAGATCAGACCATCAAGTGACTACACATCCTGAATGAACACTAAGGATGAAAACACGATGCCTCTATTCATGACGGACACGTTAGGGCTCAGTAACTACCATCTGGTTGGAGGTCAAATAGAATTTGAAACCTAGTCAACAAAGCCTGACCGACCCACTAACACCATGAGGAGTTTGCGATGCATGAATGCTGCATCAAAGGGCCTGGAATACACAAACAACTAGATGTGTGCTCTCTTTCCAAGTGCATCATACCACCGAACCCTTCAGTCTGCTCATTAGTCCAGGAATCTGGCCAATTAGATCTTCTTCATCTGAAGCGAGTGCAAGTCCGTTTCAAATGGGGGCCAGGTATTCACATGATCTAAAACACACTGACAAAAAGCAGGCGTTCATACTTACGGTCATTCCTCAGGCCGAAGATGAACGAGGGTCTCGGTCAAGATTTATTATACATAAAGATGCATGAAGACCTAAGTCTTACGTGAAAAAGAAAATCACAACTGCAGCTGCTAGCGATGCTACATTGGCCCACTTATGCTTTGAGATGCTACGCAGGGAGGTTGAACTTAGTTGTGCAGTATTTGTGATAGGGGTGCTCCGATTGATCGCCTACCGATCACTATCAGCCGATAATTTCTTTGGGATATTTGATCGGCGTTCTCTATAAAGGCCGATCTCATAACCCAATCTCAAGCTGATGATGCGCCTGCCATCAGAGGTTTGGCACGACATGCAGCAGCACAGTCTCAGTCTCTGTCCGGCGCAGGTAAAATAATTATAATGCTAAAGTGAGGTACAATTCATATTTCTTCATTAAATAACTTAAAGTAATTTGAAAACTTTATGTGAGACGTAATTTCACAAACAGCACGAGTGAATCACCGGATGCTCTCTCTCTTTCCCTCTCAAAATGCGCAAATGGCTTCAAATCACAACGTGTCTGCACTATAAGGGAATGGCACGCTGCACAGTTGACACAGGAATTGTCACTTGCACAATCGAGGCAGTGTCGCATCGTCAGTAAAGTTTATAAAGTGCATTTCTTTTGAATTCTTGCCAATATTTAAACCATTCAGCACTTGCACGCTCTCCTGGAGACCGTGCACTCATGCACACTCGCAGCGCACACACATTACGCCAGGTTCACACATACTCCGTTTGCAGTGCGTATGCGGTGCATATTTTTTCCATGCTCATGTTAACAAATTAAAGCGTTCACAACGCACGGTTGCGGTCCGTCAGTGCGTGAAGGTAGGCACTCGTTGAGGTAGGAAAACAAAGTTCTTTATTAACTGCATCTTAATTTGTGTTCCGAAGATGAACAAAGGTCTTACATGTTGGGAACAACATGAAGGGTGAGTAATTAATGACAGAATTTTCATTTCTGGGTGAACTATCCCTTTAAGATGCATAGTTAACCTTGGCCGTGAACTGTAATGAGCTCTTGCTCTATTTTAACTTATTCACTTTGTGCCGTGTTTGGATTACTTAAATAAAAGTGTTTTGTTTTTTTTCTTCAGAATGCACAGTTTGTTCTAATAGTTTACCATTTTGTATATGCACTTTTAAGTCTACTGTGACGGTTAATATTTTTTACAAATGTCTTTGCTGTTCTTAATCGACACTGATAACAGTTAATAGTAGATTTATAAAGGTCTTGCAGTTCTTAATCCAATTTGACAATACATTATGTATTTGTGTTTGAATATGCTGCTGATGCAGCATTTAAAGTGTTTTTTTATTCTTCTGTGTAATCAATTAATGGCAACTGTGCTCAGTCCTCCATTTGTAAATTTGTACATTTTGACAACTCAATACAACAAAATTTAAGTACCAACTCTTGCTTTTTGCCTTTGTCAATGCCAGTATGCATTTTTAGAATTTTGTTTTTGCATTCACACATTTGAACATGTCTACAGTACATGTAGAATTTAATAAAGCAACTTAGGTTTACACAACTCTGGTACCAGACACATAATTAAATTGCTTTAGAGTTGCATAATACCTTTGATTAATATTAGCATTAAGAAATGCTACACATTAAAATTAAGTTAATTCAAAGTACTTTTTTTTCAGTGCAGGATTGCTTGTAATAAAGATTTAAATGCAAAAGAAAAGGCAGTAGTGCTGACTGTTTCTGTCAATGGTGTTTTAATTTAGAATGTTATAATACAGTGATAATGTAAGAAAAGTAGTTAATGTTTTGCCACTTGCTTGAGCAATTTAATATATAGGCTAAATGTGCTGTGTTCGATACGACGATGTATCATCACAGAGATTTGACGATACGAGTATCGATACAGCTGGCCCTGTATCGATATTGTGGCACGTGTGCAGCAGTGGACCGCACTTAATTTGAATACAAGAACAACGTTTCAAATTGAGCAGAAAAGTGCGAAGTTTCTAAAAAATTATGAATAGAGCATAATATATAGGCTATAACAAGGTTTAATCTGTCCGCAGAGTAACACATTGAGCCGGCGTGTGTGTGTGCGTTTGATACAGAAGACAGCGCATTAGTTTAGAACTCTTCTAATTTTTATTTTTATTTTTTAAACGTAGAGAGTGTGTTAATTTGTGCAATGATAACCTACCAGCAATGTAAATATGATTTTTAAACATATAAGAGAGTTAATTTGTGCAATGATAATCTACCAACAATGTAAGGTGATTTTATTAATGTAATAGAATTAGTACATTACAATATATATTAGAACGAATACATTATTATTTATGGGCTTAAAAACAAGAAATGCAAAAAATCTGAATATTGTACCTGGTGGGGAGTGCCCATTGTAAACATGAAACATATGACATTACCTATATTGTACTGTGGTACAGTTATGGAGGCCATTCATAATGCAGAGGTCAACTGTCTGCTAAATGGCACTATAGTATGCCGTGTTTAATAAACAGCTGTTTTACTAAATTCTTCTGAGGTGAAATTCCGTACAGTCCCGTATCGTGATATGTATCGTATCGTGACTTTGCTGGTGATACACAGCCCTAGCTAAATGTAGAAGTAAATGCAAAAGTAAAAAGCAATGAATAATGTGTTGCTTATATTTATTGCATTTAAACATGTCTATGAAAGACTATTACTGTACTGTGTAAAAAAAGAATCACAATGCTGAAAAAGCATTTTCAGTAACTAGGCCTATGTTTGGATTTGAAATCAAAATAATGGATAAATGTTGTGTTTGTGGTAAACAGCCACGGATCAGTTGCAGACTCCTGTGTGAAAGAACAGTCTGTGCTGATTCTGTGCTGATGAGGAGAGGCCAGTGTAAGGACTTTAAACTTTATGACCAATAAGGGAGACCAAAAAAAAAAAAAAAAAGAAGAGAAAAGAAGAGAAGAGAAGTGTTGCATAATGCTTATTATGGGCTGGTGGCAAAACCAGGTTGGTTTTCATTTGGTTTCAATGGGTGTGCCTGCACAGATATGATAGTGTCTGCATTTTAAAACAAGGCCAATGTATTTCACACTTCTCTAGGTATGAAGTAAACTGCTAAGATGCACATTACAGGATATGAAATACCACGAAAATGGCTAAAATTAGGCACAGCTACTGTTTTGTTTATTTTGAAACCAAAAAAATCTGAAGGCAGCAAATCTAGGAAAAACAAGATGACATTTACAAGCAGTACCAAAAATGTTCCCTTTGCACATAAAAACAGGCACTAAATTAACATTACAAAATTATGCAAATTCAGCAAAGTCAAGGATCCTGAAACCACATGGAGAGCCTCTCTCACCTGCCCAACTTTAGGGTTTATAGTGCAGGACTCTGAGTACAGACTGCTGGTTATTTGAACAGCACACACAATCCATTGAGTCAGCCAGACTCGGGTACCGTCACTCGGCCTTCTGTTAAATGCAGCTTGTTATGCAACTGCCCTGTGTATATCAGTTTTTCTGGGTTTTAACACTGTTTCCAATGTTCTGATACCATTATCCTTCTAGTGGTTAAATAGCCTGTTTTAAAACCCAGAGCTAAATGGGGAAACCTGGAGCTGATTTGAGTCAAATCAATTTTGCAACACTACAAATTTATTTTTGTGACTTAAAGTGGCTTCATCAACTGTACTGGGTCACTTAAAGCAGACTAAAATCATCTTAAGGGCTTTCTCTGAGCATCACAAAAGTGCATTGCCTTTTCCAGGTTATGATTTTTGACAATCTCCTATAAACTGTGAGAGAAAGAGGAAAAATTAAGCTGACCAGAATATGGAAAATTCATTTTGACATGGAAAGGATGGACATTTAAGTGGCCGCTATTGGATACTTCAAACTACTTTTGAGTTGAGAATAAAGAATCCTATGATTCAGCCAAACAAAGGCAGCATGGGTGTCAAGGAAACAACAGGATGAGTCACTTCAGGAGACCATAAAAATCCATGGCACCTAATGTCCCTTACCTGTAGCAACTTGAACCAAAGCAGGTACCTCGCTTTACGTGGAACTCAACACACACTGACCTAAGCAACACAGTGAATTATTAATGGGCCACAGTGGTTATTTTAACAAAGGGCCACTAGTAAAGTGAGTAGACTTTCCGTGAGTCTACTCTGCTCTGATTGGTCAGATGACCCAGCCTGTTGTGATTGGTGAACCGAAATTCAGGTACTGATACCGGTACCGTACCAGTTAAAATGTGAACGGTACCCAACCCTACCCGTGACGTGGGTTTTTTTAGGCTGTACAGAGTCGATTCTTTATTTTGGGAGATAACAACTTTATTATCGTGCACTTTCGGCTTTACAACTTTGCAGATCATTTACATTCACATACAGCTACATTACACACTGCATGAAAGGCAATATTGGAAATGGCATATTAGGGGCACTTTAAAGAATGATCAGAATGACTTATGTATGCCAAATGACCTGTAAATGCGAAGAAAAAAAAAACGTTTCTATTGCAGTTTTATGATATATTTCTTTTCGAATCGCCTGAAAACCACCTCATGGGAGCGTAAACATTTTTTTTGCGATATATGGGAGTCTTTGCGAAATTGATGTGTTTCCATTGGGTGTATTTTAAATTCACAATTTCAATTTGCGCAATTTGAGGGGTAATGGAAACGTGGCTAATGTGGATAAGCTACAACAAACATGTCAAAAGCATGGACGCACTTTCCTAGCAAAAATGGTTCGGCTGAAATATCACAGCATACAGAAGCATACACAAATGTAATTACCAAAATTTTTGGTTTCAGTTTTCAGCTAAATGAAAACTTTAATTTTGGCTCCGCTCTTAACAAAAAAAAAAAACATTAATAATATTTTGAAGCATCATTAATATTCAGTGACAAATAGGGATGGGTACCGAAACCCAGTATTTAATCGGTCCTGGGGCTAAATTATGAAAGACCGGAGTATCGATAAGCTCTGACGTTAACGGTTCTGCTATCAGTACTGGAGAAATTAATAAAACACACATACATTTATTATTGCTATATATACACATTATCTTGCAAATTCTATCTCACCAGAGTCGCCAGCTGCCGTTAAAGTACCGAATCGATAAGCAGTATCGGTAAGAGTAACTAGTAATACCGTTAAAACCTTAACGATACCCATCCCTAGTGACAAATTTGTCTAAACTAATGTCTAAAATACACTGACATTTGTTCATTAACTTCTACACAATATCACTTGACTGGGGTGAAAATTAAGCTTAAATTATAAACCAAAACAGTTTAAACAGTTAAATGACAATGCAAAAATATCCTTCTGTGCTACTGAACTGAAAACATAAGTACTACGCCTACATCGCTGTACAAAAGATTAGCTAGGGCTGCACGATTTGGAGAAAAAAATTTAATTGCGATTTTTCTGATCAAAACTGCGATTTGCGATTTAAAATGCAATTTATTACTATAGATTAGCCTAAATTATTATAAGGTTTCACTCAGAATAGCACACTTCTATTTATAAAAATTAGAAAATGTTTTGACAAACATACAGACACCAGTTTATAAATATAAAACAGACACCAAATATAAAAACCGCTCTGCTATTTGACAACACCTGCAAAATTTCACTTCCTGACACATGGGTACGTGCTCAACACAGCCTGCTCGAAGTACGAAAAATAAATGCTTGTCATGACAACCTCACATACCACAGCGACTATGAACACAACGAGATCCGCCCTGAATTTAGGTGAGCCAGATCTGTGCTGGGAACAAGCTATGGATTCTTACGACATCGATCATGCCGACAGAAACAGGGGACAAATGGAAAACAGAAGCACACGCTGCCCTTTTCCCCCACTTTGGGATGCAAACATTAGATATAGGCCACAACATGGGGCTTATGAAAAAAAAAACAGCAATATCTGACATGCAAAGACATAACAATATATAAGAAACTTTCAAATTTGATAAATAACTAAAAATATTAGGTTTAACAAAATACCTGAACACTAATTGAGTTAACCATAAGCACTTATGTTTGTTTATAGAACAAAATGTGCACTTTATAAACAAATAGAAGGGGACGATGCTAACAATGAAGTTAACACTTTATATTACAATGATGTTAAAAAACATTACTTGTGACTAATTTCTTACAATAGCAAACAATGTGCAATTACAAACCACTCAAAATAAATGCACATTAAGTAGATGTTGTTCGTTAAAATGACTCAGTACTTATGTAATGATTTAACATGAACACTATGTAAAGACTCATAAACAAATTCCCAGAAAAAGGGAAAAACCAGCGAGAGTGAATGATTATTCATAACCTTTTATAAAAACATCTGTGTTATCACACTTCGTTTGAGTGCAAAGACAGGACTACCAACAGACATGTTCCTCAGTGCATCTCATTCCCATGCAAAGCGAAACATTCACATGTGCCACCTGCTTGGGCCGTGAGTTCAGTTGCAGGCATCAAACTGTGGCTGTGCCAAAGTACAAAGAGTTCAAATGGCCTATTTAAACTAGCGCTAGTTCCTCTTTATCTTGTTCGCTGATAGCTTCCCCACAAACCGAGCACGCTTACAGAGACAGACTGTACTCCGCACTGCAATTTCACATTATGTTCGAAACCTATTCGTATGCCTTTCAAGAGGCAAAAATGTCTTAAAGGAACAGTTCACCCAAAAATAAAATTTACTCAACCACACACACTGTTCCAAACCTGAACCATTTTCTTATTTAAGATGTTTTGAAAAGTGTTTTTGTCCATACAGTGAAAGTTATTGAGTTTAATGTTGTCTTGGACCCCACTAACTGACAAAAACAGCTGAAAAAAAAAATCTTCAAAATACATATACTACCATTCAAAGGTTTGTGGTCTGTTTGATTTTTAGATGATTTAGAAAGATGTCTATTTATTTTTAAAAAAATAATAATTTAATGAAAAATACAGTTAAAAAAACAGTCATTTGTGAAATATTACATAAATATGACAATTTAAAATAATAATTTTCTATTTCTATTATTTCTGTGATGCAAAGCTGAATTTTCAGCATCATAATTCAAGTCTTCAGTGTAATATCATCCTTCAAAAATCAATCTAATTATGCTGATTTGCTGCTAAATAAATATTTTTCTAATGTTGCTGCTTATTTTTATTTTTGTGTAAACTGTGATACATTTTCTTCAGATTCTTTGACGAAAAGAAAGCTCAAAAGAACAGCATTAATTTCAAATAGAAATTCTGTATAACATTATAAATGTCTTTAGCGCCACTTTTGATCATTTAATGCAGGGGTGTCCAAACTCGGTCCTGGAGGGTCAGTGTCCTGAAGAGTTTAGCTCCAACCCCAATTAAACACACCTGAACCAGCTAATCAAGCACTTACTAGGCATACTAGAAACTTAAAGGCACGTTTGTTGAGGCAAGTTGGAGCTAAACTCTGCAGGACACCGGCCCCCCAGGACCGGGTTTGGGCAGCCCTGATTTAATGCATCCTTGCTGAAAAAAAAAAAAAAAAGACTCCAAACTTTTGAACTTTTTGAAAGCATAATAATGCATAATGTATTGTGCACTGTGTGTTCTGAAAAAGCAAATAAGTCATACATCTTTAGAACAACATGAGGTTGGCTGAATTATCCATTTACTACAATATAGACCGAAAGCATGAAAGGAAATTTAGGTTAAAAAATACTAATTAAGTTTGGAATCTGGAATGTTCTAATTTAAGACCGTTTCCATGTTCTTCCACGTCCCATGAATCACTTCAGCAAACCACATTCTTCCTAAAGAACTGCCAACCACATAGAGACACAAAGTACAGCCATCACGGACTGAACTGACCCCATTAGAAAAAAAAGCAAACGAGAGGGGGCCAAACTAGTCGAAAACTTAGTGCGTCATGTTTATTTCTTTTTTTTGGAGTTACATAAAGTTAGTATGGGTGTAGCTCCATGGCGGTTACAAAGAGAGCTTACCATCAAACTTTGACAAAAGCTATAGACAGAATTACATAATTGCCCTGACAGGAAGTGTGGCTTAAGTAAACCTTCCTCAGTTCGACTTCCTCCAAACGAACACCACAAATTACATCTTTATACTTGCCACAAATTCCAAAAGTCTATTTATGCTTAAACACAGACATAACAACCGGTAGTCAGTCTATTAGAGGAAACAAAAAAGCACAACTTACCTGTAGTAGCGAGACTGCAGGTACGTCGAACACACAGCTTTGGAGACGTGGCTGGCAGAGCCAAAGTCAATCACTTTCACACGGAAGGGCTGCCTCACAGGATCTACCAGCATAATGTTCTCCGGTTTAAGATCGGCATGGATTAGGCCCAAGCTCTTGAGCTTCTTCAGTGCCGTGGCCACCTGTTGCAGAACGGGCCTAATCACCTTCAGCGGCAACGGACTGAACTTGTTCTGCTTGAGGAAGTCGTACAGGTTCTGCTCCAACATCTCAAACACCAGACATGTGTGGTGTCTGTGCTGGAAACACTCGAAAGCCCTCACCAGGTTGTGATCCTCGGCATTCTCCCCGCTCAGTCGGGCCAGGATGCTCACCTCGATCTGGCCCTGGCGGGCATACGACGGGTGGTTCTTCAGTATCTTCACCGCCACGATCTCATTGGTGCCTCGCTTCCAACATTTGACCACCTGACCGAACGTACCACGTCCCAAGAACTCCAACACTTCGTAGGTGTGCTTCATGGAGCACAGCACTTCGTGTTGGACCAACTGATACTCGCCATCGCCTGTCCCGCTCACGGCTCCCGTCCCGGTTGCGTTCTGCACGGGCGGGGCCACGCCTACTGTGGTCGTGCTCCCAACGTTTGTTTGCAACATGGCAGGTAGAGTCGAATGCTCCTCTACTATCTGCATTATGCTCTTGCCGTTCTCAAGCTCCTCCCCTTTGCATTTAAACCCACATCTTTGGGTTCCGTCGAACGAATTCAAACCACCGTTCCTCTCGATCCGCTCCGCCCCTTCTGGAGCACTGCCACTGCTTCTACTACTTTGGCTGTTTTGGCCACCGTCTCCACTTTCTTTTTCAACTGCCGCGGCCGTTCTGGAGAAATACTGAAGGTCGCCCTCCGATGCCACACGTTTGTATGGCGAAGAAGCCCTTCCGAGGAGCTCCTGTGGAGCTGTATCAGTCTGTTTCGAGACGTCCCGTGCAACGCAGGGTTTCTCGCTAATCAAAGCTTCGATTCTCGATAAAGGTATAATATCCGTAGGGTGCGCAACGCCTAGATTCACACCGACCACGTAAGTGCGAGGGATCTTCTCATGATAAACACAGCTGCTGGGATTGATTTTCTTCGCTCTGCAAAAGGCACTTGTCTGGGTTTGATAAACATGTGGTGGGCAGACCGTAACCTGTGAGGCCATACCTATAAAGGACAGAGGGGAAGAAAAGCGTTAGCCTGTGTTAGTCATTTCACAGATGCTGTTTACATTTTTATACAGTCACAATCATCAAAACAAAACCTTATGCTATTATAAGAGACTTAAAATAAGCAAGACAGATTGTTGAATGAATTACATGAAAAACAGAGGCCAAATAACAAAGAAGATCTCACTAAAGCCTGAAGGGAAAATTTATAAAGCTCCAAAAGCATTGTAAGTGTACCATGGGGATGCACGATTTGGAACCAAAAAAAATAATTTAAAAACTGCAATTTCAACTGATTAAAAAAAAAAAAAATCAGATTTTATAAAAGAGCTCCATAATTAATGTGCTTTTTTGTAGGGCTTCATAATTTGGCCAAAAATTGTGTGATTATGTCATTTATAGTTGTATTATACAACTATAAATAACAAAAATGATAATAATAATAATAATAATTATTATTATTATATAATAAAAACTATAAATTATTCAAATATGCAAAAAATAAAACATTTTACTACATTACTGCAAAATAAAAAAGCATAAGTATAAGTAAATTTATAATAATTTATTTTACTGTAAAACTGTCAAATTGCAGTAATATCCATGCCTTAATTTCTTCGTTTCTAAATTAAGTTAAGGCATGAATATTCTTTTCGTTTAATGATTAAAATATGCAAAAAATAATACATTTTACTACATTACTGCAAAACAAAAGTATTTAAGTGAAATTATAATAATACATTTTACTGTAAAACTGTCAAATTGCAATACTAATATTCATGCCTTAATTTCTTCATTTTTAAACACTGAACAATTACATTTTTATTTTAGCAAAAAGGTTCTTGTTTTTTCATTTCTAAACTTCTCATTAAAAAACAACTGGTGAAATGTTTGGCGAGTGTTGCGTTTCAAATGCACGTTATAAGCAAAGCAACTGCAGTGATTGCAGAAATACAGCTTGTGTAAAGTAGTAATTCTGAACTGAGACACTAAACACTGTTATGCGTATAAATTAACACAGTATCACGTTTCACCCTAATACACGCACATATGTTTGTCTAAAAAAATCTCAGCCATTGCACTTTGATTAATAAGCCAAATAGCGATTCTGATTTGAGTTTTGATTAATCGTTCAGCCCTAGTGTGCAATAAAACCAGTGATATCATATTAGCAGATTCAGACAGACAAGTGACCAATGGGGATTAGCTGTCTTAGTTTTGTGGGAGACAGACTACTTATGCTGGCACAACATATGGCACAAGTTCAGACACGAGCACAGGTGTGGCTCTTACACACCCACACACTAACTCTCTCACACACTTATAAGCCTGCTAACACTCTGTCACACTAGGTTGGATTTCATAACGGCAAATATTGAGGTTATAAAACATAAAAGGGGTGCAAACATGTCACGTTGTTTTATGGGGAATGCACATCTGATGGATTTCACTTCCAGAGTTATAACATTATAAAAGGCCGCCGCATTCATTCACACTACCATATCAAACTCCAGGTTTAAATCATGCATTTCAATTACGTCTATATTCCTGACTGTGTAAACAACATCTAGGTTTGCAACCAGAGACTGACTCAACAGCTTTAAAAGGACAGTCCCATCTGGAGGAGTGTTTATATGAGGTCTGTCCCATAGTAGCGTAATCCCCCAGTAGCAAGGAGGCACCAGCAAAGGTTTTGGGTTACAGGTCTCTCTACTGTTTTCAAATGCCACTTCCTTCTGCTATAAGCAGGTGGTGACCGACCTTTTCCTATGTCAAGACCTAATGGGGTTAGGCGAGAGATGGCACAGGGAAAACACCTGTTGATACTGCAACTGCTTGGGCTATAAAAGTTTAACGGCAGGAAATGATTGGGAAGTAAACTTTACTGAATTGACAGGCACAAATTTTCCCAGTGATGGAAAGTGATAGTAATATCAATGAGGAACTTACAATACTCCTGTTTCATTATGTTGTAATACATGTTTTATAAAAAAAAAAGTGACAACATTTCTTTGGAGTATTCTTTGGCATATTGAAAAGGGGTTGAACGAAATTCCATAATTCTTCCATGATTCTTTTTCAAGTCACACATACATTTTACATATAAAATGCACAAAAAAATATTATAACCAATAAAATGAAGAATAATAATCTATCTGAAAACAGGGTTTTCCAGAATTAACACACCTAGTAAAAATAACCTAATTAAGTAAACAATTTCACTATAAAATATTCTAAAATAAAGCATGTATATATTTTATTGATAACATTATAAAATATTTTCATATATCTAAATGCAATGTAACTTTTAACTAGTAATTAAGTTGAATTTGATTTAAAACTGATAATGAAATAATTGCAATATTAATTAATTTCACAAAATAATATCAAACAACAAATTAAACAAGTAGAATTTAATACATCTTAAAAATAACGGGTATTTGAATACAACAATTAAATATTTAGCTATAATATAATGCGATAATAATAACAAATATAGCTGCAAGCAGCGATGGCGGGCCCAAGCCGTCAGTGCAAACGCCATCCCGGAGGCATCAGGAGAACGGTGCACAGCGGGCACAATATTTTTTCAAGATTGAAAAAATGAAACTGTACAACTGTTCACTTGAGAAAAAAAGAAAAAGAAAAATAAACCTCTGCAATTTCATAGAAAGAAAAATCAAGTGTACAGTTTCATTTTTTTTTTTTGCATCTTGAAATAAATATTTCTGAGTTATGTTGATAAGGCCTAAGAGATTTCTTAAGCTGTAACGGAAAAAAAAATAAAAAACAACAACAAAAAATTACAGATTATTTTTTTCTGGTGATTAAAGAGATGTTTAAAGGTCTCTCTCTCTCTCTCTCTCTCTCTCTCTCTCTCTCTCTCTCTCCCTCTCTCTCCCTGATATGTGTGTTGAGTTTCAAGAAATTCTAAGCATATTATCTACTTCAAAATCACCAGAAAAGAATATTCAAGTTTGACACATTGCCATGGCAACAATATTTCAGATATCAATATCCCCTCACCAGATTATTGTTCATTGTTAGTTCATGTTAGTAAATGCATTTACTAGTGTTAACAAATGAGACCTTATTTTAAAGTATTACCAAAACCTTTAATTATTTATAAGCATTTTTTAACTATTTTATTTATCTATAATATTTGTGAAATATTTTTGCCTTCATTACAGCTTAGTCTACTCTGTCATTTTTTCCTGTTATTTTAACAAATCACCACGGCAAAACCGTTCAAGCTATCCAAAATCCATCCGCAATATAAGTTCCTTAATGTGTTTGCATCATGTAGACAAAGTTTGGTGTGTATAGAGCAATTTTCCTCTGAGGAGTATGCATTAATTCACAGCTATATTTTTTCAAAAATCCATATTCAAATCAATATAGCCGACTTCCTGTTGGTCGTAGCTAATGACTGTAAATTAGAAAGTTGTCCGGCTTGATGAGATCAATATATGTACCAAGTTTGGTGACTGTAGCTAAAACTAACCCCCCAAGTTATAGAGTGCCTCTTCCACGCCCTTTTATGAGCTTTTTCCAGTGTCTATCTATCATTAATACTGATGTGTGTTGAGTTTCAAGAAATTCTAAGCATATTATCTACTTCAAAATCACCAGAAAAGAATATTCAAGTTTGACACATTGCCATGGCAACAATATTTCAGATATCAATATCCCCTCACCAGTTTTACATCGGCCATACAGTTTTGACATTATTCTGAAGAAGTTTGAAGCAAATCGGGTAAAAATAAGATGATGAATTAAAAGCATTTTGAAAATGACACACTTCCTGACGCCAGTTGGTGGCGCTATGACTTTGACTCCTAATAGTCACATGTATGCGATCGGCATCATACACCGAAAAAAACCCTGAAGTTTGATCAAAATCAGACAATGTACTGTATGTGTATGTTATAAGACACTTCCTGTTTCTCATTTCTCGCCATAACTTCATCGCCTCGCCACGAGCAAACCGTTCGAGATATCAAAAATCTCTTCGCAATTTAGCATCCCCCATGTCTTGAGATCATGTTCACCGCTATATTCACTTCCAGGTCTGGAAATTCCATAACATTTCCAGGTTTTCCATGAGAGTAGGAACGCTAAACGAAGTTCTGGAACGAACAAAACTTTCCCTGCCGAAAACATACATGAAATAAGCATTGTTCTAATATTCAAGGACAGTTTAAAACATCTTTCTGAACAAGCTTCTATAGGAAATGCATGAGAGATTCTATTTCAATGTGTAGACAGGAAATGCAACTTGCATATTACATAAGAGATTTTAGATACAACTTTTGCTGAGTCTTACCAGCATATCGTCAAATTACAGAAGAAAGGAGAAGTCAGCTGCTAACCGATTACCAGGCCTGTGCATGTTAGAAGGATTGCAACATGTCGCTTGATTATTGTACAAGATCAACAACTGGCAAGTTTAAACGGAAAAACTCACTTTAAAACCTACAAATCATATGCACGAACACTAACAACGCAAATGATTGATGCTTAAAAACATCATCTGAACTTCTTTACGTCATGCTTTTAAAAGCAGCAGGATTTAGGTAAACATTATGGGTTTGGCTGGTTACCAGCAAGTCTACGCGAACATTTAACGATAAAATTTGCGGGGCGAACAAAATAGTTTTTTTTTTTTAGTAAACCCAGAAGCTCAAGAGCTACCAAAACACATGACCAACCCCAGCGAAACACTGCTTTCAAGTTTTTGGTGTGGCGTGGCAACTTTTTTCGCAACAGCTACGAGCTCGCGTTCACAACTCCGAAGTCGAGCCTCATTTGATAGCTTCACTATTAACTATCAGACACGTATTTATGCATTTGCAACTCGTTAAATCCTTACCTTCACAGACAGCAGCTGTGGTCGTACTGCGGGTTTTTTGTGAACATGTTCGGGTTTAATTCGCACCCACTACATGCTCGACGCGCTCGCGCTGCCATCTTGTCCTCCCGTTGGACGACGAGGGAGAAAAAACACAAGCTCCCTCATTTTCAACTGCGCATAACTCGCCTGCTAAGCCATCCACGGGAACCGAACAGGGTCCAGTGTGTAGTTAAGGATATCCGTTTCGGTCAGGGGAGGTTTTTGTCGTCATGTCGAGGACGTTTAAGCCCCCCTGGTTTGTTTCCTCCTGCCGGCGACGGACAAACTCTGTCAGCTCAGCTCGCTGGAGCTCTCTCAGCTGCAGCTGAGCGCTCGCTCGAGAATGCTCTTGCACTGCTTCTTCCTGTGAGTGTGAGAGCGGAATCAGAACTGCTGTGTTAGCTGTACTGCCGTGAACAGGGCTGGAGAGTCAACGCACAACACATGAGACGCCCACGGAACTAGCACACAGTTCTGTTGTGTAGTGGCCCCTTCTGGTGGGTAAATGCAGTGCGTGAGGAGTGTTTTGGACAAAGCACAGATCTAAAAAACAAAAACAAAAAACGAATAAAAACGTCATAGTGTAATATGTAAATGTTATAAAAATAAAGCTTTGTATGCTAATTAAACATTTGTATACAATGTAACATCATAACACGTAAATATTGCTATATTGTCTATATAATTAATTATTTTACCATAAAATAGCTGAAAATGTTGCGTTCTGGAATTAACACATTTAAGAAAAATACAATTTTAATTATTTAAATCTAATATTTTGCTTTAAAATTTAATATATAATATAATAATATGTAAATATTTTCTTTTTTTATACATAATTACAAAATAGATTGATATATCTGAAAGCAATGTAACTGGTAACCGTTAATTAACCAATTTAATTCAACTTAAAATAATAATTGATAACATAAAAATCTTAACATATAAATTGAACAAAACTTATAAATTGAAATGTATAAAATGTGATTTTTTTTTAGAGCTGTGCTTGGCCAAAGGTTTCACAATTTGGCCAAAAAAAGAATAATTATAATAATAAACATTAAATGATTAAAATATGCAAAAAAATAAAAAATAAATAAAAAGAAATGCCACTTTCACTGCAAAATAAAAAAAATTTCAGTCAAATTACAATTTATTTTTTACATTTGACTGTAAAACTGTAAAATAAAATAGATTGATATATCTGAAAGTAATGCAACTTGTAGCCATTAATGAACAAATTTAACTGACAATAATTGATAACTTGATAACTTAAAAATCTTTCATAAAATATAAATCAATGTAGTAATTAGTAAACATAACTTAAAACATTTAAGTAGATCAAACTAAATATATTATAAAATATTATTTTATATAACATTAAAATATAATATAGTACTTTATTGTATATAAAGTATATTTGATATAAAATAATATTTTTTTAGAATTAAAACATTTATTACAATAACTGATGTATTGTATGCATAACAAATAACATGTACTTACATTTTTTTTTTAATTATTACAATTAGTATTTTATATTTAATTTTAAATACTGATATATCTGAAAATTATGTTTTCCAGAATTAACTAATTTTATTTGATTTAATATTGATAGCCGATTAATACTGGATAAAACAAAACTAAATATCATGTAATATAATGCCAGATGAATTGCATACAAAAAAAAACAGTAAACACAATCAATGCTTCTACATACCTCCATTAACCATTTTTATTGGGAGCCAGCATTCCATTTAAAATAACCATTAGTAATACTGCATTAATAAGACACCTTAGAGGTTCATGAGAGTAGAACAGAGAAATGTGCAGTTGGGGTTGTTGGGGAATACAGTTGCTTGTGAGGTGAAGTTGTCTTCTGTAAAAACATGCTCAGTGTTGATAGAAACATTGTTTTTAAAAAATCAAGAATACTCTAAAAAGACCATGCTTGGTGTTCCAAGTGTCCCGTGAACATGGGAACAACATGGGAGTAATCTGTAGGTTAAAATGAGCAGTAAAGAGAAAAATGTGCACTTAAATATGGGTGGCACTTCACAAACTAAGGCACCAATCAAATGCTGTACTGTACATCCTTTTCCTCACAACCGGAAACCTCAATAACACCTTTACAGAAGGGATCAGGCTACAACAGCAAATGTTTGAAACTACTTAAAATGTTGTTGGAAGTGAATCTTTTGTAAAATGCAAGTATTCTTTTTCTATTTTGTTGCACACAATAATAGTTTTTGCATGGTTCTCCTCTATTACATTTCAGTACACTATTCTAACAGTTATGAGTTACTGCCTAAAGTAATCCAAGCTTTAGGCAATTCAAATGCCTTGATACATTCATAAATATTTCCTGATATAGAATGCAATGAGAGGAGGTCAGGACTCTTAACCCTTAAATATCTGTTAGTGTTAGCGTGTGAGCTTTAAGGGGTTAATTAGCTATTTTACAGACACTTTCATTTGTACATAGCTACAGAATGTGAAAGCCAGGAACACTAGTGGTAAGTATTTCAGGTATTTTGTTTACACATCTAAACTTTCCCCTTGTTTCAGAATATCTTGGAGGATCTTGTGGTAGAACGGAGAGTAAACTAGCTTGTTGAAGGTTACCAAATGTTCCAGCTTAACGGAAATCTCCTCTAACTCTTTGCTGATGGGTGTCAGACCTCCAGGGAGAGCCGGGGCGCACCGGTGGGCGCTTGACTCCAGGAAGCCAAGAAGGTACGTCTGGATTCGGGAGTCTGATAGGGAAAGTAGAGTTTTAGTTTAGAGTTCTTCACTTCTAAATAAAATCCAACTGCTTTTTGGGTTACAACACGCTTACCAATGACCTTGCGTATGGGGTTGTCCGCAGACTTCGCAGCTACAATTTGGCCTTTCAACGTGTTCTCTCTGTCAGAAGAAAATGGGGAAAAGCCATGCTGCGACAAGCATCCTCTGAGCTCCCCACACAATTTCTCTGCAACCGTAGCAAAGATTTCATCCGCTTTAAAGGACCTATAAGAGAAAAGTACAATGGTTTTGTCTACAGAAGTGTGAGGCTTTAGAAACCAGTGTTGGGGAAAGTTACTTTTAAAAGTAATGCATTACAATATTGCATTACTCCCTAAAAAAGTAACTAATTACGTTACTTCGTTACTTTTTCTGGAAAGTAATGCGTTACATTACTTATGCGTTACATTACTTTTGCGTTACTTTCGCGTTACTTTTTAAATATGAGCAGGGCTTGATTGCTTTTAATATAAGAAGTTCTATTTATAGCAAATGTAAAAGCCCTTTTACACCAAAAAGTGTAATGAATAAACCTCAGGCTGAATGAAAAGTAAATTCACGTCTGTACAGTAGAATGCAGGAGAAGAAACACTCTTCAGCAATAAAAAAAAACAATGAAGCACAATTGTTAGTTTATCTAAAGTCAATTTTGCTTATTAGTATGGTTGAACTGGATCATCAAAGGTCAGCAGCAAAGACATTGGTTAATAAAATGGGATTAGATACATTTGTGTTATTTACCATATTTAATTATTGCAGGTTTGCGTCATATTCTGAGTTTGCATTTCACTGTTTTAATTCATTTTGATGAATACTAAATCTGTTTTTTGCGAGTGGGATGAATTAATGCACATTCACATTTAGTCTAGAACTACAGTAACATCATGTTCACACAGCGCACACAACTCCTCTGCACTTCCGTTTTCTCCCAATATGGGGACAGGAGACTTGTCAGTCAATAAATGGGAAAACAAAGTAACTGCGTTACTTTTTTGAAAAAAGATATTTCCTTGTAAATTCAAGTAATGCGTTACTTTACTAGTTACTTGAAAAAAGTAATCTGATTATGTAACTCGCATTACTTGTAATGCGTTACCCCCAACACTGTTAGAAACACAATGTAATGTAATCTACAAACGTACGAAGTGTGCATCTCCGCTAACAGAATCTTAATGGTTTTCTTCAGTCTTTCCATGAGGCCTGGGAGTCCAGAAATGGCTTCACCGGCACTGTTATAGACTATGAGCAGGACTGAGGCCACCAGTGCCAGTTTCTCCAGCTCCTGTTGCATCTCCAGAAATCTGCCCTGATCCATGAGAAGAGTCTGTTTGATAACAGGAGGGAGAAAACAAAGGAAAAGGTAAAAGAATAGTTTTGGGATCAATGACAAAAAAAAAAAAAAAAGAGTTTAAAACACACATGCAAGTCTGTTATGCTCACCCAGGTTGCTTTTATTTGATCAAACAGTAAGAACAGTAATATTGTAAAATATTCTTAGAATGTTAAAGAACAGTCTATTTTAATATATTTTAAAATGTAATGTATTAATGTGACATAATCCATAAACATTTTTCCAGAATTTTTTGATGAATATAAAGTAAAAAAAAAAACATCATTTATTTGAAATAGATTTTGTAACATTATAAATGCCTTTACTGTCACTTTTGATTCATTTACTAATTTATATTCTTACTAAATTTCCCATGAAATAAAAAACAAAAACAAAACCTAATGACCCCAAAAGAATAAAGCTTTTTTTTTAAACAAATATCATTAATTGTTAAAATTCTTCATTATGATATCAGATCATTTGTTTCAAGATAGTTTGGCCATATGCCGGTCAAAAAATACCTAAAGTATTTTTTCCACAAAAATGTATTTTAATTGAGAAATTAGAAACAAGAGGTATCTTATGTATGAATTGCATTTATAATACATTTTTAAAATAAATGAATAGATCCAAACATCACTTATCACTAATAATACATTACCTCCGGAAAAGACTCAGTATCATGGTCCCATTTTAACAGGCGTAAATAGGCATGATTGTGTATAGTTAGAGGAAGTTGAGCAGAATTTGGTGTGCATGTTGCTCCACCCTCTGTTCCTCCACCGGTTACATAATCTACTGTGTCCTGGAGCCATTTCTTTGTGAAATCCAAAGCATCTGCAAACATGAATACATTACTCAATTAAAGAGATTAGCATTTACTAAAGTGCAAGAAGCTTATCCATATTTTTTTAATCCAATGTTATCCCTGCATAACATAACATTCATTGATTTTGTATAATTACTATACAAGTAATTGATTTTTCTTACTGGGTTGTTTCTCTAGGAACTCCTGGAATTTCTTCCGCTCATATTCCACCGACTGCTGAAAGAGGTGAGGTCGCAGGCTGCTCACAGCAAAGTTGGCCATGTCGATCTTCATTTTGTCCAGCACTGCAAATATAGACCTGCAAAGAAACATGATTTTATTGGGAGTTGGAGTCACGTGACCTTCACCTTGATCTGTTTAAGTGACTTACTTAAAAAGGGGCACAATGTCAGTGATTTCACGCAGCTGTTTGATGTCTTCATCACGGCAGGGTGCGCAAAAGGTGCCCATCATGTCAATTATGAACTGAGCTACCTTACTGATGTCTAGAGCTCCGTTCTCAGCCTCCTGCTGGATCAATGAGAGGTCCAGAGCCTCTTCAATTTGCCCTCTCAGTCGGCTCTGTCCTGGCAATAGAAAAGACAGAAGGGCCTGGAAAAACAGGGGGACACGGAACTAATGAACACCTTCAAACATTTTTAGTTATGTGAAATGTTAAGATGCAGATATGTTAAGAAAGTACATAATATATATATATATATTACACTACCAGTCAAAAATTTTTGAACAGTAAGATTTTGAAAGTTTTTTAAAGAATTCTCTTCTGCTCACCAAGCCTGCATTTATTTGATCCAAAGTACAGCAAAAGCAGTAATATTGTAAAATATTTGTACTATTTAAAATAACTGCTTTCTATTTGAATATATTTTAAAATGTAGTTTATTCCTGTGATTTCAAAGCTGAATTTTTAGCATCATTACTGCAGTCACATGATCCTTCAGAAATCATTCTAATATTCTGATTTGCTGCTCAAAAACATTTATTATTATTATTATTATTATGTTTAAAACATAGTAGAATTTTTTCAGGTTTCTTTGATGAACAGAAAGTTCAAAATAACAACATTTATCTGAAATAGAAATTAATTATTAATAATTTCTATAATTCCCCCCCCCCCAAAATACTGACTCCAAGCTTTTGAATGGTACAGTGTATAATGTTACAAAAGCTTTTTATTTCAGATAAATGCTGATCTTTGGATCTTTCTATTCATCAAAGAATCCTGTTCAAAAATTTTTGACTGGTAGTGTAAAGGTTAGATGCCTGCCTCCGTTGAGAGTCCCTATCAAGCACTTTACCAGTTCAACTACTCTCTTCTTCTCCTCCTGCCTGGCTCGTTGGCCCGCATCAGTCACCGCAGAGCAAGCCTGTTCTTGATAATGCTGCTGTGAAAACGTGGGGAAAGGTGAGTGTTTGAATGCAATGTTAACACTGTTAGAGTTAAAATTGCCATATATTTCTTAAGTAAAATAATCAATTCTCTCCTTACACTGGGGGGTGAGTCTGTGAGGACTGGGAGTATTTCTTCTGATCCTCTTCCGGATCATCTCTTCTGATGTTTCCATAGTGTTTTCTATCCCGTCCTTGTCAGTCTTGCTCTGCTCCTCCTTGGAGGACTCATCAGATTCCTTGGGCATCTTCTGCGGAAAACAGAAGCTGAGAAATCAAAATAATCTGTACACAGACCACAGCATCAGCTGCTCTATTCAATTCCACACTAAAATGCCAACACTGAACATTTTCTGGCAACGGTTTGACAACGAGCTGAGTGTGAAGTTGTTTTGTTTTTATTTTAAAACAGGAGGAAAAGACTAGAGTGCCTTTTAAGGTGATAAACAATTGCTCTCTAGTAGCCTCGTCCCTCTATTAGTCATATTCAATTTATATA
>NW_015539924.1:968950-1005867 GCF_001515605.1 Sinocyclocheilus anshuiensis
TCTACATTGATCTGCTTTAGTGTGCTGTGACATAAAACCAGCCTGATCTCATTACTAAAATCTCTGAGAGCCTGATGCTCCGTCGCATCTGTCTGCACTCTTAACATCCGGTCATTCATTCAGCTAAAATATTAAAAACTACATTAGACTCTTTTACAGCTTACCTTTATTAGTTAAAGCACCGACCGCCCGTCTAAACTTTATTTTAATGCAGCTGCAATTCGCCACATATAATCAAAATTGCAGCCTTAACGTTTTGTTCTGGATGAATCCATACAACCTGATGCGTGTATTTACGGAAGTATGGTTCACAACGCTCCTTTGTAGTTTTTTTGAGATGTGATTTTCAATGACGCTAAAGCGGTGTTTTGAAGCACAGAACTACATTTCCCAATAGAACGTCATTTTAGCCGCCCCCTAGCGCATGTGTTTCGGACAGGGAGGGTTGTATAAAATGGTTAATAATTAAATTCCAGATTATTTAATTATTAAAGGCAATAAAATCACAGTTGTGATTAAATGTACATATATAGTTATATTTATAAAATTAAAGAAAACTAGAGTGTCTAATTTCTTAAACAGCCTAATTAGTTACATAAAAGTTGATTTTAGTTTCCTTCGACCCTGTAATGTTTCCTAAATATTTAGCTTTTTTTTTTTTTTTTTTGCTATGCCAAGCCATAAATGTGTAAAAATATGTTGTTACATATACACAAGTATAAATGGTACACAAGTCAACGGAACAGTTTGGTGCACACAGGACACTAGGTGGCAGCAAAGGCAACGTTTCTTAGCGCCTGAATGGATGACACAGGTAGGACGAGTCGGTTTACAGTGCCATGATTTAAAATACTAGCTCGGAAGAATAATAAATCACTATTTGCTTTTAAACATCTTCAGTGATGATATTTGAGAGAAAAGTGCACAGAAATCCCAGAATGTATTTCTTAAGATATAGCGTAACCTTGACTGGATTTCAACCGCATCAAAACCCAGTCAGTGCGGCTGCAGAAGTCGACAAGGCCTGTTTAAAGTAATAATTTAATAAATGTATGCTTATTAAACAATCGTTAATTTTCTTTTAACTATTTGCAACACTCGTCTTAGCTGTTTAGTCACTTATGAGGAAAAAAAACTAATAAAGAAATGTGATAGTTTGGCTAGCTAGCTAGATTTTCTTTCCTTACTAAAATATTTGTTAAATAACCGTTACATAAATATGATATTTTGGATTTCGAAAATGTTATATTTTTTTATCTTCCAAACTTATTAGAGTGTTAAAAATGTTTATAGTCTGTTCAGCCTATTATATACAATAATTTACCATGGTAACTATAATAGCTTATTCAAAAATACTAGTTTAATTTAAAAATATTACTACTAATACAATGACTTTAAAAATTACGATAAGCTGCTTTCATTTACTTCAGTTTAGGATACAGAATATTACTTAATATCTCAGAATAGTGTTTATGGTAGTAATGTTTATTTAGGGTTAAAAGTCTTCTCAGACATTAAATCCCAATTTCTCCCTGTAAGCAAAACTAATGTTTGATCAGCTGAGGTCAAAGGTTAAATCTGAACTTCCAGCAGGTTTTCACCTGAAGTCCCGTCCACTGCCATTCACATTTACAGATCAGCAGCTATGACAGTAATATGGACATCATACCACAGACGGGGAATTATCCCATTTTATGGATGGTGTCCTTTTAATTTAGCCTTTCATGGCTTATAAAGTTGTTTAATATCTGCTGAGGTGAATCAGCGGAGGAAGCGAATAAAGACATTGGCCCTCCAGGTCATTTGTGATAGTAGCAAATTCTAACGGGATCATTTAATTCCTGCACATGATTGATATATCAGCAGCGGCTAAATGGACGAAAGCCTTTCTTCTATTAAAACACCAGGCAGAATGAAGACCTCCCACTTTCCAAGTCAGTCATGATGATGGGGATACAGCGGGCCATGCACAGGTCAAATTAAATATCTTATATAATTCCTTCTGAATGACAGCGCCATCTGTCCATCCGGTGTTATGGCCCTGACCCCTATTAGCCTACACTCTCACCATGCTGCCATTTTCACCTTGGTAGGTTCGAGATGGGATTTAAAATGCTTTTTCTGATGCAACGGCTTGAACTTTGTCTATAGCTGTGGTTTATATATTCTTAGGAGGCAAAATTTATGTAGTAGCATTGTTTTTGACATATGCAGTACGATAAAACCAATAGTTCTAGCTCTAAATTCTGACAGGATGAGCTGCGTTTAGAGCTGATATGTGCACTTGTGATCAACCGGGGTTATTATAGTTAAGTAAAACTGAAAGCGAATCCATTTAAAAAAAAAAAAAAAACATTTTTCATTATTACTTTTGTATTATTTATTTTAAAAGTAACTGTTGACTGAAATGAAAACATATTTTTCCAGATATTTTTTCAAGGCAACATTTTTATTTTTATTATTATTTTCATTTAGTTTAAATTGATGTACTGAAATATATGGAAGACGCCACAAGATAAAAAACATAAAAGGTAATTGCGGTCATTTTTATCTCACAATTCAGATGTTTTCTCTGGCAAGTCTCAGTTTATGTCTCACAATTAAGACTTTTTTTTCTTGCAATTCTGTTGGTAAACAGAATTGTGAGATGTTAACTGTGAATTGCAAAAAAAAGAAACAATATTTGTGAGAAACAAAGTCACAATTACCTTTTTTTATTTTTTATCCTGTGGCGGAAATGGGCTTCCATAGTAATAACTAAAGCTAAAACTGAAATAAAAATGAATAAAAACAGATTTAAAACATGAATAAAAATGACAAATCACACAGCAAAATGATTAGAACTTTAACTAAAATTAAAAGGAAAAATAGAAATAAAAAATATTACTAAAATCTATAATATTATCTATCTAAATGATATGAATTGGTTGAAGCATAACCACACTTTGGTTGAATTTTATGTTAATGTGGATGTTGATTCGCAACCACAGACAGCCTACAATTGGGCTAAAATCATATTGCTGCAGTTTTCTAAAGCAAAACGTCTCAGGTTACTTATGTAACCATGGTTCCCTGAGTAGGGAACGAGACACTGCGTCCTCTAGGGGTCGCTATGGGGGAACGCCAGATTGCCCCCTCGAGGACATCGCGTGCGTGCTCTTCGCCCATAGATCGTTTGTGTCATCTGGTGTCAAATAGCGATGACACGGACGCACACACCTTCTAAATGCTCTGCTAGTGCTCGCCATAATGAAAGAGATAGCTCTTACTTTTTCCTTGGAATGCACGCTTCAAACAGAACAGTCAATGAAGACGAAGAAGAGAATGATGTGTAGCTCCCGGCGCCTATTTATACTATAGTCGCACCGGTAGTGACGTCATGGCTGTCGCTGGCCAACGAGTTGGTGTTTTTTCAGTGTATGCTTCAGACACGGGTCACGACGAGGCGTTCCCCCATAGCGACCCCTAGAGGACGCAGTTCGAAGTTCCCATGAAAGGGAACCACCAGATTTGATCTGTAGGTTCTGTTTAGATTGTTTGATATAAGTTGTTGTTGTTGTTTTTTCGGTTTTATTATAATAATTCCTATTAGTTAAATTATTTATTAAACATTGATGTATTTAATCTTATTGCTGCTGTTTTATGTACCAAAACTGAATACCAAATTTGATCTGTAGGTTCTGTTTAGATTGTTTGATTTAATGTTTTTTTTTTCTTCCCAAGTGCCATGGAGTCGAGTGTGGACTCTAGAACAGAGCTTTTCTCCTTGGCAAGTGGAAATATTCCAAAGTAGAGCGATGTGTTTTAAATGATATACAAATGAAACTACAAGATTTACACACTCTTGCTGTTTTTGTCTGTAGATGGAAGATAAAGGTGCCCTCAGCCGACCAAAGACCCCAAACATTGTTGTAGAGAATAACGGGCGTACCATCTCACTGCAAGTACTGGAATTTAAAACAAGTCTCCTGGAGGCGGTTGAAGAGCTGCATATTCACAGGGTATGGGCTCTTACTTTTATCCTTTCATGTGAGAAAATAGAGCAAGTGATGTAAGGTTGGAGGAGACAATGATGTTTATTTCATTGTTGTTTTTTAAGGTGTTTGTAGTTGCGTTACCATTAGTGCGCTGCCAGGCTTAACAATTAAAGACGATTTTAATTAATTACCTGATTGAATGAGATAAAGACAAAAATAACAAAACCTCAGTGTCACCTTTCCTTTGCCCTGTATTTATTTATTTAATGAAATAGTGCAATAACTATGACAGAAAGCAATGAAATGATATATATTAAATACTAACTACATTAGGTTACAGTAAGGAAAATATTTTAATCATCAGATCAGGTAGAAATAACTGGGTTGTCTTCTTACTATTGATTTATATATTTATTTAGTTAATATTTCTCTATTTATTTTTCAAATATTAATACATATATTTTGTATTTATTTAGTTTTGTCTTCACAATTGGCAAAAATATTAATATTTAAATCAGAATCAGAATGAGCTTTATTGCCAGGTATGTTTACACATCCGAGTGGTTTGTTTTAGTGACAGAAGCTCCACAGTGTGACAGAATGACAGTGACAAGACACAGATAATAAAAAGAATAATATACAAAATAGACAACTTAGTATGTACAGGTATGTTAGGTGCAAATTGAATATGTGTTAAATAAATACATGTATAATAGTGTTGTGTGTTCCACGTTTATTGTGTGATAACTGACAGAAATCAATAAAATAATATTTTAAATATGATTTAAAATGACTAAATTAACATAGCTACATTAGGTTAAAGTAAAGAAAGTATTTTAATCATCAGATCAGGTAGAAATGACTCCTGCGTGTTTGTTTGTTTTCCTTTTCTAAATATTTATATCTTTTTACTGATCATTAATTTTTTTCTTTCTTTATTTACATAGATAATTAGCGATCAGTATTTCCAAAAATATTAACATTTCAATTGTGCAACAAAGCAAATGGCAGAACATAATGAAACCTTTTTTGAGATGTGGCTGGTTTATTCAACTCAGAAATTTCTAAAATGCCTAAATCAGCCTGTCAACATTGAATCATTTCTTAAGTGTCAGATCAGACACTCAGTTTACTTACAAATGTTTCTCTTGGCTGAGAAATCTTCGTATTAGTTTTAACCTAAGATGTGTGCACATATTTATTGGGCTTGAGCAATCTCAGACAAATATCAGCACCCTAAAAGGCTGCTAAATGGCATCTCAGTATATTAGGAATGTCAGTCTATTAGAATCCTAATGGAATGATGGCTCTATTTGGCCCGTTCATGAAGAACTGAGGAATGTCATTTTGTGGGAGGAGAGTCATGAGCGTTCAGAAGACGAAAAAGCAAGCTGCACTTTCTGTCCATCTGGGTATAAGCCAGCAGAAGTTACACTTACATTAGAATGGGGTCATGCAGCAGGACCTGACAAATTCACATATTTGCCTGCACGACTGGTACCCTCGAGCAAAGCACTTAAAACCCCACGCTGGACATGTTTAAAGGTTGTACGAGCAAAAATAAACAATTGTATCTCTCATGTTTTATTGTTATTATGATGTTGGTGAGGAACAAAGACATTAAATCGATGTGATCCTCAGGCATGCCATTAAACTAACACTTTGTAGTTCTCTGGTTTATAGGGCCGGGGTTAAGATGGAGGATTTCCTGCCAGACAAACACGCTCAGCTGAATGCCGTCACTTCTTATGTTCTGTTAAGAGTGTGCAAAGTGTGTTCCATTAAAATGACTGTATTAGCTTGCGATGTTGTCAGTCGTTTTGCCAGATACAGGAAATTTGAACATCCAGCTGCTGCAAGTGCATTGTCCTGATGCATGACACTAGTCTAGAGTGATATTTTGCATGCTGTTTTTTTTTTTTATTTCAACACGTTTTATGTGTCCTTTGTTTTATTAGATTTCATCCAATCACATATGCAATCAGTTTCTGTCCTGAAAGATTCACATGACCTACTAATTTTAGTGCTTTTTAACTTTCAAACCCCATTTATTCAATTTAATGTCCTTCCATGAAACGTTAACAGCAAGTAGCACACTTTATTAGGAAAATGCAAATAAACTCCTACATGCAAATAAAAGCCAATATGTAGAAAACCACTGAGTTAAACCTGCAGTCCTAGATGAAAGCAGGACAATGATGGGTTTATGATACCTGCATTAAATGTAAATAATTTAATTCCATATGGTCCTTTCTTATTATTATATTAATTATTGATGTGTTTTCTATACATTTTGGATACAGGATGCTGAAACAAGATATGAGGAGCAGATTTGTAAACTTGTGCTGGAGAAACAGGAGTTTGAATGGCAAAAGGTTTGTTAGGAATGATAAAAATACTTCTGTTTTTTCCCCCATTAACTTCCTAAGATTCCATTATTTAAAAAAAATTGACCTTGTTAGAGGGTATTTTTTACACTTTTGCAAAAGGGATTGATTTTGAGGAAATGACTGAGCATTTATAGATATAAAACCATTTATATGGCTAAAGTTTGTCAATATTAACAGCTTATTATTTTTCAGGAGTCTTTACAAAGTCAGATTTCTAGAATGTCGAACGAAAATTCCGAGTCACTTGCCGCTGTAAAAAAGCAGGTATGACATCTCACTCAACCTTTGTGTGTAAGACTTTATTTCAATAAAAAATAAATAATTAATAAGAGGAAGAAGTATATTTCCAAAAATGTATGAAAACTTGTATATATAGAAATGACTTGTGTATATATGTATATGTATATATGTATATAAAATATTTTGTCTAATTTAAAGTTTCAGGCCCAAATCCGAAAAATTGAGGGAGAAAAGGTTGGTCAATTTATATTTCCATTTCCATCTGTTGTGCATTGGTTTGTGCTTTTATTAATATCTTTCTTATTAAACAGTAACTTTATTTAAAAAAAAAAATACTTCATTAAAATATTAATTAATCATCGCTTGACTAATGACCCCTTAAAGGGTAAAAACCAGCTGGCTGCTGAGCGGAAAGACAAAGAGATCATCAGCCTCAAAGAAGAACTAAAACAGCTGCAGGTACACAAAATCAACACAATAACAACACACGTTTACATGACCAGATCTTCCATACCACTCTCTTGCTTTAGGGACATATACATAAAACAATGGGAAAATCCATCTCATAGCTGACCTTTGAGTGGGGGTCTGTGTAGGTCTATTTGGTGTTGTCAGATAAATGATGTCACATGGGTGATGAATGGTTTCTCCTACGGTTCATCAAACCCGTAGTTTGGCCGATAAAGGCCCTTGTTACCCTTTTATTTGATAATGCAATTTGGGCAATTGGATTCATATCTAAACACTGTTTGCTCTTATTTATGTGCCTTTTTGTTTCCATGTTTTAGAAAGGTCACTCTGTGGTCTTTCAGTGAAAACAACTCACTAAACCACTTTCTTCTTCTTTTACTACTGTCTTACAGTTGCTCCGGTACAGTTCGGAGAAGAAATTAGGCGAGCTGGTAAGGATTTCCAATTATATAAATTGTTGACAGAGGCAAGTGGGAGTGGGAAGAATTAAAGAGGAGGAACTGAGAGGGAGAGCGGATCATCAGGAGTAACGGATAGGGAGGGCGTGACACATGAACCGCCAGCGCCGCTGTGAAAATACCACTATTAAAATATTTTATATTGGAGCCCCGCTCTGTTTAACCTTTCGATGGCGCAGAGGGGAATCAGTTTGATACAGACAATCAAACAGTAACGGGCTGCGCTTCACATAAAAGCCCCTCAGGCATGTTTGGAAGTTGACTCCTTATCTAGCAGAAAGGAGCACTCAGCCGAGATGTTAAACAAAGGTCTTCAAACTCTCCGATGCAGTATATATTCATGGTCTGCCCTTGCCGAGAAGAAGAACTGTTATTACTTGTATGGCCGAATGGGGATATGCCTCTTAGAAGGGAGGACAATGTGTTTTTAAACTTTTCAGGAGCAAAAGTTGCAGCTGCAGACACAAACGAAAGACAGCCACCTGAACCAGCTGGGAGAAGTGGAGAGGCATTTTGCCGTCATCTCCAGACAGTGTGCCATGGTCAAACAGGCCCATGACAAACTCGAACAAAATGGTATGACTGACAAACATTGTCTGTCTTAGTGAAAAATAAATTTAAACTTTACTTTATGTTGAGTCAGGGGTGTAAACCTGATTATATTTTGCTCATTTAAAAGAGCTGGAAAACATTCAATCTGGTATTCATAATTTTTCTTCATTCACTCTGGACAGATTTGATGTAAAGGAAAAAAAATGCTCTTCTTTGCTTTACATCAATGAATTGATTTGTCATTCTTGAAGCATGAATTCTTTGGCATTTGTAGGTGAATCCTAAAAGAAAGCCTGTGTAGCAATGCCAAACTTTTTTAAATCTTTTTTTTTTTTAAGTTGAAGAGGCCATGCGAATGAATAAAAAGCTCACATCCATCAATGAAAAACAAGAATCTTCGATTAAAGCCTTGAAAGAGGTATACAAAAAAGCACTGAATCATTGTTGTACCATTGACGATGCTCCTATTGCTTTGTAAATTGATTTGCTTTGAAGTTAGAAGAAGTTCTACATCACTGTGTCACAAATTGTTGCACCTTTTTATTTCATATTTAGGATTTGGAGAGAATCAACAAAGAGCTGGTCACATTCAAAGTGTCGTCGGTCTGCAAACCTGGAGAGGAACGTTTACAAAATGTTCTGAAAGAGCAAGAGTTTCAACTGCTTCAGCAGAAACTCCTTGTGGTAGAATCTCTTTAAATTTGTTAAACATAAAAGGTGATACCAGGATGTCTGTAAATGTTATACTTTATGTCTTTAGGAAACAGAACTTAACAAAAAACTGAGAAATGAAATGGCCACAGAAAGGGCAGAGAAGCAGGTAAGCCCTTCAGAAAAAGCTGGACCTTTTTGAGTGTTGGTATCATTTAACAAGGGTAACATCGGACTTAACACTTGGATGAAATGAAGTATGCGTGTGTGTGTGTGTGTATGTGTGTGTGTGTGTGTGTGTGTGTGTGTGTGTCAGGAGGTATTGAGATCCCTCCACCATAGTCAGAGTTTGCTGCAGAGACAGACAGAAGCTCTGAGCCGAGCAGAGAAGGAGCTTCGCAAACTCTGTGAAGAATATCAGGTCAGGCTTCCCAAAACCCAACTCCACCAGCAGTATCGCTTTCAACTTAACACACACACACACACACACAAAACGCAACTATTTTTGCTTTTACATTTTTTTATTTTAATATGTAAATTGTATTATTATTATTATTATTATTGTTTTTTACTGTGTGCTGTGTGCACATCTAAGGAACAGGCTACAGCCACAAACAGACTTCAGTTACAATTCACATATTAATTATGTGATAAAATAAACAAATAAAATGAGCTAATTAAATAAAGGACAATTAATTCTACACATATTTATACACAAAATAAAATATTTTGCAAAAAAAAAAGCTAAATCTGTCAACTTTTTCCAGATATTTATTGTAATTTAATTTTCTTCAAATTATAAAGTTAGTAAGGTATACATATTCAGGAGTAAACAATGGTCACCTAGTACTCATAAAATTGATTGAATGAACTGAAAATCACTTTTGCACATTTACAACACACGAAGTGCAACTCAATAATAGTAAGTGTGTTTAATGTCCGTTTACAGCCTCCTTCTCTTTTATTCCCCCATTCCTCTATTTAATTCACTTGTTCACACTGATTAAAACCATTATTAACATGACAAAAGTCAAATGATTTGTATTGGCCTCTCCATCTGTTTAGAATCCTCTGTCCAGGTTAAATAAACACATAAAAATGTATTATTGCATTAAAAATTTTCTGGGTAATTAATTTCATTGCAGGTCCTTAAAACAGAACATGAATTGAACCAAGAGAGGACTAAAGAAAAAGACGACAGCTTTGCTCGCTTGAGAGATGAATACCAAAATTCTAAACTTGCTTGGGAAAAAGAGGTGACAATTAGTTCCGGAAAAGCATCACACAAAAACAAAGGATCTAGAACTGAGACTGAACATTTTTTATTAAAATGGTATTTTTATTTTATTTTATTTTTTAAAAGTGAATATTGGTGTTCTCACACAGATTCTGCGATTGCAAATGTCAACGGAGTCCGGTCAAGAAGAGCTGCAAGCGGTAAAAGAGGCATATAATCAACTTCAAGAAGAGCACAAACAGCTGTCTATTTCTGCAGTTCATAAAGCGAAAGAAATTCATAACTCTGAGGTGGGATGATTACGTATACATTCATAACCAGTGACTGTTTAATAAGCTTGTAGATTGGACATGGATAAATAGGTCTAAACTTCATGACTTAAATAAATAGTATTTGATTTATTAAGTGATTTGAATTCTAATCGAACTGTGGGGTCGTTTTATTACAGATTGCCATAAAAGATCAAGAAAATTCTCTTTGTACAACATCTAATGAGATTAACCTCGTGAAGGCGAGCAGTCTCCATGAAGATCTTGAGGAGAGTCTTATTAGTCCTCATGATAACCATGAACCAACGTGTCACCCTGATAAAGACGTTCCAGGTAAGTAAGAAAGAATGCACAGTTGTCTTTTTCAGCCAAGCTTGGCGCCACTATAACTAATATTTTTATACAGAATGATGTGAAGGGCAAGGAGGTGGTTGCTGGAGTTTCTTTATCAAGAAAGCTTACCTGTACTTCTTATTTTTCTCTTATAATGATGCATGCATTTAATTTCCTCACACAGATGAAAGCATCGAGTTTCAAAAGGCTAGAAAAGATGGCTGCTCTCAGAACAACAACAAGGAACTTGACATTCCAATGCAGGCAGATAGAACAGTACCTGTAGTCTCACCATCGGTTTCAACTGATAACATCTCAAGGCCTGAGGATGTCAATCCCATGATAAAGCACCTGTCAAAGCTGTGTGATGAAACAAAAACCGGTGTCAGTGAAAGTGAGCCAGTCTGCAACGCAGATGATAAAGGATGCCCCTCAAACCCAGTCCAAAGTGACACAGACAGTTGTCTTGCTGAGCTATCAGGGCCTGAAACCAGGTCTGTTTATGGCGTAGACAGCGACCCTTTGGCTTTGAAACCGAAAGATAGACCGCTGGAACAGAATCTGTGTATTTCTGAAGTGACTGAATCCCAGACATCAGATAAACACATAGACAGCCAGGGATATGCTACATCTCAGTCCAAAGAAGTCAAAGACCACCAGAATGCTGCACCTGAATTTCTACACAAAGTTTCACAAAAGGAAAGTCAAACAACTGCAGAGAGGCTTTCAGAAGACAAAACTGCAAACTCAAATCCACAAGACACAGTTGTGATTTATGACAAAACGACCATTACAGAAGAAATGATTGATTCCCAACCAAGCCCATGCCACCAAACCGTTCATGAGGAGCCTGAAACCAACTTTGATACTGCGAGTGCCACAATAACTTCAGATACACTACATGAGTCCAAAGATCAGTTCTCTCCACCTGAATTGATTTGTGAACATTCACAATGCCAGGTATCCCAAGTGGGCGGCTCAACTGAAACAAGCCTCTTCAATGTGGTCAACGAGCTGGAATCTAAAGAGTTGCCTCTTGTTGATCAGACCACTTTAGTGACTGCAGTTGACACAGTGGAGGTCATATCAGAAAATAACGATCAAAACAATGATTCAGAACCATTGAAATCTCAACAGATTGAAATGGGTGTTTCTACTGAAGAAGCCAAGATCACAAACCCAGAACAAGATCCTTCTTCTCCTGGGTCTACAACAGCAAATTACCAATCAGATGTTGACCAGAAGAGCATTCCAGTGGTAGATGCTTCAAACGATCCTGGAAATAGAAGATATCAGTCGTCCTTTGCATGGGACACATTTATGAAAGGGAAAAAGATGCCACATACAACACCGTTAAGAACTGAGCTGTGGTCCTCTGGATTTCATGAGCTTGTTTCTCCATTTTGTGCTCCCATATTTATGAAGAATAAATTGCCAAAAACAGGTGCATCTTGTAATGTAAACAGAGTATTTTATAATAATAAGACTCAGTAACTGACAACAATAAATGTAACATTCAAATCCTACTTTCACAGCCATAATGAAGACTCCTGACAGACTGGAAACCCCAAGCAAGCGTCAAGGAGAGTGGAATGCTATCAAGCAGTCTTTTTCTGAAATGTTAACAGAGAAAGTAAGTTTCCACACAGGCCAGCGAAGAATCTAGTGAGTTAACGTAAGAGGCATGCACTGCAGCACACGCTGAGTGCCTAAAGACAACTTCCATTCCCAGAAATATTTCAGCAGGGCGAAATGGCAGCAATTAAATGTTGATAGAGAACAGCAGGACAAAAGTCTCTGCGTATAAATCACAGAGATGCAACCCAACTCCAAAGGGAGCTAAGAGGCTAATATAGAATAAACCAGAGATCGTTTTCAAGGCTGCTGTTTTCGATAACATGGTAGTATCCGGGTTCAACATAGTTTTTTGCTGGATTACTCAAATGAAATCAATCAAAATTTACTCACCCTCAGGCCATAAAAAATGTAGATCAAAATGATTTTTGGTCACCAATGGATCCTCTGCAGTGAATGGGTTAAAATGCATTAACAAAGGATTTGATTCTTACAAACAGAATCAAAGCTTTTCGCTTCACAAGGCGTTAATTAATAGACTGGAGTCATGTGGATCATTGTGACGCTTTTATCAGCTGTTTAAAGGGGTCATATGATGCTGCTAAAAAGAACATTATTTTGTGTATTTGGTGTAATGAAATGTGTTTATGC
This sequence comes from Sinocyclocheilus anshuiensis, assembly GCF_001515605.1. Lineage (NCBI taxonomy): Eukaryota > Metazoa > Chordata > Actinopteri > Cypriniformes > Cyprinidae > Sinocyclocheilus > Sinocyclocheilus anshuiensis. Next base: position 981,755 of record NW_015539924.1, read on the forward strand.
GGTTTAAAGTAAAAAAACCACATTATTTTCCACATACTGTACATTATTGTTTCTCCTCTATGCCCAGCCTTTTTGAAACGCGTCGATTTTTACAAAGCTCATCGGTCTGAAAAAGCGAGGTGTGCTGTGATTGGCCAGCTAGAAAGGAAAACTTGAAATCGCATCATATGACCCCTTTAAACTCTCATTCTAATGACACCCATTCACTGCAGACGTGTCCGAAATTTTAATTGATTTATTCATTTAATTCTAAACAACACTCAATGTGCTTGTTTGCAGTGTTTTTTACTCAAAAGTAGTCCAGATCTGGTGGATTTCACTTTTCATTTCCAATCAATGCTTCCATCAGAATTAAATCAAGTTATAGTGCCACGGTGCTTTTATTACCCATTTTATTTTCCCGCAGGAGAATCAAGTTCTTATCTCCTACAGCTCGACTCTGAGTGGCAGTCCAACCTCTTCTTCTGTGGGTAATGGGCTGCGACAAAACTCCACTCCTACCGTTCCTCCTCCCAAACTCCAGAGCGTGGAGAAACCGACCCGGCCTATGGCATCTAGTTCTGAAAGAAAAGAAGAACGAAAACAATCTGACATAATGGTCCAAATTGCAAAAATTGAGGAATTTATGTCGACTGAAGGTTTAATGCCTCAGAAAAGACTCAAAACTGATTGATATGTGCTAGAAATGCATGCGTTTGTAAGTTGTTACAGAGTTTAAAATGGTTTTGCTTAGATATGTTTCTAACCCTCCTTGTGAGTGGATAGTGAATACGATATTTGTGTTAATTGCTTACTATATTTCCAAATAATTTAGCTAAATAAATGTTCAATATTTCAAGCAGCTTTATTTTTGCAGACTTTTTTAAAGGGTCAAATGTTTGCAGTCGCTGCATCATGTTAACCTATTGCTAAACAAGGTAAGTGATACACATAAAACCTGTTAATTACACTGCACAAGCTAATTAACACTCATTACTCCCAGACCAGCATGTTTGTTCCTCAGAGGGCATTTAATGGCCAAACATTGCTAATTTACATTTGATACACAAACTGTGGCCAACTATAACTTGAGATAATTAAAATACACAAGTAAGAAGAATCAATTAGGACATATCAAGCCAAATTAACAAATGCAAATGAGTCTCCCATTAAGTTTATGTCCTTGGTAAATAGGCTGTGGGGACCGTGTGGACACATGTTAGGGCGATACAGATGACAAAATGTGTTGCATGTGTCGATACTTGTCACAATAAAAATGGATACTTGTGTTGAGGCAAATTAACATTTTTAAGTTAAAACTTTTTTTTTCTTAAAAAATGTCATCTGTAGATCTTAATTTACTTTCTTTTTTTTTTTGCCTTTTGTCTTACAGAACTAACCTGGTTTATGTTATATGCTACTTTGTTCTAGCCCAAGCGGTAATATTTAATAAGCTATATTTTAGGAAAATAAACCAAATAAGTTTCTATCTCAAATTAAGCACTTTTAAGTGCCTCACAAAAACAGTTCGCCTAGTACTAAAATCATCCAGCAGAAAGCAAATGCGCACCTCCTGATGAAAGCACAAGGTCCCTCAGAGGTTCACCTTAATACACTTACTCATTATTAATATGTCAAAATGTTAATGTCCTCGTAAAGAAATCGTATGCGTTCCAGCCACTGTGCCAGCAGTACTGACCCTTATCCTTAAGAGGGAGTGGGCAATATGGAGTGCGTAATTTTAATACACACACTGGATTATGAAGTGGCAGTCCTTTGAAACAGTCAATTACACTTGAGCGCGGGAGGGCCCTAGTGTTAATTACTAGTCGGTTTTATATCGTGTGTAAATACAGAGCCTGCTGACATTCACATTCCATCACCGTGTCCTGACTGCCACAGCAAATTAGCCTGACCCGTCTGTGTGCACACCGCTAGGCCGCTGCATGTTCCTTTAACTTTAGAATAACATTCAGCACAAACAAGCCCACTTCTGTTTATTAGGGTTGTTGATGCTACAAGTTTAGGTCACTGTGCTTTGCTTAAAATGGATTGAGAAATTATAAAATATTAAATGGTTCCTCTTAATGATTTTTGTTTCTGAACAGTTCCATTAACAATTCTTTTTTGTACTTTTAAGGAATAAATATTTTGGGGGGGTTGGGAATGCATTCCATGCCGAATTATGAGGTGTGACTAAATAGAATCATTAGATTGGGAATCAAACTACACTGGTTTCACTGTTTTTGTTGAATTCACTAAAAAGAACTGATTCATTAGAATCATTAAGGAATCAGCCTACACTCTTAAAAATAAAGGTGCTTCAAAAGGTTCTTCAAGCGATGCCATAGAAGAACCATTTTTGGTTCCACAAAGAACCATTCAGTCAAAGGTTCTTTAAAGAACCATCTCTTTCTTACCTTTTTATAATCTGAAGAACCTTCTTTCGCCACAAAGAACCTTTTGTGAAACAGAAAGGTTCTTCAGGTGTTAAAGGTTCTTTATGGAACCATTTAGACAAAAAGATTCTTCTATGGCATCGTGAAGCACCGTTATTTTTAAGAGTGTACACTTGTTGCACTTTGATTCACTAAAAAGAACCAGCTCATAAGAGTCATAAATACAATACGTTAGGGAATCAGAGTGCACTGGTTGCACAGTGTGTTTTTGATTCACTTAAAGAACTGACTTATTTGAATAATTTGTTTGGGAATCAGACTGACCTGATTGTGCTGTAGTTGTTTAATTCACTAAAAAGAACCAGTGCTTTCAGAATAATGTTCAGGAAATGACTGGTTGTGTTGTATGTGTTTAATTCACAAAAAGAACTGACTCTTTCAGAGTAATTTGTTCAGCAATTGGACTACACTGGTTTCACTATATTTGTTTATTTCTCTAAAAAGAACTGACTATTTAGAATCACTTTGGATTTGATTCATTAAAAATAACCAGCTCATAAGAGTCATTTGTTTGGGAATTAGTGCACTGGTTGCACTGTATGTTTTTGATTCATTTAAAGAACCAACTCATTAGAATTTTTTTGATTAGGAATCAGACTAAACTGATTGTGCTGCAGTTGTTTAATTCACTAAAGAGAACCAACTCTTTAGAATAATTATAGAATAGCATAGTTCAGCACTCTTACTACACTGGTTTCACTGTATTTGTTGAATTCACTAAAAAAAGAACTGACTCATTAGAATAATTCATTCTGGAATCAGCCTGCACTGCTTGCATTTTGTGTTTGATTCATTAAAAAGAACCAGCTCATATGAATCATTCATTTGGGTATTAGAGAGCATTGGTAACACTGTATGTTTTTGATTCACTTAAAGAAGTGGCAACCCGAAGTGCAATGGCGCTACATGTCAGCGCATTGCCCAAGAGGCCATTGGCGCTGACGTTGAACTTTGTTTTTGATTCACTTTTCGAACCAACATTTGTTTGGGAATCAGACTAAAGTAGTTGCGCTGTAGTTGTTTAATTCACTAAAAAGAACCAACTCATTAGAATCATTCTTTTGGGAATCAAACTCATTAGAATCATTCTTTTGGCAAACACTGGCTGTGTATTCGTATAATTCACTAAAAAGAGCCAACTTATTTGAATCATTTGTTTGGGAATCGGACTACACTGATCTGTTTCGCACTGTAGTTTCAGTATAGCGTATCCAAACGCCATTTGAAATGTCCTGCCACAATTTCCTTTTTCAATTGGAAAGCCCTAAGTGACAAAAGTGTGCACCAAACCAGGAACGTGGATGAATAATTACATTAACATCTTTCTTCAAATCCCCCAACCCTCCTTTTTTTTTTTTTAAGGCAGTACACTGTTGTTTCCCTCTATAGCTGTGAATCACCTCCACTCTGGCCTTCTCATCATACCTCACATTGAGAGACGAGAAGATAATCCCAGCCTGCCCACTACTGTCAAAGGTCAGCACAGTTTAAAGTTCACCATCCACATCATTTATATGGCCTTAAATTAGCCCAAACGCAAAGTTCTAACTGTTCCTCTCTCTTTCAACCAGTTGTTAATCTTCTCGTCGTACTTCGAATCCAATGAGAAATAGGAATGCTCAGCGGACGGCTGTTTTGATTGAATTATACCCCACAAGGACCACCATGGCAGGCCCATACGCTTTTAATTTTGAAGAGGTAAGAAGCGATCACACGGGTACACGGTACTCCCCATACGTGGAGTATGTCATCCCCACCTATATATCTGTTCAGCCGCCATTGTGCACCTCTTAAAGGATGAGCCATTTCGGCTGTGATGGGTGGGGGGGCGATCAGGAGCCCTATCTTAACCACATGCCGTCCTGCATTAGCCGTGTCCCTATTGAGGTGTCAGCCCATAAGTCTTACTCAGTGGGATGTCACAGCCAGATGATGGAGAGCGCTTCTTCACTCCAGGGGATCTTGTAAAACTTGCATGCCCCCGGTCTCTACTCCCAGTCCGGCCTCCTCCTCGACACGGTCTCCCCTCGTGCTAAATCAGAACTAGTGAATGACACGCTGAGATCCATTAAGCAACAAATGTATTTGGTTACTTACTAACTAAGGGTATTGCAAGGGTCTTCCTGGTTGAAGTACTACACTCAAAAAACTAATAAAAGTTATGTGCTTGTAAAGATTGACAGTTTAAACTTCACAGTCAAGTTAGGTATAAAACTTAGGTATGAAACTGAAAGGTAAGATTTCAGTCTGTATAATCACAATTGATCAATGGTTCTAAGTATCTGCAATTAAAAAAACAGTATGCTTATCGAAATATTATGCATAATATTACATACACACACACACACACACACACACTTGTGTAACACTTGTATAAATCTAAATATTCTATTTTAGTATTCTTATTTGATATCCTCAATTTAAATGGAGGAAAAAAGTTTGGGGTTGGTAAGATTTATTTATTTATTTATTTGATCAGGAATACAGTAGTATTGTGAAATATTACTACAATTAAAAATAACTTCTACTTTAATATATATTTTTGTGTGAAACATGATTAAAACAAAAAACTGGATTCTTTGCTGAATATACCCCCGGTTTCACAGACAAGGCTTAAGTTAGTCCCAGACTAAAATGCATGTTTGAGCTGTCTCAACTGAAAATATCTTGCTCTGACATATCTTAAAATCTGTTCTGTCTCAAGATGCACACCTGTAACGTTTTCTTCTAAGGCATTTTTATAAAAGCTAAGCCCCGTCTGTGAAACCGGGCCAAAAAGTTTTAGAATTTAATGTGTCCTTGCTGAATAAAAGCATTAATTTAAAAAAAAAATTTTTTTTTTTTATTATATTGACCCCAAACTTTTGAATGGTAGTATTTATGTAATCCACAGGGGGGAAAGCTTAATATGAATACTGTCTGCGAGCAGTTTGGATTTTAACTTTGTCAACATTTCTTCATGGCCTAATGCTTCAGACCTTTTTGTTTCACTCATTTTGCTTTTGATATTTAAGTGGCAGACTGTTTCTGTAACCCAGAGAGAAAATAGATACGGAGAGCCTCCCCCTCAGTGAGGCTTCAATGATGTGCACCATTACGTTCAGTCGGCGACCCTTAACAGCTCCTCAGTGATGAGCTAAGCTTCTCAATTGCTCTTTCTCGCTATCACTGTATACGGCATGAACGGCATATCCTGTGCTGTTTTTTTTAACACAGCCTTTTATTTTGCATTTTATAATATTTCTTATTTTCAGTTTAATGTTTTAAAATTAATAATTAAACCATCTTGATTGAACAGTATATAAAATAATGTTTTTAATTTGAGTTCCAATATTCATCCATTTTTAGTTGGCTTTTAGTAGAGGCATAAGAGACAGATTGCACTTGCCTTTAAATTTATTAGACATCATGCTAACATAATATTCACATTTTTACAAATATCTTAGATTTGGCTGAACTCAGTGGGTTTACAAAACTCTTCACAGTGTTTATGTTTGTGTGGCAGCTCCTTTGTCAAATAATAAGAACTGATTTGTTCCCAAAGAAAGCTTTTTTGGCATTTGGCATTCCACATGTTGGATATATTGTTTACTTTTCTAATAACCAAACTCCCCCTTAAAGACAAAAAAATGGGCATGACTTGAGTGGTTTTTGTGTCAATGTTTTTTAACTTGCTGATTTTAGCACAATATAATCTGCAAATCAGTCTGTCAGATTTTCAGCGGGAAATAGAGATGTGTATTTATCCCCTACTGCTAGATTAATGACCACTGGTGTAACCTTATGACCTGTCCGATTACAGGAAAAATGAGCTCAGAGGTCATTAGATTGAGATCTGTTCCATTCTGCCTTATTGGTGCCACTGACTCCAATTTTAGATAATTCCTAAACAAAATCGGAAGCCACAAGCAGACTTTCATTTTTTGGTTATCATCACCCATATTGCATTTACAAATATACTTTACGACTTCCTTGAACCCAGACTGTGTCTCTGGACCTCAGTGAGGACGTTCACCTTTCGCATGCTCTTTAACTAAAAGTAAACAGTTGATGCTTCATTCAGGCTGTAGACATTTAATAAAGAATGTGTTTAACCAAATGTGTTTTATTGAAGGTAAATGGCTAATGAGCTCTTATGCAACCGTCAGAAACGGGTTACGGTTGCATCATTAATTATCAAATGAGGAATGTGCAGGCCTTTTCATCTTAATCTAGAAAGCAAGGGCCACAGCACAGCAGGAATTCAGATGATTTAGCTGGCTTTGACTTAATCAGTCTTAGAAGCATTACAATGGCAGTGCACAATGATGGATCGCTTTCTGGTCCCTGAGGAGTGTTTATATTGTGCTTTCACTGAACCGCTCACCCTGCTGACCGGCTAAGAGAAAATGAATAAGTTGGTTAGATTTGAGGGGTTTGTTATGGAAGCCCATTTCTGCCTCAGAAAAAAATAAAAAAGGTAATTGCGAGATTAGGTTTAAGCTCAGAAATAAAGCCACAGTGTGCGATATAAATTTACAGTTGCATGATATAAAGCTGCAACTGTGATTTGAAGTTATAACTGCAAGATAAGTCAAATGGTGAGTTATAAAGTTGCAATTCTGAGAAAGTCACAACTGCAAGATTTAAAGTAGAAATTGGGAAAGTCACAATTGTGAAATAAAGTCGCAATTGTGAGAAGTCGCAACTGCAAGGAAGTCATAATTGCAAGATGTAATGTCAAATTGTGAGTTATAAAGTTGGAATTCTGAGAAGTTGTAATTGCGAGAAAGCCATAAGCGCAAGATTTGTCAAACTGTGAGTTTTAAAGTCGCAATTCTGAGAAAGTCACAATTGCAAGATTTGAAGAAGAAATGATAAGAAAGTCGCAATTGATACAAATGAAGTCACAATTGCGAGATAAAGCCATTATTGTGAAATAAAGAGTCGCAATTCTGAGAAGTCGCAACTGCAAGAAAGTCATAACTGCAAGATATAATGTCAAAGTGTGAGTTATAAAGTCGCATTTCTGAGAATAGTAGACAATTGTGGGATTTTAAATAAAAATTATGAGAAAGTCGCAATTGATACAAATGAAGTTACAATTGCAAGATAAAACAGCAATTGTGAGACAAAATGTCACAATTCTGAGAAGTGAAGACAATTACAAGATTTAAAATAAATCGCATTTGTCAAATCACAGTCACAATTGAGACAAAGTTGTAATTGAAGCTACAAAGTTCCAGTTGCTGTGAAAAAAAGTCTCAATTGTGTGATATACAACTAGATTTTTTTTCTGAATATTTTCACAGACTAAGAACTTGGAAGGGTTTTTTATGGTGACTGCCAAATTAATCATAATTAGCCATTTTAAATAATTTAAATGATTTTCTTAATTAAAATTATTCGCAGACATCACATAATATTTGAGTGAGCCAACACATTGTGTTGTTTTGAATGCTGATGCTTTCATTGCTAATTGGAGTGAAAGTCTTCAGCAGAATGATAACACTAAAAACAGTCTCCCCTGCGGAAAGCCCCTCATCCTGACCAGCCCATGAACCCGTACGCAGTCAGAGACATCTCTCTTCAAGTAACTGTACTCTTGTAAGTTTGTTGCCAAATTATCTGGCATGAAAGGATTTGCGAGCGTCTCTATGCCAAACTAGCATTTTTAATTGCTGAACCATAAAAATTCCAATAAAAAAAGTCTTGCGTGTTGTGGACTAGAAGATACGGAACAGAATGTCTCCTCAAATAACGCTTAGACAGTAACACGTACTCCACGTCATGCCTACCACCGAAAACAACCAGTACACAAACAAACTACAGAGCGATATCACTATCTAGCTGAGTCATGGATCCAAAAACATCACAATGGTGACCGCAAGAAAAATAAGAGCCTGTATCTTCTGCACCCACAACAACCTCTTGTGTTGATGTATCTACTTGCGCTTTTGACTTTTATCAAACCAATCCATCCTCAGCATTTATAATTTCCAAATCTGATCCCTTTTCTGCAAAAAGTTGACTTGTTGCTCAGTTCAGCGCTCATGATTTGGCTCAAGATAAGCACTTTGTAGTGATTTGTAGATGTGTTATTCGATTCCGACTAAACCGATGCCGTGGTGCTCAAACATAGAGATACTATCTTTGAAGAAATGTCCCAACATAATTTCTCCTCTCTCCTGGAGCCCGGCCAGCCTCTGTAAAGTTTTATCTCCCCATAAACTTAAGTGGAGACTGAAAAATGTCATCTCCACAGATTGATAGTGTGTGCTTAGGATATAGACCACTCAGCTTTTATTAAACAAGGAGTCTTTTCTTCATAAGTGTTCCATTGTGTGCTATTTGTAGAGCGAAAGACTTCACGATGTCTCCCATCCAAAACTATCACCCTGCGTTTAGAACAATAGTATGTATAACACATAATGTATAAGAGCAATATATAACGGTGCTTTGACAGGATGATATGTAAGTCAGAGGGGTTCGTGCCTTTGTTAAAACCCCTCGGAGTTCTAATTAAATCAAATGTTTGATGTTTTTCTTTTCTCTTTCCACATGTTCAGGGTTGTTCCAGTGTGAGCATACCAAATTGAATGAATTAATGGCCTTGCAGCTGGCGGTACCACTCCGGCTGATACCCTCTCTGTGTTTAGGTAACGTTGGACACTTTCCCGCATCTGTTTAAATGCTGAATTTCTCTGCGTTCGGACTTTTTGAAGGCAAGCCAGTGTTTTAAATACCTCAGCGGATCTCAGACGATTCTCAGCCTTTGCCTTATCGGCAGTTCACCACAAATCCACAACCACCTGCATGTTATTTTAATAGCATCTCCCAACGCCTCAGGCCTTGCGTAGCACCAACAAGGCCAAGTTCCAGAGCTAATTTTGCCCTGAAAATGCAAACTATGCTTAAAGTTTTAAGATGATTCAGTTTGAAGTATTATAATTGATTCTCATAATATGTGGAATCACTTGACATTTCGTTTGAAAAGAACCAGACAGATCATAAAAAAAGATAAATTGGCACTGTCTCAAAGAGTCTCTAACTTTAGTGCAAGGACACTAGTCTATGTACAGTATGTAAATTAGCACAGAAAATGATTTGGACACGTCCCTCAGTTAAAACAAAATTCTGGCCATCGCTTGGAGGCCGTCTTAAAGGAATAGTTTACTCAAAAATGAAAATTTTGGGATAATTTACTCACCCTCATGTTGTTCCAAACCTGTATGAGTTTCTTTCTTGTGTTGAAAATAAAAGAAGATCTTTTGAAGAATACTGGTAATCAAACAATTGATGGTCCCCATTGCCATCCATAGTATTTCTTTCCATACTATGGAAGTCAATGGGGACCGACAACCGTTCGGCTCTTCAAAATTCTTCAAAATATATTCTTTTGTGTTCAGCATAAGAAATAAACTTACACAAGTTTGGAACTACATAAGGGTGAGTAAATGATAACATTTTTGGGTAAACTATTCCTGTAACGCTATTTGCAGTCTTGCATGTACAGTTACAGTTTTAAGTGTGGTAAAGACCAAAATCTATGTAACTTTGTCAAAATGATATTTCAATACCATTTCAATTCAGGGATAAAAATCTAACAATCATAGAATCACATATTGCACTTCATAAGCTCAAATTACTCTAAAAAAAACTACATATTTTAAAGTTTCAAAGAATATTAGAGTATTATTTGAGTTTTGCAGTAATATTAGAGTTTTTACAAGAAAGTACTATTTCAATCTTCTACTTCAAAATTTCATGTGTAATTCAATGTTACTTGCTGTTTCTTTGTAATTATTTGTGAATTTTACTGGCAATTCCTCAGTGAAAATTGTTACAAAATAATTTGTCCTTTTGAACTGTAAAGTGGGACTTATAGCCACCATATTAAGCATCATGATGTCCCCAATTTATATATTATAGTTAACTATATCCTTGGTTAAAATAATTAAATAGCGGATAGATAAATAAATAATGGATATACACTCTACAAAAAAATCTGTAAAAATAGGCCACAATATACTGTATAATTTGAAGGAATCCGTATTTATTTTTTACAGGTGTTTTACCAGTATTTTGAATTTTACACTTCATTGCATTGTGTTTTAGAGTTAACAGAAATGTTCGTAAAATGACTGGATAATGTCGTGTATAATGAGCTGCCAGTACTTTTTGTTATTTTACGGATTTATTTTTTACATTGTACACTAGCTTGGCGTTTCAGAGTGTTTAAAAATAATGTGACGCTCATGTTGCTTTAACATGAATTGATCAGTACAAACGTGTTTAGTTTTTGATCTGTAAATATGTTTAAATTATTCTTTTTCAAGGGGGAATGTTTGTGGATGAACTTCTGATTATGCTAATTCAATGTAATTTAATGTAAATGGTGCTTTTCTGGTCTAGTCTTATTTTAAAGCATAATATCTTGTGGCCATACTTTTAAAACAGTCTGTTTTAATGTTTACTGCCTGGCCCTACGTACTTGCATTAAAACAGTATTTTCTGTGATAATCTGCCACAAAAAGAGAAGTATTGAACCTCCCTGAGCCACCTGTGCAGCAGTGTTTCTGGTACTTTGCACGTGGCGTTTGGGTCAGCAAACCGCCGTTATGAAAGGACCCCGGTATCAGCAGATAAAAACCATGGGAGTGACCAAGGCCTTTTTTTAGCTGCCAAACAAAAGCGCTCTTAATTTTCACCCTCAATATCAGTGGCTTTGCCATCCTCCCTGTCCATCTAGGACACACTTTGTGTATCAAAAGGAATTTCTAACATCAGAAACACTGACCAATCATGTTGAACCTGCATTTTTGTGAGTGTGAGAAAAATTGGCATGAACAGTGGGCCATTGTTTTGAAGCAGACAAGGGAAAATTCACGTCCAGAGATGTAGCGTAGCATTTCACCAAAGCCCATTGCTGATAAGAAGGACGATGATTCATTTCACCACACGTCTGTGGCTAACAGAGCTTTTATTTATTTGACAAAGATAGTGTGTTCTCTGTCAGCATTGACATCCGTTACATTTGTCGTCCATGGTCTTCGGACCTGTCCGTTTCATTACTTACGACTTTAATCACAAGTCTTCTCATGTTTACAATAAATCAGTTCAAGTGGAATCTGTTAGCTCAAGACTCCACAAGCATACTCAAACTTTGGTGTCCTTTGTCATGGGTGAGCAGTAACATTTCTAATTTCCTTTAAATGCTCTCCGAGGATTCCAAGAGAGATTCATCAAACAAGTGGAAATCATCTGGGGCTATCAATTAGTCTGCTGTACAAATTAAGTCGGTAGAGGTTCTACCTTGAAGTCAGATCTCTCTGATGCAATAGCGAGCTTTGGAAAAACAAAATATTTTCAGGGTCACTAGGACCGCTGTGTTTTTCTTGAGCCTGTGGAGCACTTGGGTAAAAGTCGGCTAGGTTTTATTTTAAGATAATTTGTTGTTTGTTAAGTGGAAAAATGCACTTGAATGGCCAGGGGAGCCATTCTTTTCCTCTGCTGTTGTTTCAGAAATGCGGCCTTAGACATCTACAGAATTTCTCCGACCCCTTGGGGGAGCCCAGAAAAACCTATGGTCTTTTTTTCTCAGCAGAAATAGCAAAAAGTGGGTGTTGTGTGTGTGTGAACAAGGGAGTTCAGCAAAGAAGATGAGGTGAGACCTAGTGTTAACTAAAACTCATTATTTTCTCAGTATAGTGCTGCATTCGGCCTAATTGAAGCCAAACATTATTACATTTTTCATCTAGCTTATGTGTCACTCAGGTGTTCTCTCACCATTTCAGTTTCAACAACATGTTCGTGTCGGATGAAGTACACAAATCAGGTAAAGTATTTGTATTTTTAAAACTCGGTTATATTTCTAAAAATGGCAGGATGTCCTAAACACATAGAATATGGCTTTTATAGGACTACTGTAGGTTTAAGCTCAATTTAAGTTCGACATTAGTTCGGTAACTTACTTTTCGCGCTATCAGTAAAATCCTCCGCGTCCGTGAGCTCTGAGCTTCTTATTAGCCAGCCTGGTCTCATTGTTTATACGTAGGTATTATTACGTAACATTTACAAGCACAAAACGTACATTTTTGAACGTTTTTATTGATGCTAAAACTTACAATTTTGACATTTTTCAACGTTTAAAACGTACAAATCGCTACGTATTTTTATCTAAAAAACGTAAAATATTTACGTATCTTTTATATCATTAAGATATTCGTATCAATGCATTTTTGTCAATAAGCGATTTAGATTTTTAGACCCCTTAAGGCCTGTTCATACCAAGAACGATAACTATAAAGATAACAATAAAGATAACGATATTAGCGTCCACACACCAGCGAACGATATCGTCTGTTTATTCTAAGCGCACGCGCGTCTGCCGCTTTAAATTCTCGAGCTTGTTATATCAGGATGGATTCTGATTGGCTGTCAATGTTTTTATTGTTCATCAGCTGGAAAAAAAAAATGTTCTGAAAAGTTTATCTGTGCCTTTATCGTTATAGCTGTGGTGTGAACTCTGCTATTCTTTATTCCTTAAAGGCCCATTCACACCAAGGATGATAACTATAAAGATAACGATAAAGATATAGGGTCCTAGGGTCACTTTATATTGTGGCTCTAATACCTGTGTACTTACATAGTAACTAGATGTGTACGTAGTATGTAACCACAGTGTAAATACACATTGGTACATAGTATCTACAGCTCCAATGTTTGTGTAACTACACATATGTAACAACCCACTGAATGGTATGTGTAAGTACAAATGTGTAACAGGACATTGGTAACAACACTTTTTGGTAATGAAAGTACAAATGTGTAACAGGACTAACAGCACTTTTTGGTAAAGAAAGTGTTACACTTTATATTAGATTTACCATGTAATTACTCTGATGGTACACAGCAGCGGCCAGTAGGTTAGGTTTTACATATAAATTGTGGCTGGTGTCCAGAATGTTACACTTTATATTAAGTGGGCAGTTCCTGAGGAGTTACCATGTACGCTAATATCGTTATCTTTATAGTTATCGTTCTTGGTGTGAATGGGGGCTTTAACCTACACTCAAACCTAAACCTACCCTACCCATTTTATAGCGAATATGCATTTTTATAATTTTATCAATAAGCAATAATTATCAATAATTTAGATTTTTAGACCCCTTAACCTACCTCCAAACCTTAAAGGGGTCATAAGATGCCCATTTTCCACAAGTTGATATGATTCTTTAGGGTCTTAATGAAAAGTCTTTCTAAAATTCGTTCTCAATATTAAAGAATAGCAGAGTTCACACCACAGCTATAACGATAAAGGCACAGAAAAACGATATCGTTGGAAACTTTTTCAAAAATATTTTTTCCAGCTGATGAACGATACAAACATTGACAGCCAATCAGAATAGAAAGGGGAAAACATTTAACATGATTAAAAAAAAAACACTGGGTGGATTTTTATCATTATAGGGTGGTTACACACACTGCCAACACACATTTCAGTTCAAACAACTTGTAAAAAGTGCATGTAGCATCCTATGACCCCTTTAACCTACCCATTTTATAGCGAATAAAAAAAGGATATAAAACGCAATTGACCGAAATATGCAGGAAAATAACCATTTTAGTAACAATATAGCATTAAAAATATTTTTATAGTTGCTAATCCCACTCCTGCCTCTAAACCTAAACATAACTATTTCTGTACAGTTTAAGAAAAACATGACAGATAAATGCAATTACAATCATTTATTTATTGAAAAAAAATGTCAAAAGCAGTACCAAACGTAATCCAAATGATGATGCGTTGCAGTCGCAGTACTCTTTGGCAGAATACAGAAGGTTTGTGAGGTGCAGAGTTGTTAATCGCTGAAAATATTATCCAGATTATTTTCCAGATCCACTCCGTGAAGGCGCGCGCACGCATCATTAAAACACACCTCACCAGAAACACTGCTTGTCGCAATCTGTGAAGAATGCAGGCGAGCATAGATATATATACATAGATGCCTCATTAGCACTGTATTTGATGTATTGCACCGTATTTTATGCAACCCGAAATGGTTGCACTGTATTTTATGTATAATCATAAATTTATTTTAAATCAATTTTTAAATCATTTTCAAAGTTTTTAAATTCCTTGTTTTATTTTTGTGATTATTTTTTTGTGATTATTTTACTTTCTTTTATGTAAAGCACTTTGAATTACCATTGTGTACGAAATGTGCTATATAAATAAACTTGCCTTGCCTAGCGACTGTTTCTATGGGCTGCGATACCTAAGCCATCCGCCATTTTTGGAACGGTCTGCGAACCTTTGAGCGCGTTGACTGTGTGCGTCTACAGTAAGTTATGCGTGTATATCTTTGAATACTCATTGATGGTAATGACTTCAAGTTGACCGTTCCAAAATGGCCGACGAGTCAACGTATCTGGAGCGGTCGAATAGGGAATCTATACATATCTATGCAGGCGAGAGCCAATAGAGCGTTCGATTTTCCTGCCGTAAAACCTGTCGTTTGAAGTGGCAACATTTGAATTTGTAAAGAGCGCGTCAGTGGTCAGTCAGCGTGAGCTGAGCTTTGCTGTTTATGTTCTCTGGACTCGCTGCTCAGGATGGAGATGAAGATCGCCGAATAAAGGCTTGGATTTGGGTCTGTTCCTCGCAGTCGTATGGATCCTGAAGATTTGGATTACAGCGCACCAATAAAATTGTTTAATTTCGTAATTATGTTGCGATTTTGGTGTATTTTATAGTTCTATTGTCAGTCACAGCATGTCGGAGAAAATGCCTTTTGTGGCCCATGACAATCAAAGTAAACATTACATGACAAGTAAAGGTTAAACAATTGCAGAAATGTCATTTATTTTAAGGTTTAAAGGGAAGTCGCAAACAAAGTAAAGTAACATGACAAGTAAAGGTTAAAACAACTGCAGAATTTTTTTTTATTTTAAGTGTTTAAAGTGAAGTCTTGTTTAACATTATGTAGGCTATTCTTGGAAATGAGCTGGCAGCAGAAATCACACAGAACAAAACGAAATGTTATAATTTCATATTAAGTAAACGAGTAAACAATAATAATGCAATTGAAAACATAAGGTCATTGATATGACAACTAAAAACAACAATAATAATTAATGCCGCGATTTCAATATTCATAAAGATTCATTTTTAGGTGTCGTCAATATGTCAGTTTTGTACGTTTAAATGCTGAAATACATAAGTATGTGTACCTTTAGATGCTGAAAATACGTCAGTATTGTACGTTTTAGTGCCTGTAAAATGTAAGTAAATGTACGTTTTGTAGAACCAAATTTTACGTAAAATACATACAAATTATCATGAGATCACGTTGCATTAGCCTACACGCGGTTCTTGGCTCATTCTGAATCTGACATAAGCAATTCGGTTGAGATGATAACTGGATACTCGCTCCGAACGGATCATTGAATCAGTAAAGCGCCGTTCACACCGCCAGCGACAGAGTGACATAATCCCATTCATTTTCAATGGAGAGCTGTGGCGGGCAATTGAAATACATTGAGTTGAAGAGACAGAACTGTGATTTGTGGTAATTAGTAGAAAATAAAATAATGTATTTACATTATTTATAAAATAATGTATACATGTATACGTAGTATATATATATGTAGTTATATAAGTGTTGTTTTTAAAATATAAAATCCGCTAATATTTGAGGATTAATGTGGTCAGCTATCCTTACCTGCCTTGTTAACATATTGTAGGCTGAAGTTACCATGGTAAAAGTCCATGTTTGCTATATAAACGACATTGTGGTCTTCTACCAAGGTAACTTCGGCCTCTCTATATAAATATAATTATATGTATGTATGTGTGTTTTTACAACTTGCATGTTAGTCAAGTTCAATCACATCTTAATGTTCATTTTAAAAGCCTTAATTACACAACGATGGATGAAAATGCATGAAGAGAACGAATAACACCCAGTAAATCTACTAATTAAGTGAGGAATAATCTAATAATAATCTGTTTTAATGCACATGGCAATTTGATTAGCTGTGCTAATAATATACAATTTTGTTCTATAAATGTCTTACCTGTTCAAAGTTAATCACAGCGGTCTCTTCTGCTGCATCTCTACGGCGCTGATAGTATGAGCGCTAGCTTCCGGGAACTATTGAGCAGGTCCACGATCCGCCATTGCTGTAAAAAACTGGTCCATTGGAGTGAACGGAGTTGTCGCAACTCTCTCTCTCTATGGCTCTGGTGGAGTGTTACGGGGTAACTAGGCAACCAGTAGTGGGAACGCCCACTAGCGACATCAATTGCCAGCTACAAGCGACAAACAGCGAAAAGGTCACTGCCGGTGTGAACGGGGTTTAAATTGCTGTCTCGAGAACGGCCAACCGTATCAGTCGAGTTCGAGCATGACTCGTTTATTGCGAACCGATTCAAACGAATCGATTCGAAAGAATAATTCGATCATAATTTAGAAATTGCTATCGTGTTACGGTACAGACCTTTGATCGCTTTCCCTCAAAATAACAAGGAACGATGTGTTTGAGTTTTCATGAAATGAAGAATATAAAATAACAGACGAAAAAATAACTATAGCCTATGACGGCATAGCCTATGTAGGCTATTTTTTAAATATAGAACATATTTGAATTTATTTATTTTTTGTCCATACAATGGAAATGAATGAGGTCTAATGTTTTCAAAATATTTTCTTTTGTGTTTCACAGAAGAAAGTTATACATGTTTGGAACAAGTAAAATATGAGTTTTCATGCTTTAGGTGAACTATCCCTTTACAGTACAGTAACAAAGTAAAAATACAACACAAATGGTCACAAGTCATTAAGAATGATGAGTACATGGGACTAGATTGGTAACTTCCATCTACCCTTTACTTTGGATCTCTGCCTCTTGATGCTGCCAAAGAGCAGTTTAGTCCAAGCCGTTATTCCAAAACTCTTCAGCTTGATGACAAGATAAAGGACTTTGACACAGTGACTTCTGCTGACATGACAGACTTTTTCTTTTCCTTGCTCTCCTCTTCCCTGAGTTGAAGAGTTGAATCCCGGGTCAGCAGCTTTCAGCAGAACCCCAGACTACAATTCCAGATGGTGAAGCAGGACCAGATCTCAGCTCATCAATTTAATGAGAACTGCCTCTGCTTAGCCACGTCCTGCTCCTTGGCCAATGCTTCCGGCTACACCGAGGCCTAAACGTTTGACAAATAAAGACGGATTTCGGTTAATTGGTTAAGGGATGGCCTTCGAGTATGAAACTGGCAGCGAAATATGATGCAGATCCAGCAGTTTTCGTGACCTCTTGAAAGCTTCTGAGATCATAGTGACTAAACGTCGCCTTTTGAGACTCTTTTAAAGACATTTGTGATTAACAAAATGGGGGGAGACTGAAGTGGAGGAAGTGATTGTTTATGCGTAATGAAATACATTATTCATTATGTGATAGTCTAAATGACTTGATTTTTTTCTGTTCCTCATAGTGTAAAGTTTATAGCAACAGTCACCTCTTAGATTTGCAATATAGTGTTGTCTGGTAATGTTTGTGTGCAACTGTTGCTATGAAAGCAAAACGGATTGCAAGAGAAACAGAAAAGATAACCTTTAAAGCGTTCATACATCAAAACAAAAGACACTTTCAAGGACGCTAACAGCTGCCCCTGTGATAAAATAAACAGCCAACATTTTCATCAAGGAATCAAATATGTCTGTAAAGTGAAAAACACACTCACTTAGCCTATACACAGAATAAACTATTTTAGTCTATTTTTAATCAAAATTTATTTTATATTTATTGATATTCAGAAGAAAAGTTGCTGCCGTAAATTCCAATTTTTGTCATTATTTGGTTGCAACAATCGCCATTTCAAACTGAAGAAACCTGCGCGATTCATTAACAGAAACCTGAACGAATCTTTTTTTGAGCTGATTCTTTTCAATGAACATGTTCAATGTGTTCACAAATGGAACTGAATGATTCATTCTCGAAATGGAGGCTGCAGCTATTCTCGATCAAAACTTATTGATTCAGTGTTACCTGGAGAGTCAACTCAACGGACTTGTCCTGTCTGACTCAAAATGCAACAAAAACCGGTAGAAATTTCATCCTCAGGATTCGAGTTTACTTAGCCTATTATTGAACCGATTGCGCGAGAAGTAAGCTTCTAGGGCTCAAACCACCATAAGCTTTATTCGGTCTGTGTCTCTCCAAATATGTATTTTGAGCAGTAGGATAGAGCGCATAAAATTGCAAAATAATAAATGACGGGCCATCGCTTTGTAATACATTTCCTACTATTTAAGTAGCATAAATTAAAATTAAGCTTTTTTACTTGTAGCCTACTTAAATAAAACGTAGCCTATACTTTTACTGGAGTAGGCCTAATAATTAACGTTAGGGTACTTTAACGTGTGTACTTCGTTCACCAATGTTTAATTATCACCCCAACTTATTTCCTAGCTCTTCTACAGATAAATGCACTGATTGCCAGTATTTTACCATAAGTATCCATACTTCTATTAATTCATCATTATATTGTTTCATATTGGACCATAAAAGCGTCTGGATGTCGGGCGTGTGTTGTGTCACGACATATTTTTTCGAACCACTGTGGAACTAAAATCTTCGTCACTGTCTATTATTGTTGTTGCAAGTATTCTACAAATGGTTATGAATGTCCATGGGCCCTGCTTAAAAGTTAAAGCGAAAAATGGACTAAGTGCTAACAATATAATACATGATTCGTTTGTTTTCACATCTCCAACCTGAAGGCATGAGGACTTCCAGATGAGGTCCATCTCAGGCTGGAGATGTGGACTCCAGTAATATTACTCTCTTCCAGACAGTGAGCCAGAGGTTAAGCAGGAACTCAGCCCTTGCTGAGGGAGTGTGTGTAGGGGTGTGTAAATCCTCTCTTCCTCACGGCAGATTGTGCAGTGTTATAATTGACTCATCCCTCCTCATGTCCTCATCGCGTATTTTTCATCGGCCTTTCATCGTCCTGCACTTGATGGTCGCCAATTGTAAGACAAAACAGTTTCATCAGTACGCTTGTACATGCGCTTTAACTGACGTTGCCTGCGTGGAATTTCTTTCTGATTCGATAAATCAAACGCGTTCCATTGCTTTGCATAACGACCGACGGATTACAGTTAAAATTAGATATTCTAACTTAACTTTTTTTTGTAGCCTAATAAAACAAACGTTACTCAGTACGTTTGTATTTGACTGTTAAATTACTTGACAGTTCAAAAGTTCAAGTGAACGTGAGCACCTGCAGACAAGTTTCTCGCTCGATAATGAGATGATAAGAAGCTTTTTTTAATTTAAACAAAAATCGCCCTGCACTTAAACACAGTTGTTGTTGATCCTCAAGGTTAACCGTATTTTTCTGACTAGCAGTGAGTTGAATCATCAGTAAGCAAGTAGCCTATTTCATGTAATTATGCAGAGCTTTCGGCTCATAAATATTAGGCAATGAGAAACATTATGAATAATAGAGCGTAATTAATAAATCAAGGAATACGTTAAAATAAAAACAACTACGAAATAATAATTGTAAAAAAAAAATAATAATTTGAAAGAATAAATAAGACTATCTTTAGTCTATATCGTGGGACTATTTTCTGTTTTAAAACGTCAGGAAGAAGTCAAGAGACGTTGCATATAGGCTAATATTGTCGATAAATTATGGGAGGAAAAAAAAAGGGCTGACACGGCCGCTTGGGTATTTTTAAAACATTAAATAGGCTACCAGTAATTGATTGGGCATTTATTATTATTATTATTATTATTATTATTATATTGCTATTATATTATCCTCGTTTAAAAGTTTTAAAAAGAAGTCGCGGAGTCAGTGATCTATTTTAAGGTTTTTCGATCTGCCATAAATTAAAAAACGTGATAAACAATAACACAGTTTAATAATGAACAATTTCAGTTCTCTTAAAGATTTTGTTACAACAATCCACTTAGAAAATAATCTTAATAATTTTGCCTTCAATGCAAGAATTTCTAACGGCCATAATGCTCTAAAACATTTTAATGAAACGCCCTAAATTATAAAAGGGCAGCCGCATTTGTTTAATGCATATTATGCCGTCTGAACGAGAGAAAAAAAAACATTACGTTTGATGGATGTTAATGATAAAGTGCGAGCTTGCGCGCGGTCATTACGACGCTGTAAGGTCACGCACCTCAAAATAAAGTCTTGAAACAAAATTAAAGACTACATAACCGAAGCATAGGGTTAGAACGATACATTAAACTAAACGTCTGTCCTTTCACAAACCAATTACATTTTTAAATTCCAATTCAAAACGGAATTTACATTTATTTCCGTCTCTTAAATAGCCACCTCAGACATTCCCTCAAATCTGCATAGTACTGTACACGCGCAGCCGAAGTCTGAAGTACATTTATTAACACGTTTACAGTTTCTGCTAAAAATGTGTTTCAAAGCTCATAAAAAGCCAGTCTCTGAATCATTGTTATCCATCCGCCAGACTCCCACAAACACACACAGTTTATTGAGACTCCCAGCATGCTGTACGAGTATACAGGGAGGAGTATTGTATGGGGAGAAGTAAATGAATGAAGTGTTAGGCTCATCTTTCCTCACTAGCCCCGTGGCTCCTCCTCCTCCTGACTCCTCAGAGTGTGAGCTCCTGGGCCTCCAAAGAAAACAGACACGCAAGAAAGGAGGAACATCTCTTCTTCTCTCCTCACTGCGAGAACTCGCCCCTGCTTGGACGTCCCGACCGAGCCCCCGTTTGCTTTCTCCCATTGTGACATGGGCTATTCCGATTGAAAACGAAAAGCGTTACACTTTTTTCTGGCCGTGACCCAACTTGACTCAGCGATGACACCTTGACTTTGGGATTTTAGCACCGAACTCAAACGTGTTTTGTAAGTAGCCAAAAATGGGTTCTGATGTACGTGACCTCAACACTCTTCTCCCTCCCGTGCCCCCGCTGCCCGGGGGGAACAGTAACTGCGCCCTGCCCGTGAGCAGCACCCCACAGTGGGCACCGATGCTGGACTTTCACACCGGCGCTCCCTACAGCTCGCTGGGCCAGCACTCCTTCATCAAGCAGGAGCCCAACTGGGGCACGGCCGACCCCCATGAAGACCCTCACTGCGGGCTGAGCGCCTTCACCGTGCACTTCTCCGGACAGTTCACTGGCACTGGGGCCTGCAGGTACGGAGCCTTCGGGGCCCCTACACCCAGCCAGCCTCCACCCAGTCAGCCCAGGATGTTCAGCAATGGCCCTTACCTCTCCAACTGCATGGACAGCCAGCCCAGCTCCAGGAATCAGGGTGAGAAACTGCTTTAAATGTCGCTGTTATTCTGTTCTTGCTTCTTTGTGACATTGCTTTGAAATGTTTGAATAAGATAAGCTATTGTTTATCAATAAGTATACATTTTAATACATTTTAATGGTACACTTTCCATTCCACAAAAGGTTCTTAATAGTGGAAAAAGATTATTCAAATATTAATAGAAAAACTGTTCTTTTAAGAACTGTTCATTGAAAGGTTCTTTGTGGAACCCATCTCGGCAAAAACCTCCACTTGAGACATTTATTTTTTAGAGTGTATTGGGCCTATAGATTTACCGCTTTTCAATTTTAGTTCAGTCATTCCATTTAGATTTCATCTGTTTAATACATTTAATTCAAGCTTAATAAAGCTTCAGCTTTTATGTTGCACTTCTTTCAAAAAATGAAAGTAAAATCCAGAGATTTCTGCTCTTTATTTTTAGCTGTGATCACTCTAAATGTCATAACATGTTGAAACTGGACCATTTAAACCACTCAGCTATTGGCCTAAAAGGCACTGTTTATAAATGAGATGAAATGTCCAAGTAGGACAACAGTCTTCAGAAATATTGATTACGCAAAAACTTAAAAATGTATTTTTAGTTCATTTTTAATTATTAATATTATTAGAATTATTTGTAATTAATTAAATTAATTACACATTTATACAATTATTTTTAATAAATTAAAATACATTTGTATTAGCAAATACGATTTTTGGCGGGTAGTCATTATTTTAAACCCTCATTTAAGACAATTTATTGACAGTTAAAAAGAATACAGTTTATCATCTTCTAATATTTGAGTTTTTTAGTGTGAGTGTGAGTATTTTATTGTGTAGTTTGCTTGTATGAACTTGTTTAAGTAAATGAGTAAATGTATTTCTGTGATTTATCCATCATCAGGGCCATCAGCTCACACATATTTGTCTGCCTTCAGTAATTACGTATCTCAGTGCTCCTGTATTTGGCAAAACAGTTCCCAGTTATTTTACAGATATGCTGCAAACACCTCATCACACAGGCGTTTAATGCATGTGACTCATTACTGTGTCAGAGCAAGAAACTTGGGGTTTTCAACTTATGAGATGATGAAGATTTTGCAGTCAGGCAAGAAAAATATTTTTTTCTTCCTTTTCATGATGACAGACTGCATCTTTTAAAATAAAGATGAAAAACTGCTAATATTATTCTACTTATTTTTTATTTTACGTAACTGTGACTAAATGCCTATTTGAATGCATGTCGTCATTCAGTAATCATATTGTTGGAGACTGTATTTAAGTCTTCCAAAATATGTTTTGAAATTATATTTGACTGGATAAGATACTATAAATAAGAACAGATAATAGAGACACACAACGAGAAAAGTAAAAGAAATGTTTTATTCTTTCTGACGATACGCTGTTTGGACACCTGCATTATTAGTTCAATAAAATTCATATTTGATATTTTCTATGCATTTTATGATTTTAGATACATGGGTAAATTTTCTACTTTTATTCATAAATGAACAACTTAAAAAATGAGTACATATTTTGCAGTCCTTCTAACAATTTTAATCCACATTGCTACTCCAATACTTGCTATTTGGTATGAATTTATTTTTTGGGGGTATAATAAAATGTTTTTTTTATTTTTTTTTTTCATATTTTGTAACTTTTAGCCCTCCTCTGTTAATACTAATAAAATAAGTTAATCAATAATAATAAATAATATCTTCAGTGGTTGAGTTAACCCAGACGTAGGAGAATTTTGAAAAAAACACCATCACTCCCCTAAGACATCTGATACTCGTTTAGTTCTAAATTGCATTTTGGAAATCTAAAGTTACAATTAATTGTGGGTACTGCCACTCTTGGCAATATCAGGCCACACTTCCAGCTCTTCGCTGACTCCCAGGTTCAAACTCTTGCTGAGACCTGGTAGGGTGGAAGAGAAATGGTCATCTTTAATGAGTTTTTCTCTGTCTGAGGTGAAAGTGGTTGGCTTGTAATTAATGAAGATGGTGGTGAGAGACCGTGATTTACGATGTTACGTCTGACCTGGGGTTACGCCGAGGCATGATTCACCCCCTAAACCTGGTGTCGGCTCTCGGCTACACCGTCCTGCCAGCGTTTGTTTTCCTCGCACAGCTTGTCCGCTCACCCCCGCTGGGGAACGGAGGGCTGATTAGGATCCAAGGAAGAATATTCCTATTATCTGGAGAATAGCTGTGTTTTGCTGTTTATTAACTGATGTTGCTGATGATGTTTTTATTTCTGGCACACATAAACGGGTTGTTTCCATCTCATTTAAAACATAAATGGTTTAAGAACAATATTTAAAATAGATTTAAAAAAAAATGCTTATATATATAT
>NW_015539924.1:1005899-1007320 GCF_001515605.1 Sinocyclocheilus anshuiensis
TTATATATTTGCAATATTTCTGACTTCATATCTGTCACAGGTTACGGCCCTGTTTCTTTTGATGGAGCCACAAACTACGGACACACACCTTCCCACCACACCTCGCAGTTTCCCAACCACTCCTTCAAACTTGAGGACCCCATCACGCAGCAAAGCAACATGGGTAAACACACACACCATGCACTAAATTACATTTTATAGTGTTTGTACAAACGCACATATTGGAGGAGATTCTAATCTGCAAACACTTTCTGCGTGTTTGAGATCTGGCCCTTGCTCTTTGCACTTACAGAGCGATCTCTGTAGTGTCTTTCAGGGGGCACGTTGCACAAAACGTTCCATTGCTGAACAGTAAATCAGCCTACACTTTTTTTCTCCCCATAGTCCTCTGCTCTTACGCATGTCATAATGTTAAACATCAGCAAACAGCTAACCGGACGATTTGGTGTTCACTGTGCCGCAGTAAATTCTCCCTGAGGTCTCCGCGCTTGTGGCAATGCGAGATGCCTTTTGGAATGTTTAGAAATACCATGGGACGCATTCACAATACGGGGGCCGGATGAGCCAAAGCAGCGATTCCTCATTTGCACTTTGAAACGGAGAGCGAGAGGTCTGCGTGCTTTATGGCTTCAAAGATAGTCAGCCTGTTGTTTTCATAACTGCTAAGTGTACTCGGCTGCGTCTCCATAACCCTCCCTCACGCTCATATTCTCTTTGTAAGACGGACTACGCCACACATGCTCGATCATGCGTTTCGCTGGAACAGCAACGTTATGATACTCTGAGCATCCAGGCATGGATATTTTCCATCAGGGACTCAAGACAAACAGAGTGCACAAATGTTAATTCCCGTTAATTAAACTCTGCGGAGAATTATTAAAAACAAAATGTATTAAAACACAATCACACAATGTGGTTAACCAAAGAGTGATAGAGGTGAAATATTAGAACATTTCTTGTTATTAAGGATAATTTGTTATTTGATATTTGTTATCTTCAAAACATTTTCTTCTTTACCTTTTGCATAGGTACTAAATCAAGTCATGTTTATTTAAAATAATTAATTTATTTAAAACAAAGTTCTGCACAACTTAGAACAAAACTTTGACAACATATTATATATATATATATATATATATATATAAATCTATATATGTATATATATATATATATAAATGTATATAGTATAATATTTATATTAATACTAAAGTAAATTTAACACCATGACAAGAAAATAGGAAAAATATTACATCCAAAAAGACAGAGTAATAAATAAAACAGAAAAGTTAACAAAAATATCTATTTTTAACATTTTATAATTATTTTTACAATATTTATATGTTTATATTAATATTCAGATACATTTAAAACCATGACAATAAGATACATATAAAACCCCAAAAGACCATTAAATAATACAC
>NW_015539924.1:1007332-1007537 GCF_001515605.1 Sinocyclocheilus anshuiensis
TGTAAGTTTACAAATTTGAAAATAAATATTAGTATACTGTATATTTATTTTCAAATTTGTAAACTTACAATTATTTTTTACAATATTTATATAATGTTTGAGTTATTTGTGTTTAATAATAATTATAATATTACTAATAACACTATTAATTATAATTAATTTGTAACTAATTAGTAAATAATAATAAAAACAAATAGCATTATGT
>NW_015539924.1:1007548-1026492 GCF_001515605.1 Sinocyclocheilus anshuiensis
ATATATATTATTATTATATATTCATTTAAAAATACATCAATATTGTTAATAATAATAATAATATAAACAATGTATTATATTGTTATATATACTGTATATAAATAAGTTTAATTCTAAATATAATTTTTGTCCACTACAAAGATAATGTAGATGCCCGGGTATAAGATCTTAGAAATCAAATCAATGCCTGAAATAAATGCTATCAAAGGCTTTTCATTTATATTTCTGTTGCATTTCAGGTGACCAGCAGTATCCTGTTCCTCCTCCTGTATACGGCTGCCACACTCCCTCTGACAGCTGTACAGGAAGTCAGGCTCTGCTCCTGAGGAACCCATACAACAGGTACAGCTCCAGTCCTATCATCACAAGTAACATCTCAAGGCCTTCTGAAACATGTTCCTCTCTCACGCTCT
Organism: Sinocyclocheilus anshuiensis; assembly: GCF_001515605.1. Taxonomy (NCBI): domain Eukaryota; kingdom Metazoa; phylum Chordata; class Actinopteri; order Cypriniformes; family Cyprinidae; genus Sinocyclocheilus; species Sinocyclocheilus anshuiensis. The sequence goes on from NW_015539924.1 coordinate 1,007,962, forward strand.
CTCTATACAAGACATGTAGATCATTGCCGCTTCAGAAGTTTCTTAAATGCTTCCTTAACCGAAAAACAGACTTCACAAAATGTAATATGCATCCAAAAAGATATGAAGGAATGAGATATGAAATGAGGAAGTCATGCACATAGCCTCTGAATTCTTTAAAAAAAAATCGTCCAGACTGGCCACAGACAGCACAATGATAGTTGTCAGGACACACGGGGTGCAGGAAGTTCAAATCCAGTTCTGTTCAATAACCAGGCCTGTGCAACAATCAGAGACACGGCGAAATCTGCTATTATGGTGGCTCCAAAAAGTCACGCTGCCACTGAGCACGTAGAGGAAGTGCGGAAGTTAGGTAACAAGAGGAGGAAAAGGAGGCACAGGATGTTCGAATAAAGTTTGGGTACTTAAAAAAAAAAAAATGCATTAAAAATATACACTACCATTTAAAAGTTTAAAGTAAAAATGTTTAATGTTTTTTTAAAGAGGTGCTTATCAAGGCTGCATTTATTTGACCAAAGACACAGTAAAAACAGCAATACTGTGAAATATTATTATCATTTAGAATAACTCTTTTCTATTTTAATATATTTTAAAATATAATTTATTCCTTTGATGCAAAGCTGAATTTTCAGCACGATTACTCCAGTCTTCAGTGTCACATGATCCTTCAGATTTGCTGGTTAAGAATAAGAAACTTGCATTATTATTAATGTTGAAAATATTTTTTCAAGATTCTTTGATGAATAGTGATAATGATGAAAAGTTCAAAAGAACAGCATTTATTTGAAATAGAGATCTTTTGTAACGTTATAAATGTATTTACTGTCACTTTTGATCAATTTAATGTGTCCTTTTTGAATCTGTTTCCAAAAAAAAAATCTACTGACCCCAAAATTCTAAACAGTAATGTAATCTCTAATGCCACTATATAAACAAACACATTTTTTTCCAGATTTCATCAATATAAAATAACATGTGTGTCAAATGCAAATTGGTATAATTTCATTTAACAGCAAATTGGTATAATTTCATTTAACAGCATACTGCCAAATCAAAGCTGGGTTCTGTCAAACGTGCTTAATAAAGGTCAAGTGCTGCACAGCATTGTGTACTACGCCAAGATAAACGGTTTAATCCACCACCCGTTTGCACTTTCAGACCAGCTCTGAATTCTTTCATTCTGATAAGTGCTTAACTGTTCTCGGTGGAATTCCCTTCGCAACTTGGGCTAACAGTGCGAGTACTACAGCCCCGAAATGATCTCACATTCCTCGGATGCTTTCGCCATGTTGTTTTTCCAGCGCAGAGGGAACATAAAGATTCCAAATAACAGAATTGGGATGATAAGAGGACTTTAACTCAGGTCGAACGGCAGCTTCTCGGCGCTGTAATAAACAGTCTCCTATCGGGCCGCAGCGAGGCAGCTGTGAATCCTCAAATCAGAACGCGGTGCTGCTTTTCAGATCAAACACCTGGTACCTACAGCCCTGTATTTACACAGGCCTCCGGTTAAAGCGGTTTTTAGGTAGCACGAGGTGGCTGGAATAAAAACATGTCCAGATTTTCAAAGTAAAATTAGGTTGTTGCTAATCTCAAAAGCAGATGCAGTGTACGAAAATGTAAACTGTTCACAATCTACAGGCTTCCTGCATCTGCGTCTGGTGCGTCAAAAATGAAAAACAAAGATCCAGACCATGTTCACAGAGCAAAGCTGAACGGGGGAGCTTACCAGACCATATATTATATCTTTGAACAAACTATGACATTTTTTCCATGAATTCAAGGTTCATTTTATATAAGCACTGACATTAATTCTTCTGTGTATTATTTGAGCTGCAAAGCTGTGTAAATCAATTTGTACTGTCTTTTTAAGGTTTAATTGTAAGGCAGTGAATCATAAAATTGGATAGAACTTTACAAAGAAAAGATTAGTAAGCAATTTTTGCATGATGCATACTTAAATCATATTAATATTATATTAGTATATTATATTAGTTTTATGGATTTAAGCATTACATTGTCATGCCAATGGATTGTAAAATTGAATATAGCTTAAAAAATTGCTTTCTAACCTGTGGCTGTACTTTTAAAACAGTGAACATTTTTACGTTTTGCTCTGTTTAAAGGAATATACCAGGTTCTTTTTATAAAAGCACTGACATTAATTCTTCTGTTAAAACCAGTGTATTATTTGAAATGCAGAGCTGTATAAATAATAATTTTTACAGTCATTTTAAGGTTTTATGGTTTAGGCGTTATATAGTTATGGCCATGAATAGTAAAATTGGATATAACTTTACACAGTAAAGATAATACAAAGTAAGCGCAGTAAAGTGAGCAATTTTTGCGCAATAAAATCATGTTAATGCAAGAAAAAGAATTTAAAATGTATTTTTGTGGTAACCAACATTATGCCATAAATACTGTTGATAAAAACTTGTGTTTAGTATATTTTCTGCAGGGACTTTTTTTAATGCATTAAAAATGCTTACCCAGGTTGCATTTATTTGATTTAAGATACAGTAAAAACAGTAATATTGTGAAATATTATTATAATTTGGAATAACTGTTTTCTATTTTAATATAGGATAAAATGTAATTTATTTCTGTAATGAAAAGCTCAAATTTCAGCATCATTACTCCAGTCTTCAGTGTCACATGATCCTTCAGAAATCATTCTAATGTGCTGATTTGCTGCTTAAGAAAATTGTATTCTTATTATTATTAATGTTTAAAAGAGTTTAAGATTCTGTTCAAGAACAACATTTATTTGAAACAGAAATATTTTGTAACATTATAAATGTCTTTACTGTCACTTTTGATAAATGTAATGCATCCATGTTGAATAAAAGTATTAATCACTTTCAAAAAAAAAAAAAAAAAATATATATATATTTTACCACAAAAAAAAAAAAAAAGGTTTTGTGGTAACCAACATTATGTCACAAATGTGCTGAAATACACCATTAATAGTATGAAAAATCATTCAAATTAAATTTATACTGTCCAACACAACTAAACTAAGTTATCATTATAGAAATAGTCCTGAAACATATGTAACACAACATGTCAAATTAGTTTCTTCAGACAGTATTTTCTCAAAACAAACTCTGTTGATGCTGAAATACGGTTATGTTTCTTCGTCAGTGAAGCAAGCGCAGTACCAGGTACCAGTTCATACCGCCGTATACTGTTGCCTGTCTATGATGAAACACTATGATGTCAGAGTTTCTGTAGATAAATCCAAATGATGTGTTTGGGTGAGCACCTGGCAGAGTAACTAATGGTCCTACAGCCAGGCTTTTAATAACGTATGGCAGGTTTTTGGTCAGAGGGATGACCTGATTAACTGATCACCCCTGGTGTGGGTAACCTCCTTTTTTTTTTGCACATATGACACATTCATTCACTGTTACCCAGGATGCCTTTGTCAAAAGGGCTATTTTTCATTCACACATTCTTTACATCCAACAGTGGTTGCTGTTTTTTTTAGAATAAGAGTGCTTATAGTAAAGGAAAATACTGTATATGTATATTTTCTTAAATCGTATTTCTGTTGTTTTCAATCCCAGCAGCGATAATTTATATCAAATGGCAGCGTCACAGTTGGAATGCATGGCGTGGAATCCCGTCAACCCTCTGGCATCCACTATAAAGAGGTAGGTCGACGTGATCCGCTGCTGTCATGTAGGAAATTGTTCTGTGATTTGAATAAGCACACATTTGTTTCAGCTAAGAGAAGAGAAGGAATTATAATATGCTACATTTAAGCTGGTACTAATGCTTGGAAAATAAAATGGGAATTTAAATTATTGTGAGGGCCTGATAATAAAGTCTGAATTCAAGTTGGATTATGTATGCAAACCACTATGGTTTGGGTTCTGTTTCTTTTATGGTACATTGCCATGGATGTTTTCGAAAACCAAATTCATCGCAAATAGTACAATACTAGCCAGATCAAAAAAAAGAAAAAAGAAAAGAAAGAGAGAAAGGGAGAGAAATAAAAAAATGAAACTTTAGTTACAATTTGAATGACAAAATAAAATTGATTTTTTATTTTAGTATTAAGACCTGTTCACACCAAGGATGATAACTTTAAAGATAACGATAAACATATATACAGTAGTTCTAAAAATCGTTCTCAATATTAAAGAATAGCAGAGTCCACACCACAGCTATAATGATCAGTGTTGGGGTTAACGCATTACAAGTAATGCAAGTTACGTAATCAGATTACTTTTTTCAAGTAACTAGTAAAGTAACGCATTACTTTAATATACAAGGAAATATCTGAGTTACTTTTTAAAAAAAGTTACGCAGTTACTTTGTTTTCCCATTTATTGACTGACAAGTCTCCTGTCCCCATATTGGGAGAAAACGGAAGTGCAGAAGAGTTGTGTGCGCTGTGTGAACATGATGTTACTGTAGTTCTAGACTAAATGTGAATGTGCATTAATTCATCCCACTCACAAAAAACAGATTTAGTATTCATCAAAATGAATTAAAACAGTGAAATGCAAACTCAGAATATGACGCAAACCTGCAATAATTAAATATGTTAACGCAAATGTATCTTATCCCATTTTATTAACCAATGTCTTTGCTGCTGACCTTTGATGATCCAGTTCAACCATACTAATAAGCAAAAATGACTTTAGATAAACTAACAATTGTGCTTCATTGTTTTTTTTATTGCTGAAGAGTGTTTCTTCTCCTGCGTTCTACTGTACAGACGGGAATTTACTTTTCCTTTAGCCTGAGGTTTATTCATTACACTTGTTGGTGTGAAAGGGCTTTTACATTTGCTATAAATACAACTTCTTATATTAAAAACAATCAAGCCCTGCTCATATTTAAAAAGTAACGCGAAAGTAACGCAAAAAGTAACTAAGTAACGTAATTAGTTACTTTTTTAGGGAGTAACGCAATATTGTAATGCATTACTTTTAAAAGTAACTTTCCCCAACACTGATAATGATAATGGCACAGAGAAATGATATCACTGGAATCACTTTCAAAACTATTTTTTTCCCAGCTGATGAACGATAAAAACATTGACACCCAATCAGAATCAATCCTGCTATAACGAGCTTGAGAATTTTAATTGGCAGATGAGCATGCGCTTAGAATATATAGACAATATCGTCCACTTGTCTGGACGCTAATATAGTTATCTTTATAGTTATCGTTCTTGGTGTGAACAGGCCTTTAAACGTTTATTTTAAGGTGAAATGTGGAATTTTTGCGCCGCTAGTGCTACCAATAGGAATTGCAAAAATACTGACAGGTTTCTTTAACGCTCATCCCAAACTTCTGTTATTGGTTGGATAAAACAATAGGTGTCAGAATTAAGAAGCGGTTCTTTCTTTTTAAGAACTGGTTCCATTTTTTTAAATAGCAGAACTGAGTGATGTTCACCATTCTTGCAGAATACCGTACTTAAATGTAAATGAGTTTTCTGCGTTACTTCTTCAACTGAATAAACAGTGCTAAACAGACAGCTTTATCAATGTAATCACAGTTACTGATTATAGATTACAGGTACTCTAATAAACTGCTTCATTTTAGTGAAACAAATACCTCATCAGTATAGTCCGATTCTCAAAAATTGCCCCTTGTGAATGGGAGTCGGTTCTTTGTAGTGTATTACAGCGCAACCAGTTTACTCTGATTCCCGATAGCGAATCAAAAAGATATAGTGCAAACACTGTTGTCTGATTCCCAAACAAATGACTCTTATGAGCCATTACCTTTTTGCGAATCAGAAACATACAGCGCAGCTAGTGCAGTCCAACTGAACGAATGACTTCTGAATCAACAATCATATGATTCGTTTAGCGGTGGGGTTAGGGGTGGAGCTTTGTGTGTACTTTTTTCTAAAAATTGTTCATTTTCATGCGACACACATTGTACTAATTCATACTAGATAACCAACCTATAAAATACTAGTTTTCGTCGGCGCAGGTAGCTTGTGGGCAGTGCGCCAACATGCAGCGCCGTTGTGCTACGAGCGTCCAGAGTTCGAATCCCGGCTTGAAGACCTTTCCCGGTCCTGCCTCCTCTCTCTCTCTCCCGCATCATAATAAAGGCAAAAATGGCAAAAAATAAATCTTAAAAAAATAAATATACAAAAAAATTCTAGTTTTCTCACAAGATCCGGTTGCGGTTGTGCACTTTTCAGCTAAATCAACCTGTAGATGTTCTTATAGTCGTGTCTGCATATTTAATATTGAAAAACTCGATCTAAAAATCTATTCTCCACAACTTTCTTCATCATTCTGTTTGTGCCAGAGAGTTGAGTGTGCACATGCAGAATAAGCCTGTTTTGTCTGGCTAGAGAACGATATCCTGCCATATATTTCTGCCAGTGGCACCTCAGCCTTGACCAGGCCGAGCGCCGGCCCGCCGGGAGGAAGGGAGCCGCGCAGGAGGGAGGTGGAAGTGCATCAGTGCACAATGGGACAGCCTCTACTCCCCCTGGGACCCGAGTGAGAATCCGCAGTCACGTTCGGCCAGGCTGGGAGGAGGCTGTGACCTCTCCCCAGCCTCCCTGAAAGAGTCTGAGGAGCCCTGGGTGACGGAATGATTCATATGCTGATAAATGAGAGGGATGGGGCTGGTTTCAGTTGAGGAAAAATCAGACACGCTGATCGATCTCAAGGGGGCTGCCATGGAAGCGTTGCTGTGGCTCCTCAAGACAAACTTAATCATTCCTATACACGGCCAACTAGCTATAGCTCTTCACATACCTCCAAATCCCATGCTTGTCGCAAGCCCAAGGTGGTTCGGCTTGGGTGAATGAATGAACTGTGAGAAGATTTACTGCAGGATGCTGTTTTGGACTGTCTTTTCTGTCTGGCTGGTCAGACAAAGAGAACTTTATACCTCATGAACCTAAATTCGTGAAATTTTGGGAAAGATCTGTATAGTAACGAAAAACAGTTTCCATAATGTGTGGTCTTTTCTCCAAAGCGGAGAAACATGGTGTAGAATTGTCCTGATAATCGTGTATTTACAGCGTGATGTAAAAAGTCATACCGCTGAGGTTCAGGCACAAGCTCAACAGTGAGCAAGACCATACATTCCCCATTCATCCCTCTGACTGGCCCTACCTCAAATGTTTAGGGCAAAAATATTGCTCTTTGACACAGGGAGCAATTTGCCCCAATGTCAAGATGAGTTACAAAGACATGACTCTGTGTATTTTATGGCTAGCAATGCCCTCTGTATGTCATCCAAACTTTGTGAAATAATGCATGGAGAGATTAAGGAAGGACTGTATCTGCTGTCGCGCATAAATTAGAAAGTTATGAAGTAGAATTACATTTTTATTACATTACAACAGTTGCGTGGAGCAATTGTTGATGTTTTACATGCATCAACAGACATGTTTTATTCTAGTTATAGTACCATATCAGTTTAAAACTAAAAGTTTGCTCATTAAATATATATTAAATTTGAACATTTTTAACATTATGAAAAAGCTAATCATTTTGTTAATCAGTATTTTTTTTTTTTTGTAAAAATATCTGATACAATGACTTGTTTTTAATATGCACTACAGTATGTTAAAATGTTGGGGTTGCTTTTAAATGCTTTTGAAATACGTCTCTTATGCGCTCCAAGGCTGCATTTATTTGATGAAAAATACCGTAAAAACAGTAATATTGTGAAATATTATTACAGTTTAAAATGACTTGTCTATTTTAATATATTTTAAAAATGTAATTTATTTTCAGCATCATTACTCCAATCACCAGTGTCACATGATCCTTTAGAAATCATACTAATATGCTGATTTGCTGCTCAAGAAATATTTCTTATTCTTATCAATGTTGAAAATGGTTGTGTTGCTTAATATTTTTGTGGAAACACGATGCATTATTTTTCATTATTCTCTGATGAATGGAAATCTTTGGTAACATTATAAATGTATTTACTGTAAATTTTGAATTTAATGCATCCTTGCTGGAAAAAAACATTATTGAGCCCTTTTAAACAGAAGTGATTTCTTTTTACCACACTGGCAATGTTTTTCTTGTTTTAAGCACAAAACAAAACAAAAAAATCACAAGATTTATACTTATAGCTAGAAAAATGAATTGCATTTCCTTTTTTCCTTTTTTTTTTGAATAAGCTTACTTTATTCCATCTGATCACATTAACAAAATATTCTCCTGTTTAATCACAAACAGCCATGCAGGAGGCTATGAGAGTGACCCCAGCACACCCATGGTCTACAGCTGCAGCAGGCAGTACCGCATCCACACCCATGGCGTCTTCAGAGGCCTTCAGGTCAGTATCTCTTGCTCACAGCTCATTTGAGTTCACTCTCAGGACACACTAAGATTCTTTGTGCTCTTGGGATGTACTCACATCGGGCCAAGGTCAGGCCACGGCATACAAAGACACACTGACACAGACAAACACCTCACACACAACCCTTAATCAAAAGGTTGATTATACAACTTGCTAAAATGATGTATAATCCAAAAAGAAATGAAAAACCTGAGATTTAGAAGTGACACAGTGCCTTAAATAACTAATAAAAAAAAGACAAATGTAATTAAAAAAGAAGGTGCTGAAGAAAACCATCTGACGCAATGAGAACGCTATGCGAGAGGAAGCAGGCCCCTGCCAGAATAGTTGAGAGATTTGAAAGGCATTTCAGGATGAAAAGCGAAGAGGAATCACTTAAAAAAGTCCATTAGCTGTAAAGCTGCAGTTTCCAGTTGCCTGCTGCTCATGCATATAAATCATTAGCTCTTAATTAATGTCTGTCAGCGGCCTTAAAGCTGTAAAAGAAGAGATACTCCAGAGCTGCTCTTGCTTAAAATGGGATGCCGTTCTTCACTTCTCTGTTTATTCTTCCCTCTTCGTTGTATAAATGCATGAAGGGCAACTTAGAATGACTTGTCAACTTGCAGTGTAGATGGATAGATAGATAGATAGATAGATAGATAGATAGATAGATAGATAGATAAAATGTCAGGTAGAAAAACAGCAAACGGACAGACAGTCTGATAGCTAGAACAATAGATATTATATGTACGAAAATGCATTGCATACAAAACATTAGTTAAAATTTATGGTTACAGACAGCTAATCTGAACTTAACTGTCACAAACAAATCAAGCGTAGCATGCTAGGCACTGAGCTGTACTGCCTGGCCTGCTGTGTTATCATCCCCGTGGGGTCAATATATAAGTCTGGCACTATAGCCGTAGAACAGTTTCAATAATTTACTTATCAATAACACTTAACACTCTTTCATTACCGTGCCAGCGTACGGAAACGCCATTATGCTAAGCGCTAGTTAATTAAGAGCAGATGGGTTTTAGCAGTGTGCAAATGAGGGAAACGGGAGGAACGGAGGGAGTGAAGCAGCGAAATAGGGTCTGTCTAACGTCCGTGACTAACCGTTCACAGTTAGAGCTCATATCAGTAGCATGGAGAAATCCGAATGATCATTTCACAGCTAATTCTGCAGTAATGAACCGATTGGACATGCTAATCATTAGCAGTTTTCCCCATGGGCGCTCGGTTTGGATGTCTTGTTCGCTGCGCAGCGTTTGTTGTAGCATGAATTGAATGTTTTTGACTTTCTCACAGGATGGGCGGAGAGTGCCGGGCATTACACCCGCCATTGTGCGTTCATCCGAAACCAACGAAAAAAGGCCGTTTATGTGCGCCTACCCGGGATGCAACAAAAGATACTTTAAGCTATCTCACTTACAGATGCACAGCCGTAAACACACAGGTAAGACAACCCACAAATATTAATAGATACCATTAGCACAAATATTAAGATTAACTTTAACATGTTTGGTTGTATTAAACTCATAGGGGAGAAACCCTATCAGTGTGACTTCACAGACTGTGGTCGCAGGTTCTCCAGATCAGACCAGCTAAAAAGACACCAGAGAAGACACACAGGTTTGCGCCTCTGTCCTTTATATTTTCTTCTCCTCCTGTTTTCCTGTAGTACTTCCTTGCTAGCATATTAAACTATTTGGTGAGGGAGATTTTCAGATCTAGGCCCCCTTGTGAAAAAGTAGTTTTCTTAATATTGCATTAAATGTGCACTTATAGTGTACTTCAAATTTCAAAAGTATATTTTTTAAATACTGTACTTGCAGAAAAGATAATATTAGCTAAATAAAATGTCATTTAAGTGTACTTAAAGAGAGAGTACTTTCCGAGCACGCTTAAAGGGATAGTTCATCCAAAAATAAAAATTACCCAATGATTTACTCACCCACAAGTCATCCTAGGTGTATATGTTTTTCTTCTTTCAGACCAATATAATCAGATTTATATAAAAAAATGTCTTGGCTCTTCCAAGCTTTATAATGGCAGTGAATGGGGGTCGAGATTTTGAAGCCCAAAAAATGCACCCATCCATCATAAAAACTGCTCCACACAGCACCTTCTGAAGTGAATCGATGCATTTGTGTAAGAACATTGTAAGACGTAGGCGTAGCATAAGCTCCGGTGAGAATATGCTAGTCTCTTGAGAGCCAAATTTTGTTTACAGCAAAGAAAAAACAGTCTCCTCTTCGCTTATATCGAAATCCTCTGACATTTTTCTTTACAAATCCTCGTTTTGTACTTCTAATTTGTGACCGGTGTTTAGTTTTGCTTTCTCCTCTGTGCTTCTGCGTTTGTCACTTCCATGTTCGTCACCACGTTTGCCTACGTCATCCGCTGGAACACCACTCTCTCGTGTACGCGCATAAGAAGGTTAGCAGAAGCTAGAGATTTATAATGGCAGTGAATGGGGGTCGAGATTTTGAAGCCCAAAAAATGCACCCATCCATCATAAAAACTGCTCCACACAGCACCTTCTGAAGTGAATCGATGCATTTGTGTAAGAAAAACATCCATATTAAAAATGTCGTACACACCTTCATGAGAGAATGTCGTTCCAGTGGATGACGTACACTGTAAAAAAAATTCTGTAGTTTTTACAAAATAATTTTGGCAGCTGTGGTTGCCAGACTCTCGCCACTGTGCTTCCACATTCATCACCACGTTCCTACATCCTCCGCTGGATGCCACTCTCTCGTTAACATGCGCACAACAGTTAGTTGAGATTACAGTTTATAAAGTTTTAAATATGGATATTTTTTTTACACATACGCATCAGTTCACTTTAGAAGGCCTTTATTAAGCCTCCGGAGCCATGTGGAGTACTTTTTAAGATGGATGGATGCACTTTTTTTGGGCTTCAAAATCTTGAACCCCCATTCACTGCCATTATAAAGCTTTGAAGAGCCAGTACATTTTTTAATATAACTTTTTTAATATTAAATTTTTTTTGTATTCATCTGAAAGAAGAAACCTTGAGGGTGAGTAGCCAAATTTGTATTTTTTTTTACCTTTATTTATATAGCGCTTTTAACAATACAGATTGTGTCAAAGCAACTTGTACAACATTAATTAGGAAAATAGTGTGTCATTAATGCAAAATGACAATGGTAAACACTAAATTTTCAGTTAAAGGCAGTTCATCATTGAATTCAGTGATGTCATCATCAGCTCAGTTCAGTTTAAATAGTATCTGTGCAATCAAGTCGACGATATCGCTGGAAATTAAGTGTCCCCAACTAAGCAAGCCAGAGGCGACAGCGGCAAGGAACCAAAACTCCATCGGTGACAGAATGGAGAAAAAACCTTGGGAGAAACCAGGCTCAGTCGGGGGGCCAGTTCTCCTCTGGCCAGATGAAACCAGCAGTTCAATTCCAGGCTGCAGCAAAGTCACATTGAGCAGAGGACTCAACTGGTTCCTGTGGGGTTTTTGTGGGGTAATTTTCATTTTTGGGTGAACTAACCCTTTAAGTGCACTTTTACAAAGCTCATTTTGTAATAATGACTAATAACTAACTAGTGTCAAATTAAAAGTTTTACTTAAATGTACATTTTATTTATTTAGTTAATATATATATACCGTGTGTGGAGAACCGTATGGTTCAATTTTTTTCCGCGAACGGTTCCACCATATTAGGGGAATATTTAAATTATAAATATTTATATTTATATTTATATTTACATACTGGAAAAAAAAATGTATAGCCTGAATGCACTGTAAGTCACTTTGGATAAAAGCGACTGCTAAATGCATAAATTTAAATGTAAATTTTAAATTTAATTTAAATTTAATTCTCCACACACGGTCCGGCACGCGCTAGGACCACGGTTCAACTTAAATGTGACAACGCATCTGTAATATAATTTGCTATAAATAACACGTAAAACAAACAGGGTTCGGCCAATATATGTTTCTGTTGATGGATGTGCATTCTGGCTTCCCAATACATTACAACAACAGCGATGAAAAAACACTTAAAATGTTGACTACTGTATATATATATATATATATATATATATATATAGACATGCTGTAAAGAAGTGCACTTATTTTGATATGTTGACTAACATACTAAAGCACATGTAAAGTACTAGTTAATTTCAAACTGTAGAGTGTTATTCAATATTACATTTAAAACTAACATATTTTAATGTACTAAACTGCAACATCATTAGAAATATACTTAAGTACATGACAGAAGTTTCAATAACAATGACTCAAAAATGTATTTTAGTTTACCATAAATGCTTGTCAGTACATTCGTCAGCACACTTCAATCATATTTCAAAGACAATAGAAGATAATTATGACAATTATAAAATTGCATGTAAAGATACTTTAGTACGTAGTACTTAAGTGGGTCAAAAAAGTACACTTAAGTAACTAATTGCATTTAACATAAAATATAAAACCTTTCCATTTAATTAATCAATAATATGAAGTTAAGTGTCCGAAAACATTACATTCAGGTTGCACTTGTGTATATTATTTTAAAGTATATTTTCGTAGTATGTGCTCATTTTAAAAATATGCTAAAGTGTGTGCTTTGTTTTTAAAAGGGCGCTAAAGACACATTGCTATGCAAGTAGAATAATGCTAATTCTTTACATCTTCAACAAAAACTTGATAAAACAGTCTACAGTTGTCGACTTAAAGTCGTCTAAATGTTCATGTTCATTTTCACTCTTGTTCCAAGTGTGTGAAAACACTTTTATGATTTCCTCAATCATTTAGCGCAAGTGTTTGCCGATGTATTGCTAGGATTCTCTGTGGACGTTGGTCTCACATACTTAATATAAGAGTGTTTTTTTTCCCTCTGACACATTTTGGCATGGCCTCTACTGTAGCCTATACTCGTCCTCTCCTAGTGTGTGTGTGTGTGTGTGACCACACTTGTGTGTTCCTGTGTGTGTGTAGGCGTTAAGCCATTCCAGTGCGAAACCTGTCAGAGAAAGTTCTCACGGTCAGACCACCTTAAGACCCACACCCGGACACATACAGGTAAAACAAGTGCGTAAACCTTTTCATTTTTTCATGATTCGCTCCTCTCTTTCCACTCTTTGATGGATAATTGAACTTTAAGAGGTCACTTTCCTTTAGCATTATGTTTTCAGTTTGTATTCGAAAGAGCACACTGAAAAATTATTTGACTGCAGTGGTTCTTAACTAGAGAGATACATTTTTTTTTACTAATATTCACAATTTTCAACTTAATCTGTCACCATTTTAAAATATTTTCTCCATTTTCTTCTTCTAGAGAAAAACACACAACTATACTATTCATAGGTAGTGTGACCTAATTAATATAATGAAAAAACAAAGATGAAAAATTTGTGACCATATAGATCATAAAACAATTTAAATAAATATAATCTGTAAATATAATAGATTAAAAAAACAAAGAAATAAATAGAAATATAGTAGATCACAAAACAAGCTTTGTATAAATAACAATAGTAATAATTCTTAGTACTGAAATATTCATAATGCATGTTTTTATTGTTTTAGTCAAATGATAGTAGATACAGTAGTATTGTGTTAAAAAGCAGGAATTAAACAAGTTCTTACCATACTAAGTAAACTAAAATGTCCTAAAAACAAGAATTGATTTCATTAGGATCAATAACTGCGTATGCACAATTATATGCTAAAGTATTAACATAATTAGATTTCTAAATGTCTTGAATTTGAATGAATTTCAATGTTTTTTCATGCTTTTGTGCATTTCATTTCAATAGCATTTACCAAGTGACATGAATTTCAGTCAATTTATGATAAAGACTGATTGAATGCACAGCCTTAAACATGTATTTATTTTGTTATTATTGCTATTATTTTTTATTATTATTTGTTATCCTACACACAATTATGTGGTTAATTCAATTTCTTTTTTTTGCATTTAAAAAATACCTGCAACTCAATTTTTTGGGTTACGACCCAGCAGTTGAGAACCACTGCTCTTAGGTGACCTCAATATAATGTAATAACGTAGATATTCCTTATTACTCTTCAACGTTTATCTTCGATTCCATTCTAATGTCTATATCCTGTTTATCTCTCTCAGGTGAGAAGCCCTTTAACTGCAGATGGCCAAACTGTCAGAAGAAGTTCGCCAGGTCTGATGAGCTTGTCCGGCACCACAACATGCACCAGAGGAATCTGACCAAGCTACAGCTGGCCATCTGAGTCACGTCCCATTGGCAGTGGGTGCTGGTGCGGCCCCATCCCAAAGCATTAACGACAGCTTTTTTAAGGAAAAGCAATAGTCTGTTTTCCTTTATAATAGTTCAAGTTATGGTTTGGATATGGGAAACTGGCAAGACAAGACAACACTCTCCTTATCTGCATGTGCAGCGCCCCCTAGAGGCAGCTCACAACAGGCCCTAATACACCATTACAGTGGCTCCAACATAAAAGCATGTTTCCAGTGAGAAAGCCTTATGTCTTTAATGAGATTTGGGATGTGAAATATTATGTACCTAACAGTTAATGAAGTAGTTTTTAGAATAATTTATTTTGTTTGTTGTAAATTAAAAAGTAACCGTTTTTTTCTTTCCTTGTAAAATCATCCAAACTACATCCGTCCTTGGCATGTTGAATCTGGAATTGTGAAACTCTCTCCCCTGAAGTGCTCATCCATGCTGTTTGTAAAAATCCAGTTCGACCAGTTAATTTATGAGTAGGTCACACTGGTTATGTGGCTGGGCGGTTGTGGTCAAGTTGTAAATATTAGTTTCAATCCTCAGCCAACACCAAAAAATAAAAATCTAACAGGCAAAATTCTGTTCATGGGAAATGTGACTCTTATAACTACAAGTAACGGAAAGAAATGTGAAACGTATTTGGATGGACATGTTTTGTTTTTGTTTTTGTTTTTTAAAATGAGCTTTATTTGTATGTTTGAAATATATATCTGTTATTGACAGTCATTGTTTTAAATAAAATTAAACTCTCGACATTAACTTGATGAAATGTGAAGCTCCAATTCTGCTCCGAATTTCATTTGTAATGTTCAATTTATTATAATTTTCTTTTTAAATGGAGAAAAATGTTACAGTTGTTTCTTGACAAATACTGTTTCTTTTAGTGTCATTGTTAATTATTGGATTTATTTAGGGTTTATGGGGTTTTTAAAATGTCTTAATTCAACTTTCAACAAATTAAGACCTAAAAAACTGGACCAGAAAGTCATGGCAGTAAATATTGCGAAAAAAAATAAATATCTTCCTCAGGATTTTGGTTTTGTTTGCCAAAACAAATATCTAAGCATTCTTAAATCAATAAATTTACTTTAGATGCAAATTGAATTGTTTTCTGAAAAATTATAAAAAAATTAAGTGTTTATGCTTAAAGAAGAACAAACATCTGTCAATGGCAATGAAAACTTGTTTTCCTTTTAAATTAAAACTTTTTTGACAGATTGTTCTTTTTTTAATCATAAACTCACTTAATTTTGATACTTAATTTGGATCAATTTCTCACAAAACAAGACTTTCGTTTGGCTTCTTAAGTAAATAAGTAAGTAAATGAAGTAAATTTCACTAAGTAAATGAAGAGTTTATTTGCAAAAACAGATAACTTTGTGTTTTTTTAATTTTCAAAAATCATGTTTTTTTATTGTTATGTTTTTATTGTGTTTTATTGTGTTAGTTAGCTGTATTCTCTTAGTTATTTTTTAACCTAATCAAAATAACCCATCTGCAGTTTGATTGAGATTAACTGGAACGCACAATAAAAAAAAACATGATTTTTGAAAATTGTTAAAAACGGAGTTATCTGTTTTTGCAAATTAACTCTTCAAATATTGATGTAAGAATCTTTAGACATTTTCACTGGAAAACAAGACAAGACTTGTTTCTTTTTGGTTTACATTTAAAAATGACATTGACGAACTGTGTTCCATTCAATTTATTCCTTACATTTTCTTTACTTGCTCTTAAAAAGGTGTTATATAGTCTTAAATGTACCTGTGTAAAACCTGCAGAAACCCCATTTATTATATAAATCTGCATTATTTATTGCAGACCATTTTATATTGTAACTGAATTTAGCTTTTTTCTTTAGAAATGTAAGCTCTTCAAATACTACACATGAACAAGAACAGGTTCAGTTTTCCCTCGCAGTTAAAATTCACTCCGATTCTAAAAAAATCATTTGGAAATCAAGCAGAGGCCTCCCTTCAAACATACATGCTCTACATTAAAACACCCATGTAAATGTACAGCTATCTGCTGATATTTTATCTTTATCTGGAGTCTAGCCTTTTCCATCTTAAACAATTTGCTTGGCCCCCAGTGCGGCGTAAATCAGCGAGCTTCTCCACCCTATTACTCATGCAGAAAAGTCCCGCTATATCTCACAGAGATAGCGCTTAATCTCTGTCCTAGATTTGGTCCGAGTGCCCTTTGAAGGCGAGGTGGCTGCTTTGTGTAACTCCGGCACAGTCCACTTCCAATGGACTCTGGGTGAGTTTCTACTCGCCACTTCAATCCAAAGAATCATAGATCTTCAAAAGGGGGAAGGCGGATGAAACTTTAGCACCGCAACAGCTTGAAATGACCAACGACTAGCAGTCTTGTGTTTGATAGCTGTTGGCCAGGAGGATATTATGGGTCCGAATGATAGACAAAGCCTGCAATTCTTCTGCAATTTTTTTTTCTTAAGATGACTCGAAAAAGAAAAAAGGGCTAATCGGCAGCCTGTTTTTTGGCACTGATACCACAAGATGAAAGAAACTCACACTCTCACTGAACTCTCTTGTCTGTGATCCTTCCAAACGCTGATAAAAGTTGGACTCCAGTTTTTAATCTGGAAGTTTCAGGGGCATCTCAGGCCCGTCAAACTCTCAGAAGGAACGTTAATTTGATGAAGACACGCAGAGGTTGAAGAATAGCTCCAAAATAGAGAGCGTGTTGACGCACGGCAGTCTTTTTCAGTTTTTGCTCCATCTTTCTCAAAGCGAGTATTCAAAAGCCTTCTTGGAAAGCTCAGAGTGATTCCATCCATCCATCCAGTACCTTTTCCATAGAAGGCAACCTTTTGTGGTATGCCAAAATAAACAAAAGCTCCTTTGCATTTAATATCAAATGTAAGTGAAGCTTTAGGTTCAATATTTTAATGTATATTTTAGATTTAGCCTATGTTGTCTAAAGCTCCAAATTTAATTTTATAGTATTTCAGATTAATTTTAACATTACTGATCAAAAGTAGGACAAGCATCTGCATGTGATTTCAAGTATATATTTTACCATATCATATCAGTAAAAAAGAAAAAGGAATTAATACTTTTATTCAGCAATATGGTACATTTAATGGTAAGTTTAAAACAAGTTACATAAAAAAAGTCATCTAAAAGGAATCTAAAAATCTGAATATACATTACCTAAAATGAGTAACCTATATTACGTTACTAACTACAGTTACTGTAATCAGTAATGGACTACAATTGGTAAGTAATCTACCCAGCTCTGTGTTTGTATATATATATATGACATTTAATATGTATGACATTTAAGTTATTCATTGTATATTGTGTGTGTGTGTATATATATATATATATATATATGACATAAGTTATTTGTTTCAAAACACTTAAAACACCACTTCAAAATGCCACCCGAGAAGCATCTACAAAAAGAGACGAGCTTATAAAAAGTGAAGAGTTTAGGAGGAAAGACATCTGATTCTTCACTGATAAACACTGCCCGAGCCCACGACACCTTTATGACCCTAGTGTTGGGCGATCATTCACGGGATAAGATAAGAGAGAGCGGGAGTGATAAATGCTTGGAGAATCTCTGACCCTCTGCCTCACATGTGTGTGTGTTTATCAGGTGGTCGGTGGCCATTATGGGATTAGATGTGGCTCGACGGTGAGGATGTGAGAGCTTACTGGTGTGTAAGTCTGACTACGGTTTGTCATTTAGGATAAACTTTCTTCATTCTTAAGTCATTCTGCCTATATTTGCTCTTTCTGGTAAAGTTTCTTGCATAGATGAACAGCACATGAAATATTTTATGAGAATCATTATAAAATGACAGTTCTGACTCTAAAATCTAATAGGATGAGCCAAGTTTGATAGACTAAAAAGAAGCCTTAGTTCTGGAAGTATTTCCCCATTCATTTTTATATATTTACTGCAAAAAGGGGGGGGGGGGGG
>NW_015539924.1:1027323-1038306 GCF_001515605.1 Sinocyclocheilus anshuiensis
ACAATGGGATAATATAAAAATGTTGTCTATTTTTCTGCAATTTCCACTTCCATGGCAATTTCTCTGATTGGGAATTGTGGGTAATGTAGTTCTTTGCATGGGATTAGGTAATTAAAAACTATTTAAAAATTAAGCTGAAATCACACCAACTTGTGGCTATAAAAGTAAAAACTTATTAACTTAATATTATTTTATTAAATTAATCAATACTTTTATCATTTTCATTAAAATATTGTTTTATGAAAAAAATCTGACATTTCTGCACTATATATTCATAATTATAACTTAATTCTATGTTCAGAGGATATATCTATAACAGAATAATCACAATATTGATTATTATTAATAAATGTGATTATTTTGTTAACGTGTAATTTATCTCTGATAACTGTCATAAATGTTTTTAATTTTTTAAGAGAAGTATTTTTACTGTTTTTCACAAGCAATAAGTCACTTGTTACAGTGATACTACCATGGTTCAGTGTTATTTTAGTATTACTTATACTATTATATACTGCATTAGAGTTTCAGTTTTCATTTTATTTTTAGTTTAGGTTTTAGTAAATATTTCTATTTATTTTTATCTTTATTTTGGCTTTTAGTCAACTTAAATGTATTTCAGTTAGTTGCCTAGGCAACATTTCTAATTATTGGTTAGGTTTAATATAAAATGTATATTTTATTTCAGCTTTTCAATTTTCAATTCCAATTTCAAAAGTTTCACAATCTATGCAGAAGTACATTACATAATTATCAGTTTTCTTCGCCAAGAACTCCAGCAAACCAAAAAAGTAGATCCAAAAGTCATAAAGTCACAGACAGTATCCAGAGCTGACACGAGCAGTAGGCAGAAGTGTGTGTGTGTGTGTGTGTGTGTGTGTGTGTGCGTGCATGCGAGTGTGTGTGTGTGCATGTGTGTGTGTGTGTGTGTGTGCATGTGTACGTGAAACCCCCAGCTGATCCAGGCCTCTAGGGTGATGCTGTAATGTCTGTGGATGGTGTTCTGATGTGAAGGTCCTGGTACAGATCTCTAGAGACTGCATTCCATCAGTCACAGGACAGATTTTCTCCTTCACCTTTCTCTCACTCTCTCTCTCTTTCTCTCTCTATTGCTCTCACACACTGAGGCACACTCTTGTTCTTTGTTGTGCAATAGCTCTCCACTATCCTGGCAATGTCATCATTCATACCTCTGCACTTCCTCAAGGCCTGTACAGTAATGAGGGTGAGATACGCTCTTTCCTGGACTCTCTGTGAGGGAGTGTGTGTTCAAGGCTGACTTTTCATCAATTACATACATACATACATACATACTTTTCTTTATATTAAACCAATTCAAATCCTAAATTGTGTGAATTCCAATCTTATATTTATAATATCCAGAACCACCCCCTTATTTATTTTATTTAGTGCGTAATTAAAATGCCTACTTGGGATGTTTCAGCTGTTCCGCATGAAAAACAGTGATGTAATGCATAGTGGATATATTTGATGGAAATCTTGCAATGTTAAGCTCAGGCTCAGACTCTCTAAACCCATCAGACCATAAACTGGGTGAGCCAAATGAGAGAAATCACTATTAAAAAATGTTAACAAATGAAGTCACATAATGATATTGAAAAACTGCAACAAATTAAGGCATAATTATATATTTAAAAAAAAAATGCAATTGTGAGCAATTGTTGCAATTCTGAGATCAACCTATAATTTTTACCCAGCTGTCATGAAGAAAAAATCCAATAGTCTTGCATCCATCTGGTGCACTTTAAAAGAAGAAAAAAAGAGAGCTCAGATCTCTTTCAGTGACTAAACTGAACTAAACAGAGTGAACAAAAAAATTGCATTGATATTTAACTGGACTGAACAACAATAATAATAATAATTTATATCATTATTATTAACTTAAAATTATTGTATTAAATTAATCAATACTTTTAGAACTTTTTATACTTTTACTGCTATTATTAGCTTAATATTATTATTAACTCATGTACAGAAATATATTATTGTAATACAACTGCACAGTAAAATTACAATACATGTCTTAAATCCTTTAATAATAATAACAATGATTGTCATTATTGATAATAATTATTATTAACTAAATAGTATTTTATTAAATTAATAAATATTAATTTATTATTGTTACCTTAATATGAATTACTACAGTAACAACTGCAATGTAAAAAATGCATATTTTCAAATAAATATTAATATATTAATTAATACATTTGATAATGATTAAATTAATTACATACACTGGTTAAATATAATACATGTCTTATTTTTAATAATAATATTCTTATTAACCAAATTAATTTATTAATGTTATTAATTAATTAACTCATGACTACACTCACAACAGCACTGTAAAATAAAATTGAATATTTACAAATAAATATATTAATAATATATCAATACATTTAATAATAATAAATTAATAATTTACATTAGTAAAATATACACATCTTAATATCTTTAATAATAATCAAATTTTTCTTAACCATATTATTTTATTAATATTACTAATTAATTCATATTAACTCATGACTACACTCACAACAGCACTGTAAAATAAAAAAGAAACATTTACAAATAAATATAATAATGATATAGCCTATTTCTGTGTTTAGTTGACCCATTATAAATACTTTTCATTATAAATCTATTGAAATGCTGTAAACGTCTGTCCACAGATGTTAGAAATGATGTGAATGTGAAAATAAAGCATAAAATAAATGCACGTCAAACTAACACCACATGCAGAGATGAAAAACCATAGTATTGCATTTTATTATTTGCGTCTTTCTTCCTTTTTCTTGATCAGAGACCTGGTCAATTGGTGCAACCCACCAGTTGAGAACCACTGCTTTAAAGAACCAAGAAACTAAAATGCTGCCCAAACCTTTAATGCAACCTCAAGAACTTCACCTCAGGGCTAACTTTGACCTCTCGCTGTTAATCCAACTTATGTTATAAACTTAGCTCCACTACACTGAGGTCCTCTCCTAACTTCTCCAGCCACTAAAACTGACTAACATAAGAAAGCAAACACAAGTGGCAGGAGGCCTGTTCTCCCAGCTGCAGCCCTAGAGGCCAGGAGGTTATCTCTGGAGAAACAGAGGACAGGTTGTTCAGAGAAGCCTTCTACTGTCCACACGTGTAAGCACTCTTCATCACGCCACTAGAACTCACTCCTGGATGGAAAAGTGGGCAATGAAGGAACTGGCTTTGATTTAAACCCCTCTTAAAATTCCCTCTTTTGGAAGGTGGGAAGTCTCGGCACGAGTGGCTGGTGTTTCTCAATGCCAGATCGGCATGTTTTGAATGAAGAGGAATCTTCAAACTAGCAGTCTTATCTGGGCAATTCCCCCACTGCAGAGAAACTTCAGATGGAGCTCAAAACTATTGTTGCGCTTTGTGTTTTCCTCATGACAAACGACTTATAACTTGATAAAGTGCATGACAGAAGAGCTCCTCAAGAAAAAGGTGCTGTGTAGTGTGACCCAGAAATGAATGCCCCACACTGCACAGAAAAACATGAATCAGTCATCTTCATCTAATGCGATGCTTCCCCATCTCTTTTTTTTGTCTTTACAGCCCCATCAGTAAGTCTCCTTTTATTGACACCAAACCATCAATGACATATCATCATCATCATCATCTATTAAAGTGGCTATTATTAATGATTAACTTAAAAATGATTGTTGTTGTTGTTAATAAAAAATATTATTATTAATAAAAATAATAATAAAATATGTTTATGTATAGAAATTAATTTATATATATTTATATGAAATACAAAAATTATATTTAGTTAATAAATAGTTATGATATAAATGCATATTTTAATAATTCAAAACATGTACATTGTTGTTAATAATAATAATAATAGTTATATATTTCCAATTATGTACATAAATGTAATATTTATATATGTATGAAATAATATTTATATGAAACAAATGATCAAACAAATGTTTATGAATATTAAATATGAACATATAGTTATAATATACATTAATATATCATATTTTAATGTTTACAAAAATATGTAATATTCAGATAACATATAAAAATAGATAAATTATTAAAATATGTACAACTATGTGTATAAATAAAATAATATTCAAATCAAATAAAAAATAAAAGTTTATTATATGTATTTATATGTAAATGTTTATAAAAATCTAATATTAATTATATACAAATAATTGTATATATTTTCATATTTGTTGAATGTTAAATATTTGTTGTAAACATTAAAATATAAAACAAATGTTTATGATTATTAAATATGAATGTATAGTTATAATGTATACATTTAGATTTTTGTATCTCATTTAACATTATATATTACATTTATAAATATTACAAAATTGGAAATATATCTCATTTTTATTATTATTATTATTATTGCTGTTGTTGTTATTGTTAATATTAATAACACCTGAGCTTGATCAGACTGCAATTGTATTTATAAATGATAAGCAATGGGACATATAAGTAAAGTCATTTGCAGTTTGAATTGTGGAATTTATTATCATTCAAGGTCCACAAGTATGAAACATTACCCATAATTACATACTGTAACACCCATAATTTAATAATGTGACTCACACACATAACATGTTATTGTCTCTCCTTAAAAATAACAGACTACTTACTTAGTGCTTATTTAAACCTATTGTTTTATAGATTTAAAGCAAATATTCCTTTCCAAGTCCTGGTCATAATGTTACTGTGGTTGGATTTCATTGAGCTAAAATATATAAAAGTATCTTCTAAACTAGAAGCAAAGAGGGAAATGTGATAAGTGTTTTAAGACAGCAGAGGTAATGAGTAAGCGGTCTGCATGCTTGAAACGTCTCAGAAATACCTCTGGGAACTCAGTGGCCAAAGTAAATAAAGGATACGAGTTCCTCCAGCACTCCCAGTAGCAGTTAAAGTTCATTATGATCTCCACTCGTTTGTCATGGCTAATTTGGGGAAAGGAACAATACTTAGTTTAACAGAGTAAACAATCGCCTTATCGAGATGTTGAAACTCAGAAGAAGAGGCATTTCCACAAAGCGATAGCATCTTGCGCAAATATGATGATTTGCACTGAAAAAAGAAACGTAGTTCACAAGGCCATAGGATGAATATCGCAGTGCAGCTGTTATTGACAGAGCGTTTGTTTGTGTTGCATGGAGACATTTCTGCCCACACTTACAGCCATGAATCAAATGACTACAAAACATTTCCTTTGTTTAAAGTTGCATGTAGGTTTTGGCTTGTAATTCAAATGTTCTTCTGGTTGATAGGTTTTATTCATTATAGTAGCCGTTCTGGTGTCTGTTGCATTATTGTAAACTGAAAAATTAAAAATAAAACATCTGAGAAGGAATAATTAGACTGAATGATAATATGTATTTATATTAAATAATATTTAGAAGAAATCTATCTATCTATCTATCTATCTATATAAATAATATTTAGATCAAATAAATATACATAATTACATGTATTAAAATATGTACAATTATTTAAATAAACTAAATATTTAAATATAAAATAATAAATCATTTAAACATGAAACATTTATCATAATTATTGAAATAAAATATATATAAACACCATGCATTAAAATACAAATGAAATACAAATAAAACAAATAAAGATTTATAAATATTAAATATACAATTATGTATTTTGAATAATTAGGAATAGACTGAATGAGACTATGTGGGATTATAAGTTGAGAAATTAAATATATAAAATCATGTATATAAATAAATAATATTAATTTATGTATTTATATATTTGTATCAAATAACATAATAAATCTAAAATTATAAAATATAAATGTTTTCTATGAATATGAATTATAAGTACTCTATCTATCTATCTATCTATCTATCTATCAAATAAAAAGACATCATTACATGTATTACAATATGTACAATTATTAAAATAAAATAATATTTAAATATAACAAATAAATAATTATAAATATTAAATATATTTATAGTGACTATTTAAATGAAATATATATATATATATATATATAAACACACAGTGTATATAAATACAAATAAAATACAAATAAACAAATGAAGATTTATAAATATTAAATGTTTATAAGAATATCATAAATATTATATTATAAATATAAAATATTTAGATTTCTCTTTTTATATGAATTCAATTCAATGAAATAAATCATTGATAAATTTGCAGAAAGCAAGCAAATGATGTCACATGAACATACCAGTATAAATCTTTTAAGAAACTCACCAAAAACCTCCCAGAATAGCTCGCAGACTCACTTTCTGTCTCGTGGTGAAAACATATATTTGGCTTGGCAAAACAGGGCAAAAACATATTTTGCTTGGCACAAAAACTAACAGGAAATAAGAAACCTTTTCCACAGGACAATAAGTTATCCAGAGGAACATGGGGAAAATATAACCTTTGACCATTTCACATCAGACATGCCAACGATATATAACTTAATGGAGGAAAATAAAATGATATCTTGCCATATTTTACAGGAGCTGGAGTCGTGAAAGGGAGAAGAGCGCCTTCTTCTGTCCGTTTACAGTATGACGATGAGCTGAGAAAGGTGCATTTTATCTTGCTGTGGCAGGTCATTATGAGCTGTCTCTATGGAATGTGACCATAGCTCAGCTTGATGATGTAAACTGCCAGACCTCAGCGTGCTTTAAATGCATCACAGTCTTGTAGGAACACCTGGGTTTAAACAACACACTTAACCAACCAAAACAAACATTTTGCTATGAGTTAGACTTAATATTATACTATTATGAAGATTTTATTCTATTTCGAAAACTTGTGGTATTGAGTTGGCCCTTATGTTTTTACAGTTGAAAGTGGTTGATCTAACAGACAAACTGAGTTTAGAGTCCACAAACGAGGTCTGTTTGTTCAGCCTATAGTGAAAGTCAATGAGGATTCAGATGTCATTCATCAAGCCCGTTAAAACAAACACACACACTATCACATAGCCCACCTAACACATGTCTTGTGCCCTAGTGACCAGAGAGCAAACCTGAAAGGTCAAAGGTCATCTGTTGAGCTATTTATCTGATTTATGGGCTGTCTGAGGAAGCCTTATGGTGAAAGATGAACTCAAAACAGGAACGAGTGTCACAACAAACTGAAGTGTTAATGGCTAGATTTAGTGATGGTGACGGGAGGAGGACGGTAGTTAGGTTCTGATAAATGGACGGATTGTATTTATTTATTCATTTTGCTTGAAGGCTGCATGTTGCTATAAATTATTTTGTATTAATGTGACCAAAAATGTAAACGCAGTTGTTCCAAAATCATATGTTGTTACTTTCATATGTAAATCATATGTAAATGTAACTTTAATTTGTTAAATAATTTGGCATACTAGGTTGTCAAGCTCAAAAAAAAAAAAAAAAAAAATAATAATAATACCAGCTGAAATTTCATAGTTATTGACCTTTCATAGGTCACAAGGTTTCACAGGTTTTCAAACTGGGTTCCCGGGCAGAGTTATTATTGTTACTTAAAACTAATAAACTAATAAAAAAATAAAAAATAAAAAAACCTTTTCATGAAATGAACAATTAAATAGAAAATAATAAATAAATAAAAAAATAATGAATGAATGAATGCATGAATGAACGAACTGAAATAACATAAAAAAATTGTATTTACTCCAGCTAGTTGCCAAAGCAACATTTTCATTTTAACCTTTCATCATTTTCATTTAATAACTAAAATGATATAAATTAAAAATAATAAATGAAAATTTAAAATTATATATATATTAAAAAACGAAAAGTAATTCAAATTAAAATGAAAACAGAAAATGTAAAAATAAAATGTAATTTAAAATATTAACAAAAACTATAATAGTATATCAGTAATATTAAAATAATACTGATTCAGGGACCCCCTAATGTGCCACAAAATTTTAGAAAGAACAAAAGATAATTTAACAAAATTTATTTTAGGTTTGTGAAAGTTAACATTCTTAACTTTAAATATTTATTAAATATGTTTAACACAATTTTTTATCATATTTTGGAACATTATATTAAAAATTATATAGATATAAAAAAAAACTAAAACTACCAAGACTTTAACTAAAATTAAAATGAAAACATAAAAAATAAAAAATAAATTATTTAAAAATTTTTTTTTTTTACAAAATTTATTTTTAGGCCTGTAAAAGTTAACATTCTTAAGTTCAAATATTTATTAAAGGGGTCATATGATGCGATTTCAAGTTTTCCTTTGTCTTTGGAGTGTTACAAGCTGATTGTGCATAGATTTTAACCCAATGTATCATCATATTTTGGAGCACTATTTATATAGGGAAAAGAGCTTTACAAATCAATCTAAACTGTTATTAAACAAATATTTATCTTCATGGAACTACACCTAATAATGAGTAGAAAAAATATACACTCATATAAAATACAGTATTTATATTTATTTATAGAACAATAATTTGTTTTGAATCATTATTTTGATAATTTGTTTTCAATTAGAACAGTGACAATATAAATTATTTACATTTTTAAAACAACATTTTCTTCACAATATCACATTTAATGTGTCCCTCACGTAGTATAAATCAGTCTTTGCACATAGACTTAATAAACAACGCAGCAATGGCCAAGTGCATCGTTTAACCACATGGTGGCAGTATTACTCTTCATGTGAGTGCTAAAGAAAATCTGTTCTCACGTCCCTGGAAAAGCTTCCGCAGTCCTCAGTCATAAAGTAAGCAGCGAGTGAGTGTAGATCAAATATGCATGATGTGTATGGGGTTGTGTGTCAGTTAGCGTGCAGTTCAACAAATAGGTGAATTATTCAGGTGAAAAAAAGTCTTAAATTAAACATGGCCTGGAAGAGAATTGCTTGGCTTGTCCTGCAAAAAGCAGATTACAACCTAAAATAACAACAAAAAGAGAGAAATAAAAAATTGGGGATTTTCTAGAGGGGAAAACAAAGATGGATTCTTTTGGCACCATCATGCTACATGATTTAAATCAATTAAAATATTCCCTATGCAAATCCGCACATGTAGGAATAACCTTTGACAAACCGGCTTCAGTCTAGCCAAGCCAGATCCTTGTTTAAATAAAGCAGGCCCCAAGGATACTCCAAATTGGATTACATGTCAGATGACCTTTGTCTTTGTGAAAAGAGAGAAATGTATCCACAGTGGCAAAATCCATGCGCGGCACGTTAGCAAGTCAAATGAGCCCGTGGTGCATATGCTAATGACACTTTTGATTTGCTCATGTCCTGCTCTGCGTATGTAAATGCTCTTGGTTGATAGAGAAATGTGCCATGTACATCTGGGTGAAACGAGCAGTGTTGTGTTAGCACTGCCCTAAGGCGTTGGACGGTCTCCCAGTTCAGTGCTTGTAAACAGATTACAGTCGCTCTGTTTTCCACTAACGTCTTCATTATTAAGACATTATTAAGACAATTTGGATGATTTCAATGAAACAGATGTGCTTTATTTGACTGCTGTTCCTTTTGTTGCTCGCAATTAACGTCATTAACGCTGTCATCAACACCATCTTCGCTTATGATTATGTATCCTACATCTGATTTTTTTTTTGGTAGTGTGATACAACCATACAACCAAGTGTTTTTAAAAGGATAAGACATTTACCTTATCGTATTAAAAATGAAGGCCAACAGTCAATTGTTCCAAAAGTCACTGTCTTATGATTTAGATTTCTCTAACACTAAAAGAGAACTTGCTTGCATTTTTAAAGAAATGTATGAATTTTATGAATCGTCTTCCCAGTTAGGAATGTGCTTGGATGGTTTGTCTCTCATACACACACGTACAATTAACAAAAAATAAAAAAAATTGTCATAAGAGGTGATCAATTAAATAGAAATATTAAATAAAAATATATGTGGTCATAATTAAACACTTAAATAATTAAATTATATTTCATATATACACACACACACACACACACACACTACTGTTCAAGGCTGCATTTATTTGATTAGAAATACAGTAAAACAAAGCCACGAGATAAGGCTTACAGAAATGTTGTTACTGATTGAAGAAGTGTATTGCAATGAAGTGGAAATCTGATACGGTTATTCCAGTAAGTTTGTGTTTATCAGAGGTTAATAATTGTATGCCTTTAGAAAAGTAAACACACTGGTTAAGAAATAAAAGTAAAACATTTTACAGAGTTTGGCAACCCTTCCTCGTTTATATGGAAAATACACCAATAGACCAGATGGAAATTTCCCCTGACTAAGATATTACAATGTATTGAAATTTGCAATGTATTATTATTATTATTATTTGTCATTTAATTCTGTATAAATGAATATTATTTATATTTTATTTTTTATTATTATTATTTATTTTCCTTTTATTTTTATTTCTTTCTTAAATTTATTTGAATATATTTTTCATTTCCGTCTAGTTCTATTATGTCTATAAATTTTGTCCAGTATTGTGTGATGTATAAGTTCAAAGCAAAATATTAAATATTAAAAAATACAGTAAAACTATTATTAATATTAATATTGTGAAGTATTATTACAATTTAAAATAACTCTGTTCTATTTAAATATATTGTAAAATGTCATTTATTCCTGTGATGCAAAGCTGAATTTTCAGCCTCATAATTCCAGTCTTCAGTGTCACATGATCCTTCAAAAATCATTCTAATATGCTGATTTGCTGCTCAACAAACATTTCTTATTATTATCAATCTTGAAACAGTGGTTCTGCTTAATATTTTTGTGGAAACCGTGATTTTTTGACTTTGACTTTACTGTCATATACAGCCAAACCAAAAATTATTCAGACACCAGATATAATTTTTGTAATATTTTTTTACTAGTGGGTGCAGGACACTATTGTTCATTAATGTGAGTGAGGATAGCAAAATAAAGTGAACTGTGACATATTATACCCAAAAATTCTTCATACAGTGGACTACCAGTAAA
>NW_015539924.1:1038361-1038789 GCF_001515605.1 Sinocyclocheilus anshuiensis
ATTCAGACACTTTGACCTGACCATGTTTTGCTTAAGTGTTATCTGACATTATCAAGATGAATTTGTTCTGACACAGGACACAGTTTAGTTCTTGTCATATTTTATTACCATTTTCCAAACTATAGCGAATAAACTGTAATATAATGTATAATGTGTTGAAGGTGTCTGAATAAATCTTGGTTCAACTGTATATGCAATAAAATATAATGATTTAAATATTTAATTATGGCTTCTTATATTAGCTACTAGCAAAAGTATGATTGATCAAATGTTGAGCTGATAATAAAATGCTACAGGATATTGAAAGTGTGCTAAATGGCTTCTTACTAGCAAAAGTATGATTGATCAAATGTTGAGCTGATAATAAAATGCTACAGGATATTGAGGATATTGAAATGGAGGGTAGGTGTCACTAGAGACAGATTTTA
>NW_015539924.1:1042616-1049373 GCF_001515605.1 Sinocyclocheilus anshuiensis
ACTAATTTAATAGCCACTTTTACCTGACCATGTTTTGCTTAAGTGTTTTTTCTTTAATTGCTAATGCAAACTTTTAACACCACAGACTGAACAAAATTAAGCATTGCTTGGTAATTGGTTGACCTAAATTGGTATTATCTAATTGCGTACCTAAATTTAACAGCTGAATAATTTTTGGTTGATTGTAATCCATTACATACCTTTCTATCAAAGTTATCCGACATTATCAAGATGAATTTGTTCTGACACAGTTTAACTCGGAGTTCTTGTCATATTTTATTACCATTTTCCAAACTATAGCGAATAAACTGTAATATAATGTGAGAAATGTTGAAGGTGTCTGAATAAATCTTGGTTCAACTGTATATGCAATAAAATATAATGATTTAAATATTTAATTATGGCTTCTTATATTAGCTACTAGCAAAAGTATGATTGATCAAATGTTGAGCTGATAATAAAATGCTACAGGATATTGAAAGTGTGCTAATGGAGGTTAGGTGTCACTAGAGACAGATTTTAGAGAGTAAGAATCGCACAGTTAATATCTTTACCAGTATGTGTCCGATTTTGACCTTTTATCAATACTTAGCAGTGTCTGCCAATTTGGACTACTTCATATCTGCCCTAGCTTTTGAGAAGCACTTGTCAGAGTATTAAAACGACAGCTACTTCCTTCGGTCCCAATCATGGGATAACAAGCCACAAACAACTTTTGCGTAAACGGTCCTTTAGTCAAAATTACATCCAGGAAATTCTCGCCTCAAAACTGCATTTTAAGCACAGCGTTATTACATTTTAGGCCGCTAACACCCAAGGGAAACTTTGAAAAATTCCTCAGCACTATATTGGTTAACCCATGCATTAGGATGTCAGGGTTAGTATTGACGCAAGAGACTCAGGGGGTCTTGTATGAGTCCTGAGGGCGGCGTGTGATTAATACATCAAACACTACAAGAAAACACATGGAGCTTTTCATTTAGAGACAACTCTAGGGCATTGTTAGCCTCTTGTGTGTATAACCGTCCAATGCCAGTCTGTCCATCAGAAAAGAGCAGCGGAGAGTCGAGAAGGAGAAGAAGAGCAACGAGAGATGGCAATGGACGACACGACAAGGAGGCTGGAGGGAGGTTCTGCGGTGGGTCTCTATTGAGGTAGAATATTAATTAAATGTATTAAACAAACATGGAAAAGGAACGAGGAGGCTGCGCGCCATCTGCCATCTGTGGTAGAAGTTGGGGTGGGGGGCTCTCTGAGGAGGAGTCATGCCTGCCGCTAGTTTAGCTTCAGTGGCACACACAGACAGATGGGCTCCCGCATCTCCAGGGAAAGGCCTACAGACCCTCTCTGCCTCAAGCCCTTTTTCTGTGCCGAAAGACGCAAGGAAAGATGTGCACATGGGTTGGAGAGAGAGATGGGAGGAGAACGACGATGGAAAAGACTTCAGTCTTACACCTGACCCAGCTGTGGATGGGAGTAATGCATGTGTGTTTGTGTAGTATATCCTCAGAATTTAAGCAATACTTGAACCCATTAACTTCACCTCCCTGGGGAGTTACTGAAGCAGAGCAAACAAAAGCCTGGAAGTTTCAACCTTGGGATCTAAGCACAATAACAAAAAAATAAATAAAAAATTGCACACTGCTTATCAGCAGTTGAATTTCTCACAAAAAAACATTGGTCCTGAAAACTAGTTTCACCCTTCAGTCACACTTAAAAATTGCTTAAGTATAATGCAAAGATATGAAGATTTTGTTATTATTAACTAAAACCAGTAAAAAAAAATGTTTAGGGGGTAATTAAAATATAACTGAATAAAATGTAAATATTAGACGAAACAATTACAATTAATTTAAGAAAGACTTCAGTCACCCTAACCCTAACTGAATAAAATGTAAATATTAGACGAAACAATTACAATTTAAGAAAAACTTCAACTAAAATTAGAAATGTTGACATAATGAAGTCCTGAAATTACTAAAACTGAAATAAAAGCACATAAAGTAATTAAAAACATATAGTTAAAAAAAACTTAAGTTAAAATGTAAACTGAAAAAATAAAAACATATTAACAAATACTATAATAATATTAAAGTAACACTGATCATTTAACATCAGCGAGAGTAGCTGTTCTGAATATTAATATGACTGACTGCAAGTAATCAATTCAAATATGAATGTGATTTTGATTTATTATACAACAGTTCAATACCAAATTTAATATTGAGAAACTTGCATTTCAGGCACAATATTTCCAGTCTATTGCTCTCAATATTTCCTGTCTATTAACCCCGGACACACCAAGCCGACGATCGTCCATCGGCGAACGTCTGTCGGGCTAGTTTGTTTGGTGTGTTCCAGACGTCGACAGGAGTTTGCCCGATTCCGGGGCCATCGGCGAGAGTGAGAACTCTGATTGGATGTTCAGTTTAGCGAACGAGTCAGTGCCCGAGAATTAAAGCGAAAGTGATCAAACTAGTAAGTAAATGAAGGCGGCACAGACAGAAGGCTGTTCTCATGCTACGTGATCTTACCCAAGCATTCCAATAAGGGAATAATTTCATAACAACATGAGCCGCTTAAAATGAAGAAAGTTGTCAACGTAACTGATATTCAAAACGTTAACGCAAGCGCTGCTTTGTTTACGTTTCATATATTTGCGTATATCTGGAATTGGTTCAGTTTCTCCTTTTAAATGACGAATATATACTATTGCAGCTGATATAGATAGCTAATTCCTCTCACGCAGGCGCAGAACGCACGTGTTAGTTTGCAGTCGGCTGTAGTCTGTGCGGTGTGTTCAAGTGCAGCTTTTTGGTCCAGACGCTGCCAACGTAAGCTGACAACACAAGCTGACAACACTGTCGGCTTTTGTCGCTGCTAGTTCTTTGAAGTCAGCTTGGTGTGTCCCGGCCTTTATGTTCTGTTATGAATTTCCATTGCACGATTTCAAGCAACACATTGTGGCGTTCCTGAATGAATCAGTGTTTTTGAACAAATCGGTTGAGTAAATGATACAATGACTCACTCATAAGGACAGATAATTGGATTGCTCCTGAAAGAATCAGAATTGTCACGTGTAAAGACAATGAACTAGCCTTTTGAAAGCATCAGTTGATCAATGTCTCACTCATAAGTAGGGCTGCACGGTAATCAGCGGTAAATCTCCATCACGTGCGTGCTTTCACATTGAGCAGCATTAACTACACAGAGCCGTTGTTCACTGACGAGCAGCGCAAAACCATGTTCATATTCGCGCGATTTTTTTGCGCAGCTCGTCAGTGAACAACGGCTCTGTGTAGTTAATGCTGCTCAATGTGAAAGCACACATGTGATGGAGATTTACCGCTGATTACAGAACCGGCTTTCTGACAAGATGCGCGTTAAATATCGCATGCGATTTATCGTGCAGCCCTACTCATAAGTCATTTACAGTGAAAGAGTAGTGAAAATCCCTGTCACTATAGCCTAATACACAGACTGACAGTGTGTCTGAAACACACAAACACAGCAATATCAGATTTGAGGACAGAAAATACATTTAACGGTATTTTAAAAGAAAATATTTTGTCAAGCAAATTATTTTACAAAAGGTTTGTTAGGCTCTGTACACATGACTTCACACATCCACTAACCAGCTAAGAAAAGTGAAGTTAGTTCTGAGAAAAGGTCATTTTTGCAGATGCCACTTTGATATAACACAATGACATTCAGACAATTTTAAGTGTGGCTTTGGTATCCAAAAGTGTCCAAATACTTTTTGGGGCCACTTTACATTAAACTAACAGTGTAGCAACAAAATTGATGTGCAATTTCCAATTCAAGAAATACTTGAATTTAATCACTCTGCGAAGCTCCGAAGCCAGCTTATCCTCCTGGCCTCTGCCAGTCATCGAAGACATTTCTTATACACTTATTCATTAGCACTGACACCTGATGCCAATCCTTTGTTGAGTCTTTAAAAAAATAGGTGACTGCAAGATGAATCACGAGTCCTCAACAGGAAACCTGTGATCTATGTTCACTTTCACTGAAAGGTAATTATAATTATGCTTCATGTCAGATATAATTTCCCTGGCCTAATTTTCAACCCACAGATGGATCAAATGGGTCCTCATTTGATGTCCTTGTTCATCTTCTTGCAGTCTGAATTAGTGTTGTCAAGGGACCGAGGTTGAGGTTTCTTCCTTCTAAATTGGAGAAGGTTAAAACCGGTATCTACAGTCAGACTTTTCGGTCTTATTTCAACAGCATGTGCTAATTTAAGAGTTTTTCCATTAAGGACTGACTTTTTGATGGGTCTCATCCTGGTCTTGCCAGTAAAAATGTCAGTGGTAAAAGCTTAGCGTACATTAGATTGTCTTAAAATTAAAAATGAGATCTTTATTGAAAAGTACGCTAGCAAAAGCTGAACTCAGAACCCGAAACAATTGGCATGTAATTGCTTATCAGACATGGGAATTTAGCAAACTCAATTTTCTCCGTCAGCCAATCTTCCTCATGTGCTCTAATACACTGTCTTGTAGCTTTTCATGTCACTGCTAGCAGAGAACGCCAGAGCCATGTCAAAATGACACTGAGACGTCGTTAGTTTCATTTAAAATTACACTGAACAAAAGCGAGCATTTAGCTGGGTTATCACCTTCCCGTGTCACTTCACATAATGCCAAACGTCACATCACAGCAATTTCTGCTCAGCCATTCATACGCACATCCAGCACAGCTAATGTTAGCATTGTGTACATTACTGAGATTCATAAATACACACAACCGCTGTCTCCTATTATTGCAATCCACATTCCAGCCCTAATGGCATGTGAGGAAAATAAGCGTGACACACAGCAACATATAATGATACGTAGATGAGATGAGACCGCATCTTAATAGACAGGACATGGAATGGACAGGAAAATTAAGTCCCTTTCACTAAAGTCAACACGCTTCTTCCTCCCTGATTACCATAGGAGAACAAATTGGCAGATGTGAGAAAACAATAGATGTCTTGGCTCACAGAGCTCTTTGACCTCAAAAAACAAGTCAATATCCATAGAAGCAGAGGATCTGAGCCCAATTCCATCCCCCTCATTATCACAAGTACAGAAGTCCATGTTTTCATCCTGCTGTCTGAAAAGCTAATGGATGCATTTGGACTTCTGAGCTAGCAAGTTGCAAAAATTTTCTATGATCATTTCTGTTTTTAAAATGAGCACTGTTTTTGCAAGAATGTATTAAGATTGCCATCATACACCACATCAAGACAAAACAGGTTGTGACCTGTAAAAATATTGTTTATAAATATTGTTTATAAATGTATTATACTGCAGAAACTAGAACAAAATAATCTGAGCTCAATGTCTCTGAAATATGTTAAATAGTATTAGGCCAAATAAAAGTAGGTCTATTTACAGTACCATTCAAAGGTTTGAAACATGTCATTGAAACTTTTATTCAATCAGAATGCATTAGGTTTATCAAAAACTAAATTTGTAAATAAAAACCTAAAATTGGTGCATTAAACTGCTTAAATTATATAGCCTACATATGTTACAAATTACCATTATTTACCAGTGAAGTCCATTTCGAGACTCGTATGAGCCTTTTCGTTTTTTGTAAATTACACAGCGTGACTAGTGACATCTGATTCCTAGGCGAATGACTCTTATGATGTGGTTTGATCATTCACTGTATCAAACACCAGTGGTGGACGAAGTACACAAATCAAGTACTTGAGTAAAAGTACAGAGCCGTATAATAAAATATTACTCCAGTAAAAGTACTCAGTTTTCAATTTTACTCGAGTGAAAGTACAAAAGTACTTGATTTTTTATGTACTTAAGTAAAAAGTACCGATAGATGAATGTTTATTTTGCAGTTTTATATAGGCTACTTTTATAATTTAATTTTATATTAGCATATATTTTTTTATAATCCTACTGCTCAAAATACCTGGGATTTTCCCTAAATAACCAATAAGGAAATAATGAATATAATAATGAAAATATAATTAGATTTTCATAATAATTTTTTTCTTCTCAAACCTTGTCTGTGGTGTAAAAACACCCCTGGCCAAATGCCCCCAGAGGGCATCACTTCCCACTTTGATAATTACTGTAGTTACCATGTTCTGAACATCACATCCTTTCTTTTTCCCTCAGATGTAATCTATCTAGGTGGTTGAATAAAAATATTTGGATTTAAAAAAAATTACCTCAATTTAGCACCAGCAAGCTCGTTAGCTAGACAGTTAGCATCAGCCAACATTGACTTATTTTCAGCATGGTTATGAATAAATATTTATATTTGTATACTCGGCTAGTTGATCCAGATACATAGTAACTTAGGCTGTGTGTGCTGACAAACAATATAAAAACAAAGGTCACATAGGGCTAAATGCATAGCATTTTATTAAAACTGCTAACGTTACAGCAGCAGGGAAAATGAACGTGCATGAGTTATTTTATTTAATCTGTGTTATTTTAATGTTTTTTGACCTAAAACATAGAGACTCTGATGTTAAAGGGATAGTTCACCCAAAAATGGACGTTTATCTGCTTACCCCCAGGGCATCCAAGATGTAGGTGACTTTGTTTGTTCAGTAGAACACATATGATGATTTTTAACTTTAACTGTTGCGGTCTATCAGTCGTATAATGCATGGCAATGGTAACAAAATCTATGAGAGTAAAAAAAAAACATGCACAGACAAATCCAAATTAAACCCTGCGGCTCGTGACGACACATTGATGTCCTAAGACAC
>NW_015539924.1:1049454-1072622 GCF_001515605.1 Sinocyclocheilus anshuiensis
AAAATTCGACATTAGTAACTTACTTTTAGCAGCATCCGTCGTGCGCACTCTCACAAGATCTCCCGGTTCTTACTTGTAAATTCAGTTCACTCACTGGAGACTCGCACTAAACGGATAATTTGAATCAGTGAGTTGTCGACTCGAGAACAGCAATCGATTGGTGCGATTTGCAAACCGATTTAAAAGGTTCATTGTAAAGAATCAGTTCGTTCATGAATCAGACACCGCGTCCAAAAGGGTCTGGCTGCAGCTTGGCGCTTGCACTCTCAGACGTGCATTCTCAGACTTGCACTCTCAGACATCTGAGAGTGCAAGCGCCAGGGTTCGTTCTTGACCTTCTCACCGCGTCTGCGTCTCGGAGCACATGATATATTATAAGGAGTAACGATATGTTTTATGAAATATATGAATGAAATAATTATTCATAACCTATGTCTTGATGGCATCTGTGAGATAAAATGCTGATTTGGCTAAATAATCCAGATTTTTATATAAAAAAAGCATTTTTAGTCACTGGCCCAATTTACCTGAATGTGTTAAGATAAAATGAGCCATTAATTTAAGTTAAAATGGGCCACCTTCTGAGTTGAGTTTAAGCAGAAATTTTGGTGGTTTCTCTTATTAAAAATTATTTATATTATTTATATATTGTATTATTGAATTTGTGACATACCTTTTTCACATTTTACCTTCTAAATGTGTTTGTATGTGATGTGTGTTTATGTGTGCTGCACTATGTTTGTGAGTGCATGTTAGTGAGGCTGTGTATGTGTGTTGAAGAGTATGTGGTGAAGAGAATGGCATTTTTGGTGATGATGGCTTTATCTGTCAAGACTGTTTTTGAAAAACCTTCAGATCACGCGTGCACACACACACGCACACACACACACACACACACACACACTAGTTGTTCAGGTTATTGTTACTTTTTTAAATGAAATTTATGTTTTATTGATGAAATTGATTGAAAGGTTTGAGTGTCATACCTCTTCTCTTTGAAATTCTTTGCAGTCATTGGCTGTTAACTTTTAAACTGTTTAAACTGTTCTACTTGTTATTGTTAAATTTTTTTTATGAAATTTGTTTTATTGAGGAAATTGATTGAAATGATTGAAATAATGTAATTCAAATTGATGTTCTAATGTAATTTAATAGCAATGTTACACTGTTACATTATAAAATTAAATATAATTAAATGTGTTTTATCAGAAATGTCTCTATTTCACATTGCAGTTTGACTGGCCCATTTTTGCTGATCAGCCGGCCCATTTTACCTGAACACTGCTATCTCAAAAAATGTGGGGCAGCTAATGTTTCAAAACCTGTAGGGCCTGAACAATTATATTTTATTACATCAATTCAACACAAAAATATTAAAAACAGTCCTTATTAATCATAAGAACACAGTTAAATGTCATACATGGGTTTTTTGTTAGTGTCCCAAGCGATTAACCAAAAAGTGGCCCAATTTACCTGATATCACCCTATATATATATATATAGGGCTTGAATTTCAATTTGGAAAATTGGGGGGGATTCTCTTATGGGGGGATTTTTAAATCAATTTATAATGTTGTTGATTCATATTTATATTGTGAGGAAGATCATTAAAAAGAACTTTGATCTCAAACTCTGAATTGAATTAATTTGAACTAAAAAGACAAGTAAACAGTCAGTAATAAAATAAGAATAGATAAATGACAAGCAATGGCACAAGCAAATACAATAACAAGATACAACTAAAATGAACTGTGCTTTAAGTTTTTCAGGTAGGTATAACAGTAATATTCATGTACAGAAATACCACAGAAACTAAATAATCTATTTAACTTTAAAATAACACTGTTTGGTCTTCAGTGTATACTTAAACATTAATGACAGACAGCAGAAGGTTTATTTTGGTTGCTGTTTCTTTAAGACCTCATCCACGGACCTAACTGTTACACATAAGTTTTGTTTCTCAACTGTTTACATTCATTTAATAGCCTATAACCGACAGTGTTTAGTATAAATTGACTGTTTACGTGAATACTCATCAAGACGGGCATTTTGACATAATTTTGTATGTATTTTGCCGTTTACAAGCAATAAGGCGCAACACAACTTAATTCTGTAGTCGCGCACTCTCAGATGCGGCTCTATGTGCGTGCGCTTTGGGTGTGAGCTCACAGTATGTTTGTGTGTGCATGTTAGTGAGGATGTGTATGTGTGGTGAAGAGAATGGCATTTTTGATGATGATGGCTTTATCTGTCAAGACCGTTTTTGAGAAACCTTCAGATCGCACGCGCGCGCACGCACACACACACACACACACACACACACACACACACACACACACACACACACACACACACACACACACACACACACACACACACACACACACACACACACACACACACACACACACACACACACACACACACACACACACACACACACACACACACACACACACACACACACACACACACACACACACACACACACACACACACACACACACACACACACACACACACACACACACACACACACACACACTAGTTGTTCAGGTTATTGTTACATTTATTTTTATTAAATTTATGTTTTATTGATGAAATTGACTGAAAGGTTTGAGTGTCTTACCTCTTCTCTTCAAAATTCTTTGCAGTCATTGGCTGTTAACTTTTAAACTGTTGCCATAACACTACTTGTTATTGTTAAATTTTTTTTATGAAATTTGTTTTATTGAGGAAATTGATTGAAATTGATGTTTTAATGTATTTCAAATTGATGTTCTAATGTAATTTAATAGCAATGTTACACTGTTACATTGTTCCCAATTTACCTGATATCACCCTACAGTAACGAAGTAAAACTACTCCGTTACTGTCCACCACTGTCAAAAACATACAGCACGACCAATCAAGTCCGATTCTCAAGCAAACAATTATTAGCCTCTTCATTTTGTTAAATTATAAAGCGCGGCCAGTGAAGTAGCCTACAATTCCCGAGTGAATGACTCTTACAAGCCGATTATTTTTAGTGAATCGATTACAGACCGTCAGGGGGCACGCATAACTTTGTCTCGTATGCAAAATAAGCAGAATAAGCATTTTTAGCGGGCCAACTGAGAGGGGTCTGGCTGCAGCTGGCGCTTGCACTCACACGTGCATTCTCAGGCTTGCACTCTCAGACACTTGCACTTCCGCTAGCGACGTCACTTGCAGTCTTTATAATTTTTTATTTTGTTCTATTTATTTATTTATTTATTCTTTTTGTTTGAATCTCTCAACATTTTACAACAGTAGCCAGGTGGTGAAGACAAGAAAAAAGAAACTAAATTACGAAGTCACTTGCAGTCGCCGCTTGCACTCTCCGATACCTGCGACGTCACTTGCAGTCGACACAAATCGTGCTGTTGCCAATGGAGACAAGATTACACTGTTACATTATAAAATTAAATATAATTAAATGTGTTTTATCCGCAATGTCTCTATTTCACTTTACAGTTTGACTGGCCCATTTTTGCTGATCAGCCAGCCCATTTTACCTGAACACTATCTCAAATAAATGTGGGGCAGCTAATGTTTCAAAACCTGTAGGGCCTGAACTATTATATTTTATTACATCAATTCAACTCAAAAATATTAAAAACAGTCCTTATTAATCATAAGAACACAGTTAAATGTCATACATGGGTTTTTTGTTAGTGTCCCAAGCGATTAACCAAAAAGTGGCCCAATTTACCTGATATCACCGTTTAGAATACTCTTAACGTGGCTTAATGGATGGGTCCTGCAAGAAAAAGACAAGACCCGCAATTCCGTGGCCACAGAACAGCAGAATATTAACACAATGCACAAAGTCTCTCGTTAAGCGTTTTCCTCCTGTAGAAGGCTAACTAGAAATCAAGCCTGAGATTCATCACAGATAGCGTTGTCAACAACTCGAGAGCCTGCAGTATTTTACAGGGAATAAAACGTGTTTTTCAGAATCATCTATTTTGGTCATTCCCAAAAAATAAATAAATTATATTCCTACCTATCTGAAGTTCATTCTGCGACTGCCTGAGCTCTTTAAGTACGTCTTCCTCGGCATTTACCGAATATGGTGATGGATGTTCATCAGAGCAAGTACATTTTGTCGTTCGTCGTTCAATTGTATTCCTGAGGCAAGTCTTCAGACAATGTAAACGGGTGAACGAGCGTTACTAATTTCTTACGTTATTACGTAAACACGCAGTAGGTAGGCCTAGTTTACCCCTATGAAAAGGGTGTGGAGAACCCGTTATGTACCAGTTGAGTCCAAATCCCAAGCGAATACTTTTATGAATCAGTTATTTTTAGTGAATCACAAAGAAGATTGGAGCAGAGTCTCAATTAATCTGACTCACTTTCTGAATTATGTCAGGCTAAATTAATCAAGAACAGACTGGTTGTTAATATGAAAATGCGCAATTAAAGAGAGCCTACGCATTATGAGTCAGTGATATTTTACAAAAAGTAAAAGAATGATGTTAGCATATCTTTTGTTCTTTATTATTTTAAAATGTAATTAGTTCCAAATATTTTTTACTTCAAATTCAAAAGAATCATTAACTGGGAACTGGAATTGTTAAATTCCTTACAACCCATCCTTAGAAAATGGTAAATAATGACAGAATTTTCATTTTTTGCTATACTAGACCTCAGGTTGAAGTTACAATATGTCATTTTCAGGGTTTGACACACTTGTCCTTCATTAAAACACATGAAAACGTCTTTATTTACTTGGTGGGATGAAGAAATTAAGCAGTTACATGTATGGGAGCGCCCAGTTTGCGTGATCAAACGAATGAATTCAGTTACTGCCTCAGTGAACATCAAATGCATATTTCTGAATTCTCGTTTACTATGATGTCACAACCTCCTCCATCCGTTTTTTTTTCCTAAGCAGGTGAATTGGTTTCAGCAACTACTGAGGCAGAAAGGTAATCCCATATTTGGTCATTTACAATAATTCAGGACGAATGCACATTTCCTTTTCATTATGCCTGTGGATAACAAACACTTCTTTCAAGTGCTGAATAATTCATAATTCTTATTTGCTGACAGCGTCGAAGGAGTAACAGTGTCAGGGCTGCTGGGGACACCATGGTAAATGGTCAGGCCTATTGGCTCACTGGCGTTCAGTGTAAATCAACACCACAGAGGAAAAGATGTGGTAATGAGGGCCATTTCTCTTTCCAGATAGGACCAAAGGACTTATTAGGCCTAATTTTCAAGGACATACAGAAAACACGGCAGGGTATCACTCTGCTGAGGTGAGATCTCAGGTTCAATGGGAAACTGTCTGTTTGGTTAGGGGTGGAGGGGCTCACTTGAGACATGATATTAGCTGGATAAGGAAAATGGTTTAATGAAGGGCAGAGGTCAATGAAATCTGCCAACCTCCTCCATTACCCCAATTACTGACACATCCTCTGTGGCCGCTCCTGGCCGAGGATGCTTATTAAGCCACTATTTGTCAGAGATTAGATAAAGTAGCTGTCAGTCATGTGAGCGGACATCCTTTTGGCTTCAGAAAGAACCCCCTGAAGATGAAAGACAAAGCACTGACAGCCCCTTTGATATGACTGCAGATGATTGTATAATTAGAGCGCCACAGACATACTTGAGGACTGAGTGACAGCAATTACTAAAGCTCAGAGCATATGGAGGGATTTCGTGGTTGAGCTAAATGAAGAAAAGTAGCTAAAAGGAAATAAATAATTATAATTGAAAAATAAATATGTCTCTCCTTTAATTGTTACAAATAACCCACTTATTGTAAATTAATTGGTTCTAACTCCACACTTCTTTAACCCTCTTCATGGCTTTTCACACCACACTTAACCCGTGGCTTTTAACCCTAAAGTAATGTTTCACACTTCTGTTTTTGAAAGCCAGTTAGCACCTCTGGATTATGAAACTATATTCCAGTGTAGGGTTAACAACACTAGCGGGTTAACAGTGCCATAGGTATACAGAAAAACTTTGCAATGCCAGAATGGCATAGAGAGTTATTAACCAATTAGAAACTAAACAGTGATTTCATTAAGTAAATTTATAAATAAGCAAATAATAATGCTAACCTAGTGTTAACAAATGTATAGTGCGCATTTTAACCCAGGATAAATGGCTCGTGTAAAAAAGTTTGAATTTAACTGAAATGAAGAAACAAGGAATCATGAATTGAGATTTAAAGAATTTTTATAGCTACTTTTTGACTAAAAATGCAAGGTTTGACAAAACTTTAAAAGCCTTGGTTTCTAGATCTTCAGAACAGACAGA
The DNA here is from genome assembly GCF_001515605.1 of Sinocyclocheilus anshuiensis. Taxonomy (NCBI): domain Eukaryota; kingdom Metazoa; phylum Chordata; class Actinopteri; order Cypriniformes; family Cyprinidae; genus Sinocyclocheilus; species Sinocyclocheilus anshuiensis. Next base: position 1,055,751 of record NW_015539924.1, read on the forward strand.
TAGACAGATAGATGGATGGATGGATGGAGGGACGGACGGACAGACAGACAAACAGATAGATAGATAGATAGTCAGACAGACAGACAGACAGACAAACAGATAGATAGATAGACAGACAATAGATAGATAGACAGTCAGACAGTCAGACAGACAGACAGACAGACAGATAGATTGTTGTTGTTGTTTCTGCCTTTAGTTTTGTCTTTAACAAGTAAAATGCATTATCAATTGGGTTGAGATCAGGAGATTGACTTGGCTATTGCAGAATATTCCACTTTTTTTACCTTCAAAAACTCGCTGGGTTGCTTTTGGTGTTGTTTTGGGTCATCGTCCATTTGTACTATGAAGTGCCATCCAATCAACTTTGCTGCATTTGACTGAATCTGGGCAGAGAGTATATCCCTATACACTTCAGTATTCTTCCGGCTGCTTCTGTCCTCTGTCACGTCATCAATAAACACCAGTAACCCAGTGCCACTGGAAGCCATGCATGCTTATACCATCACACTGCTCCACCATGTTGTATGCTTTGGATCATGAGCTGTTCCAAGCCTTCTCCATACTTTTTTCTTCCCTGTCATAATCTGGCCTTGCTTGCACCTTGTGGTGAACCCTCTGTATTTGCTCTTGTGAAGTCTTCTCTTGATTGTAGACTTTGACAGTGACACGTCTACCTCCTGCAGAGTGTTCTTCACTTGACTGGATGTTGTGAAAGGGTTTTTCTTTACCATGGAGAGGATCCTCCAATCATCCACCGCTGTTGTCCTCAGTGAACGTCCAGGCCTTTTTATGTTGCTGAGCTCACCAGTGCATTTTTTTTTCTCAGAATGTACTACACTGTTGATTTAGCCATTGATTTGGCCGAATGTTCCTGCCATCTCTCTGATGGATTTGTTTTGTTTTTGAAGCCTAACAATTGTCTGTTTCACTTGCATGGAGAGATCCTTTGACCACATGACGTGGGTTCAGAGCAACAGCTTCCAAATGCAAATGGCACACTTAAAATCAACTCCAGAACTTTTACCTGCTTAACTGATGTAGAAATAACAAAGGAATAGCCCACACCTGCCATGAAGCAGCTTTTGAGTCAATTGTCCAATTACTTATGGTCCCTTGAAAAAGGGGGGAGGTACATATTAAAAAGATGAAATTCCTTAACCTTTCCTCCAATTTTGATGTGAATACCCTCAAATTAAAGATCAGAGTGTGCACTTTAAGCACATATTCATTATATAACTGCAACTTGAAAATAACAGTTTTCTGTTTTAATACATTTTGAATTTATTCCTGTGATGGCGACGTTGAATTTTTACTGTGATGTCAAAGCTGAGTTTTTCTCTAGTCTTCAGTGTCACATGATACTTCAGAAATAATTATAATATCCTGATTTGCTGCTTAATAAACTTTTATTTTTATTATCGATGTTGAACATGATTGTGCTGCTTCTTTTTTAGGACATTTTGGTAAAGAGAAAGATCAAAAGAACAGCATTCATTTGACATACAATCAATATAAATGTCTTTACTGACATTTTTGAACAATTTAAAGGACCAAACAATGAAATAAATACTGACCCCAAACTTTTGAAAGGTAGTGTGTAATGTAATGTAAAAGCTTTATAATTAATGCATAAAAAAGCTTTTTTTAAATGACAGAGCTTACTAACTGTAATTATTTATTTATTCATTGTGTTTCACATAGGACGTTTGCTGTTAGTGTCATATGCACGTTTAACCCAGTGCCACTGGAAGCCATGCATGCTTATACCATCACACTGCTCCACCATGTTGTATGCTTTGGATCATGAGCTGTTCCAAGCCTTCTCCATACTTTTTTCTTCCCTGTCATAATCTGGCCTTGCTTGCACCTTGTGGTGAACCCTCTGTATTTGCTCTTGTGAAGTCTTCTCTTGATTGTAGACTTTGACAGTGACACGTCTACCTCCTGCAGAGTGTTCTTCACTTGACTGGATGTTGTGAAAGGGTTTTTCTTTACCATGGAGAGGATCCTCCAATCATCCACCGCTGTTGTCCTCAGTGAACGTCCAGGCCTTTTTATGTTGCTGAGCTCACCAGTGCATTTTTTTTTCTCAGAATGTACTACACTGTTGATTTAGCCATTGATTTGGCCGAATGTTCCTGCCATCTCTCTGATGGATTTGTTTTGTTTTTGAAGCCTAACAATTGTCTGTTTCACTTGCATGGAGAGCTCTTTTGACCGCATGATGTGGGTTCACAACAGCACTCCAGACCTTTTACCTGCTTAATTAATGTAGAAATAACGAAGGAATAGCCCACATCTGCCCTGAAATGACTTTTGAGTCAATTGTCCAATTACTTATGGTTCCTTGAAAAAGGGGGGTGGTACATATTAAAGAGCCATAATTCCTTAACCTTTCCTCCAATTTTGAATAGAATACCCTCAAATTAAAGCTTTAAGCCCATATTTATATATTATACATTATATACATTATATAACTGTAACTTGAATATGTTTTTGTCAGCAGCTAAAATAATAAAAAGTGTGCCTGTGTCCAAATATATATGGACCTAACTGTAGATAGATAGATAGATAGATAGATAGGAACATGGTTGAACATTTAATTTCTCAGAATGCATAACCTGTATTGAATTTCTTTGAATGACAATTCAGTTTACCGGTATTCCTCTTCCAGTCATTTAAATTCAGACTCTTGCTATGTTCCTCATTCTTCTTCAGTGTGGCACGAGACAAACATCATCAGCGCCGGCCCGGCCCGGCCTCCTCATTCTCCACCTGGAACCAGATGCCCCATTGGCACTTCTCTCACACCCCCAGTGCCCAACGAGTGCCAGCATGTGAAATCTCAGGTGACAGTCACCTGGAAGCCTCTCAGCCTCGTAACAGCTGTAGGGCCTTGATTGCCTGCCTCGCCCATGTCGGCCCCGAGCCGCCCACCGACTCTCTCACATCAATCGGCTGTCAATTCCTCTCAGCCTTAACCAGAAGGCATTCAAGCAGCGAAAGCGAGAGGCGGGAAGGGGCACATGGGGGAAAAGGCTGGGGGGAGGGGGGCAAGCAGGAGAGAAAGTAGGAGAAACGACAGCAGGGAGGGGCGGCGGTCGCTTGCCAATGGTTCAAATTAATTGCTACATAAGGAAAAATGGGGAGATAATTATTTGTGCTTTCCTGTCAGAGCTGGAGGGGAGATGACCTCATTAACTTGCAGCTTGTACACAATTCAATTACCGAGATATGGAAAATGCATTTTTGATTACTTTGGTGGCTGGGGCTCCATTCATCTCCATTTCTGTCCTCTATGGGTGCCATGAGGAAGTGTGTGCGTGTGTGTGACTGAGACAGAGGGGTTGCGCTCCCTGACACTCGTGTCTGAAGCACTTTGCATGGGTATATGTTGGGATGCCTTAAGTGGCCTTGCTAGATTATGGTGCTTACCCTAATTACATTCATCACTCATTGTAAAGGAGAGGGATAAATGTGGCAGGTCCTCTTTGTGCTTCTGCTTTCCATGTGTGAGCAGACGGGTCATTGCAACACATTTTCATGTCCCCATGTTGTATTAATATATTGAATAAAAAATGAAAAGTACAATTAAAATATCACATTAGCTTAATTGTGCTTACTGTTTTTGAATTTTAAATAATTTGACTTTGGTTTGAGTGGACGTTGCTTGGATAAACTTGATAGAATCATTAAAAATGTCTATTTATTAAAGGGGTCATATGATGTTGCTAAAAAGAACATTATTTTGTGTATTTGGTGTAATGAAATGTGTTTATGCGGTTTAAGGTTAAAAAAACATTATTTTCCACATACTGTACATTATTGTTTCTCCTCTATGCCCCGCCTTTCTGAAACGCGTCGATTTTTACAAAGCTCATCGGTCTGAAAAGCGAGGTGTGCTGTGATTGGCCAGCTATCTAGTGCATTGTGATTGGCCGAATACCTCAAGCGTGTGATGGAAATGTTACGCCCCTCACCATACTGTGATGATACCGTCAGGCCGGAGCGATGATTCAAAAACATGAAAAACCATTATAAACGAGGCATTCGTTGCATCCAGTGGGGACATAATTAACTTTACAGATCTTCTTTATGCACCAAGAGCTTGTAACACTCCAAAGAGAAAGGAAAAATTGAAATCGCATCATATGACCCCTTTAAGAAATATTCAAGGTGTTTATAAACAATATTTTTTAATAATAATAAATATTAAACACATATTTTAAATAAAAATGTATTTAGACTTAAAATTGGGATTTAAAATGTAATTTTTTCATATTTTGTCAAATATAAAATATAGTTCCTTCATGATTTCATCTTCCAGAAAGTGACATAATTTTAGTGGGAAAACAACAGCGCAAAGATCTGTACTGTAAATATTAGCAATGAATGTGATGAACTGTGCGACTCTTAATGGATTTTATTACTCTGAAATATTTTGTCCTGTTTGATCAAATTGAAGATCTTTAAAAATAATTTTTTATTTGCATTATTTCAAATAAACTTTTTAAAAATATTCCTCTAAACATATTTTTTCATAATATCATAATATTATTACAATAAATATTATTTTAAAATAAAAATATAATTTTTTATATATTTGTTATTTCCTTTAATTATGTTAATAGTTTGTAAAATTCCTTTAAGAAAAAAAGTTTCTTTATTATTTCATTCTCCAAAAAAGTGACATCATTTTTTGTGGGAACAAACAGCATAAACATCTGTAAGTATCTGTAAATATTGCTAAGAATTTGTGACAATGGTTTTAATCATTCTGAAATATTTTCTAATCCCTTTAACTAACCAAATAAATAAATAAATCCTTCATGATGCCATTCTCACAGAAGTGACATCATTGTTTGAAACAACGGCATAAACTTCAGGTCCATTACAGAAGATACTGTAACCATTCTGTAGAGAAAAAGCATCTTTCTATATTGACGGTCATTTCAATGTATTCAAACACAAGCATATTTATTATTTAAACTTATGGAGTTCAAAAGGTACAGTACTGCATAACAGAACTGACCCAGACCAGGTGGATAAAACACCAAAACATATACAAAAGACAGATCTGTACTTCATAAATATCTGAAAATACATGAGGAACATGGAGGGAGAGCAAGGACTTGGCTCTGCCCTCATCTCTTCTCTGCTCACTTCAGACATCCAGCCAGTAAAACAAAGCAGCACTTCTGGTCTATAAACAAAAGACTAGTGCAGTGGCACAGTTATAATGCTGAATAGCAGCTTACAGCAAAGACACATGTGCATACAGTTTGCTTGACTGCATCGCTCATGTGTTTGCCTGTGGGCTAAAACCCAGTTCTGCTGTGTATGTTGTATGGTAAGTGTAGTCAGGGAGAGTGAGAATGGAAAAATTTAATTGTCACCTTACATTTTTGAGGTAGACATTCCATTTTTTCTGTTAGCTTTTACATTTTCCATTTTTATAAAGTTTCATGAATCTTTTTGTTTAATAATTGCTTTACTATTTAATCTTGCTTTAAAAAGGCAGGTTCCATACATTGAGACAACTTACCCCATATAGTAGCACTACAGGGGCATGTAGTCACAATAGGTATACTGTAGTTTTTTCATGTGACAGCTAGCTCAGATCTCTCTTATAATACAGAATCTTAAATTCACATACATATTAAATTGTTTTTGTTAGAGAAAAGCCATATAGCTTAGCACTGCTACCACAAATTCCTTATAATAAGTCCCCTCAGATAATCAGTCCAACTTGAATGGAAATCTGCAGCCCATTACTATATTCTTAAATAATACATGGGCATTACTGTGTCCTATTACCTCTGTGTTAGCCAGTGGTGCCCATCTATGTATAGAAATGTATAATAACAAAGCTCAGCGGTCTGTGAAAAGAACCAGACAGTCAGATTTCAATTACAATACTTATTTGGATATACATGAAGGAAAACTAGAGACAGTCACATTGTTTTACCCGAACACAAAATCTGCACACCCCAGCAGAGGCAGATTACCATGGCCTTTTTGAAACACCACAGCCACTGTTATTTTTTGTTCCAATCCCACATTAATAACACCCATGACACATTATCTACTGCAGACAGGATGGGGTTTACCTGACCTCATATCAGAAGATTAAACTGGATGTCTGTCAGCCAACAATTTACACTAGTGAGCCCAGGAAGAGTAATGTGAGAGTCACTCGAGAGTATAATCTACTGTAAAAATAAATCTGTGAGGGTTGTTCAGTGTTGGATTGATTTTGTGACCCATTTGTGCCAGTCAATCTTGCTTGTGCCATCAGCTAAATTTGGTTGTCAATTCACCTTTTAGTGCTTAATTTGGTTCTGTACACACACAGTTCAGTAATTTACAGGTGTGACAACCCCATTCTACAACCGAATTAACTCCCGAAAGGCTCAGGTTGAGACAACTGCACTGTAAAAAAAATCCATAAAATTTACTGTAAAAAAACGGCAGCTGTGGTTGCCAGAATTTTACCGTAAAAAATATGGTAGCAACAGTTTAGGTTTTACGGTTTTAACTTAAATTTACATTTAACCCTCTACCGCACGCATTATGAAAACCCCATCAAATTTGAAATGTAACGCAGGGAATTCTGGGAATATAAATTTCCAGTTATTCACTGTAAATTATATTCTTTCTCCACTTCCAAAAACAGTATACTACCGTAAAATGTAATGTCCAATACATTTTTTCACCGTAGTAGGGGAACTTACTTTTTTACTGTAGTATTTTTACAGTCTTTTACCGTTAAATTCACGGTCATTTTTTATTTACAAAAATTCTATGCAGTGTGTACAGAAACTAACTGAACTACTAGTTGTTTAACGATGTATTTAAATGTATCCAAGTTTTGTTTTCTCTTCTTTCGGAGCTTGTTTCTGCCAGTGGTTAAATAAAATTTAATTAAAAAGTACTTGCAACTTTTTATCTCACAATCCAGACTTTTTGTTTCCAGCAATTCAGAGAAAAAAGTCAGAATTGCTAGACTTTTTTTCTTCTCAGAATTGAGAGATATAAACTCAGTTCTGAGACTAAAAGTCAGAATTGTGAAATATAAACTTCAAACCATGAGATAAGAAGTCAGAATTGCGAGATACAGTTAAAATTTTGAGAAAAAGTCAGAAGATGCAAAAGATACACAGTAAAAGAATTCTGTTTATATCTCGTAATTCTGATTTTTTTTTTCTAAAAATTGTGAGACACAAAGTCATAATATTACTTATAAAAATAAAAAAGTAATATTACTGTAATATTAATTTTGTCAAAAGTGTCAGATACCAATCAGTGATGTCCATGATGTCAATCATCATTTCAAGAGGGAATTTTTCGTACACACACAAAATGATAATTTACGGGATCACTCCTGTATTTAAATACGACCGACATTCCTGAAACTTTACAGTGTGTAAAGTTACTACTTCCATACAATTAATTATGTCACTGGTTCAGTTGTGATTGGTTTCATAAAACTAGTTTGCTAAACTTGTCTAATAAATTCAACATCCGAAATGAGACTCCTGGACCTCCCTGTGACACTCGGTCAGTCAGTTTTTGATCTAAGTTCAAACCTCATTTATCATTTATCATTCAATAATCAGATCAGAACAACTTGAGATCTCTTTGTTCTTTATCACTCAATTTTCCCCCACACATAAACAATATTTATGTGGCACCTGCACAGAAGAACTGAGGCTGTATTACAGTTTGTATTAATATTTTGAATTAGTTTTTATTTTCTTTCTTTGTGTTTACATTTTATTTTTAGTTCATTTTAGTAATATTATTGTGTGTATTGTCATTTTTATTAGTTTTTGTTTTTAAATATATGACTATGTAATATTTATTCATTTTTATTTAAGTTTTAGTAATTTTAGTACATTCAAATATGTATTTATAATTTATAATTTCATTATATAATAAATAAATTATAATCATCATCATCATCATTATTATTATTATTATTATTATTAATTGTTAATTTTACACAAAATATAAAGTCTGTCTGAACAAGTATTTGTCAGACTGTCTTTGGAACTGAAAATTCATTCTGCATGCAAAAAGTGAGTCTAAAAACTGCTGTTCAAGAAATATAATCCTTTATAAATATACTACATACAGTACGCTTATATTGTAGGATGCCCTAAACAGACCACAGAAAGGGGTTAAGAAGGCACTGGTAACTTGCCCTGGTATGTATCACTCAAAGGGCACATGTAGGCCATCCATAGCCGGGCATCTGCCACCCCTCTTAGGCCCTGCCGGGAGATATCGGCCTGGATCAGAAAGAGAAAGAAAAACAGAGAATAAAAGACAGTAATAGGATTACATCTGTTAACATCATGTAGATAAGAGTTTGAGGGGGGCTGAGCTCAAGGGGAACCCCCTCCCCCGTCTCATCTCTCCTGCTTGCTTCCTCCATCCTTGTCAAAGGGAGGCAGACACAGAGAGAGGGGCGGGCTGGGGGAGAGAGGGACCAAGCCTTCAGGCGGTAGCATCATGTGTGCTTTACTGCGACAAAAGCCTGTCTTAGAACAGAGAGAGAGAACGAGAACGAGAGCGCTGGTCTCCTGAGACTAGTCAGATCCCTGAGCTCATTGTCATGCAGACTTAATGAAAATGTTTGGCTTGCTCTCTTAATTAAAGATCATTTCCATTTGGAAATCATGTGATCCATACACGCAGAGAGCTCTCAGAAAATCATCCTTTAATGGCATTTATATCTGATCACTTAATGTCCTGTGTAATTATTCAGCTCTTTAAGTCTAACTGAACAAACAAGTTTTTTTTGTTTCTGTTTAACTGTAATGAAAGTCTCCGTTTTTATGCTTTGGAGTCTTGTAAATGAGTAAGAATTGATGCATATCTATTAAGTTATTTAAAAATATATATATAATTAAATCCAATTTTTATTTTTAAAAAAGCCCTGAAAAACAGGTGACAACTAAGATGTTTACATGTCTGAAACCAAATTTAATGAAAAACGAAAATAAACACATTTTTGTATAAATATATTTTGGTGCAGCTTAAAGTAAAACCTGTCAATTGTCTATAGATATATAAATATAAATAGAATAAATCAAATGCAATGTGGCTTGACCAACATATAGCAAGTCATGTTGTGCATACAAATTTAAGTTAAAAAAGCATTTAAATGGAAAAATCACAAAGACGACCCCTATAGACCCTCACAACTGCATGTAAAGGTTACTCAATTTAAAAATAAAATAAAATGACCTGTGTTGTTTAGGCCAAATTGAAATGTTACAAATTTTCAATATATTTGAAACTAGATTTTCCAAAGCTTTTTTATTTTTATCATCTGCTGCTGACCCGAATGCAGAAAGCAAAGACTCATTTTCAAACGAACATTTGTGCAGCTTTCAGGCGGCTTTGTGACATCACAATGCTGATATGCCGAATATTCAAATTAAAATGAGCTCTTCTCGTTTTTGTCTGCTTAAAGCTCATTAAATAATATTGTTAAAGAAAAACAATGGCTGAGCTAATCATGCTCACTGCATGAGAGAGGAGATTTCCCAAGGGGAAAGGGTATGAATTTTACCAACACGGTAATTCAGTCCGTTAATCAGCTTCTGAAAAGGCCTGGCAAATGGACGGGTGATGTAAAACCATTTGATATCAAATCAAACCCTTACTAGCGTCTCTAAATTGGCTTTCTTCCCCTAAAGATGGTAAAAGTTAATTAAGCACTCAACGGGTTTATGGTGTTTAAATTAAAATATATCGCTCTCATTGTGTAGCTATCACAGGAAAAGACGCCTGGGCGACTAATGGTGGGATAAAAATGCATAATGTAAGACAAAAAGACTTGCTCTGCATGCCGGTGAGTTCGTGGCCCTTAAATGAGTGCCTGTCATAGCCATTTATGTTCTATAGGAGGAGTGGAGGGCTCTGTATCAGCACAGTTTTAACCTTTATTCAGATGCTGAGGGTGAAATTAAAGATTCATGCAAGACTGCAGGTTATCCTGTCACTCAAACTCAAAATCAGCATATATGGGATGCAGAGCCCATATACAGTGGGTACGGAAAGTATTCAGACCCCCTTCAATTTTTCACTCTTTGTTATATTGCAGCCATTTGCTAAAATCATTTAAGTTAATTTTTTTTCCTCATTAATGTACACACAGCACCCCATATTGACAGAAAAACACAGAATTGTTGACATTTTTGCAGATTTATTAAAAAAGAAAAACTGAAAATTGAAGGGGGTCTGAATACTTTCCGTACCCACTGTATGTGCCTTTACAATGTATATTTTCAATCTGATCCAGAACTATAAAAGTGGACAGAAGTTCTACAATAAAAAGTGAAGAAAAACACATGCCCTTATTTGAAAGCATCCTCTGCACAGAACACTTGGGAGCCTGAGGATCCTCAGGAGTTGATCTCTACACAAACAAAAACACACTACGCTAACGTGTAGTGGTTTCATCCTTTCTATCCCTGAAGGCAGAACATGGTTCTGGATCTAGGAAACGTTTGCTTTAAAGATACTTCAAAATAATCAGCTTTAATGAGAACAATGAGAAGCTGTGGTGGAGAGGTCCAGTTGAAGGGATTGTTCACCCCAAAAAAGAAAATTATGTTGTTTGCTCATCCTCATGTTGTTCCAAACCAATTATTTTATTATAAGCATCTGTGTTTCACTGCAGTAAAGTCATACGGGTTTGTAAAAATTAAGATTTTTAAATGTTTTTAAAAGAAGTCTCTTATATACACCAAAGCTGCATTTATATGATAAAAATACAATAATAAAAGTAATGTTGTGAAATATTATTACAATTTAAAATAACTGTTTTCCATTTTAATATATTTTTAAAATATAATTTATTCTATTCATTTGAAAAGTAAAATAATAATAAAATGATGCTATTGCTAGAACAAAAATAATTTCTTGACAAAAACATCAGAGACATGGCACATTCAACAGCTCTATACTGATGAAGATTTACTTAAATATTACATTTAAGTTATACGTAAAAAATCTAATGCAGAATTTCAGCATGGGTTTCACCAAGAATGCATTTTAGGTGAAAAGAGGTGGCTGATGTGATATGCAAATGCTGTCTAAAAAAGCATTAATATAATTTAGCGGTGTGAATGCGTTAATATTTTACTCTGCAGGGCTACAAGGGGTGAGAACTGCTCTGCCTCGCTGTCCGTCATTCACTCTGGGCGGGGAAATGCAAATCAATTAAGATTAAGGTTAATATACGATCAGGTCTTCCACATGAAATTTGTGTCTTAATAACCTCTACGCTTCTGGTAATATTATGGATGCCAAACTTACAGTCTAAAATAGTGCTATATCTCAGGAATCACTAATGGGAAAATGCTCTCTGGGCAGTGGAGATATGGAGTATCTAACACTTTGTCTACATTGCAAGCAAATGATCTTCACTTGGGGTGTAATTGTGTACTGTATATGTGGGTGTTTTGTAATTTTGCATGGCTTATTAAACAGAAAACGGAAGTATCAATTATTTTTAAAGGGACAGTTCACCTAAAAATCATTTACTCACCCTCATGTTGGTTTGGACCTGTATGGCCTTTTCTTCTTCTTCTGTGGAACACAAAAGAAGATTTTTTAAGTAATGTTTCAAGAATGTTTTTGTAAATACAATGAAAGTCAATGGGGTCCTAAACAACAATGGTAAAAGAAAATGATTTAAATATCCACACAGGCTTGGAAAAACATGAAGGAGAGTAAATTCTGAACCATTAACTGTCCCTTTAAATCTATAAATTACATGTTTTCCCATTTTAAATGGTTTCACCATTTGGATTTACTCCAGTCCAATTAGTTAAAGGGATAGTTCACTAAAAATGAAAATTCTGTCATTAATTACTCACCCTCATGTCGTTCCAAACCTGTAAGACTTTAGTTCAGTGGTACAGACTATTTAAATCACAAATAAACTAATAAAAATTTAAAGCGCTTTCAGGCCAATACATCTGAGTCTCCATACTAATTTTGGCACTGAACTGCAGTTTTTTCTTATTCATGAATTCAGATCTCTGAAATGTGCTTTTAATGTGACCACATGGCGAATCTGTAATTAAAACACCTTAGTTATCAATGTGTGTAAACAGTCTCACTCATGCCTCCCCCAGAAAATGCTTTGTAAGGACTTTTTTTCCCATTTAGTCAATTGACCTTGACTGTGCCAGCACATTCCTGGCAATATTACACCCTCCACCCGTCTACCTCTCTTTCTCCATCACTTGTTCCCTCATCATCCTCTCTCTGAGCTTTAAAGTCCCATCAACACAATTATCCCCATATCCTGATTATACCAGAAACCGGCCGATATGGAAGCTGCCACATTCAAATATTAATATTCAAATTAAAATATAATTTATTACATTATCTCGCTTCTCAGACTGACTCTGTCATTTTTATTGGAGGCACATAATTTACATAGACGTTCGGATAAGACCTGTCCGTAGCCATTAAATTAGCCTCGCCTGAATAATTAGATACTCATCTTAAACTGAGAGGGCCTGTGTAAAAGATAAGCGTATGGTGAACTGTAGAAGACCTCTGCAATTCACACATACACACACACACTGCCAATGACATGTGACAAAGTACATATGCTCGCAGTGGAGATGTGGAAGGAAGTCCTTTAGTACTAATTAACACTGCTGGCCTGCTAACGAACACAAATGGATTACACAGTGAAATAACACAGGCCTTAGGCGTCATTAAATGAACTCGCACACGTTTTATCCACAGTGCCAATGGACTGTGCTTAAATGTAAATGTACACAAAGCCCAGTATAGTTTTTAGGAAAATCAGTCATTGTGACCCAAATAATATATTGACAGACATATCAATAGAAATGTTTTTGTACTAAATTGCACACTAAGAATTTGAGCCTTTAACGATTAGAATGATTGAATATCATTAAATATCATTTTACTTGAATAAAACATATACACATACATATGTACTTACTTAAAACATGCAATAAAATTGTATTTTTTTTTTATTTAATAAATTAATTAATTATATAATAAATGTTATAGCTTTTGTTAAGTGTTTTCAGGTCTTATTATAAAAAAAAAATGGAATATATGTTGTTATATATATATATATTATAAATGTTCTATATTTACAAACACACACATATGCATATACAGTATATACAGTATAAATAAAAATGTTACATATACAATAAATATTTATAATAATAATAATAATAATAATTTCATTTTTGTAAAACAATTTTTACATTTATTTTAATCATATTTATTTATTGCGATAAAACAATAGATTTTTATTTATTTGAATATTCCTTTTTGATTTATATGAATTGACATCTGTACCCTAATAGGAAAAAAAAGTTTAATGGTTAAATAGCTGCTCTAAAAATAGTTCTGAGAACATATGAAATTACATCCGTCATACAATTATATTAAAACAACTGATAACAGCTCTCAGTGATATGTGTCGGGTCCCCGCTATGATAGCAGCATCATTCACAAATGTTTACAGAACAAGCGGGAACCCAGTGTGCCTGTAGCTTTCTCTATTTCTGTTTTATCACGTGATAGAAAGTCTAAGGCCTTCTCAAGCCATACGGCTGATGCATCTAATCTGCGGCCTATTATGCATCAAACTAAGATTGCTGAGACACAAAGTAATGCCATCAACTTAGCAATTTTAAACATTTGCTCACTAAAAAATAAATCATTTCTGATCAATGACTAAATAACCACAACCTGGATTTTATGTTTCTATACGAAACATGGGTAGAAGACAGCTGCAGTGCAACCGTCCTCAAAGAAACAGCCCCTCCTAACTTTAATTTTATAAGTGCCTGCAGGACTGTTAGGATAGGTGGAGGTGTAGCTGCTCTATTTAAAGATGTCTATCAATGCAAGCAAGTGTCATTTGGTCAGTACTTGTCCTTTGAATATCTAGGTATTGTGCTGAAAGGTGCTCCACGCATTCTGTTTATCATTATTTACAGGCCTCCAAAATACTCTCCAGCCTTTGTTGAAGAGTTCACAGAACTGTTATCAATGATTTCCTCAGAGTTTGACTGTTTTGCTATTGCAGGGGATTTTAATATTCACATAGATAATGCAGAAATCAAAACTTCAAAAGAAATTATAACTATTTTTAACACTTTTGACCTGATTCAGCATGTGCAAGGACCCACACACAATCGTGGACACACTCTAGATTTAATCATCAGTAGAGGTCTAAACATTTCATCCATTGTTATTAAGTATATAGCAGTATCTGATCACTTCTGAATTTTCTTTGATATACTGATCTCTGTTACCACTGAATCTAGATCTGTCTCTGTCAGAAAGAGATGCATTAATGAAAACATTAGTGTGCTATTTATGGAGGCTATATCTTTAACACCAAGCATTTCTGCAGACTCTGTTGATCTTCTCCTTGATTCCTTTAACTCAAAAGTTAAGAATGTTATTGATGATACTGCTCCTGTAAAAGTCAATAAGAAGACTAGCAGACAAAAATCACCTTGGAGAAGATCAACAGCAGTACAGAGTATGAAAACACAATGCAGAAAAGCTGAGCAGATGTGGCGGAAGACGAAACTTGAAATTCACTATAGCATAAAGACAGCCTTCATGATTTCAATGTGGAACTAGCCACAGCTAGACAGACCTTCTTCTCAAACCTTATAAACAGTAACTTAAACAACACTCGCACTCCTTTTGCTACTGTTGAGAGACTGACAAACCCCCCAAGTCAGATTGCCAGTGAAATGCTCTCGCACCTTAAATCGTCAACCTGTTACCTTGACACACTTCCCACATCTTTTTTCAAAAGTGTGCTTAACTGTTTAGAAGCAGATCTCATAGAAGTGGTGAACGCCTCACTTTTTTCTGGGACGTTTCCAAAATCCCTGAAAACTGCAGTTGTTAAGCCCGTTCTGAAAAAGAGCAATCTTGATTGCACCATATTGAGCAACTATAGACCAATATCAAATCTTCCTTTTATAGGCAAGATTATTGAAAAAGGTAGTTTTTAATCAGCTGAGCAACTACTTAAACTTAAATGGATACCTGGACAATTTTAAATCTGGTTTCCGACCGAAAACTAGGGGAGTCCGCTTTTAGCTATTATGCCGCCCGCTTCCAGAAGAGATCAGATGTGCTAAAACAGCCACATTTAAATGCACACTCAAAACTCATCTGTTTAGCTGTGCATTTATTGAATGAGCACTGTGCTACGTCCGAACTGATTGCACTGTATTTTATGTATAATCATTTTCTATTTTTAACTGTTTTAAATTCATTTTAAATCAATTTCTAAATAATTTTAAAAGCTTTTAAGTTCCGTTTTATTGTTGTGATTTTTTTTATGATTATTTTACTTGCTTTATGTAAAGCACTTTGAATTACCATTGTGTATGAAATGTGCTATATAAATAAACTTGCCTTGCCTTGTCTAAAATAAAAATACAAATTTTATCACTGAATTAAGTTACATGTATGAACATGAGGTGTGTGATTACAGACGGTCTCTCGCACACATGCCTTCTGTCCTGCTGCTGACCAAATTTAGTGCCACTCTGGCTGGGTTCAATTAAGCGTGAGTTTTTAACCTTTCCTCCTCTGAATCCTCCTGCCTAAAATGTCAGCTCTCTTTGGGCCTAAACATTCCCATCTGAAAGCACTTTGACTATACATTATTCATAAAGAAACTCTTACTGTATAGCGCTGCATGAAAACCTCATTTTGGTCATTTGGATTGGTGGCACTCAAGCAGGGGCATCATGCACCTCACATGTACCTTTTTGAGGGGTCTGCTGGTCCTAAAGAGACAAGACACAATGGCTAACAACACTTAGTAGTGCGTATTTTAAAAGAGGCTCCCTTATTGTTGCTATTTCACTTTATTGTTCAAGGCAATCTAGATACAGTATATAACGTATGAGTTAGCATTGGGATTTAAAAATATGAATATGATTCTGAATACTGCTTTATGTGTGTGTGTGTGTGTGTGTGTGTGTGTGTGCGTGCGTTAAAGTAAAAAAAATTGAATAATACTATATAAAAATAACAATATAAATATTAGATGAAAATTTAAATTAAATTTGACAAAAATTAGAAATTTCTTTGGCAACTGAATAAATTTAAAGAAATAAAATTAAAAGTAATAGATTTACTAAGACTAAAACTGATATAAAAATGTGATATTAAATATAAAATTTACATTTATATTTAAGCCTTTAGCACTTTTATAAAGTTTTCGGTAATTACAGTAAAGCTAAATAAAACAAAAAAATTACAACAAAATAAAATATACAATATAAATGTTAGATGAAAACTTAAAATAAATGTAATAAAAATTAGAAATATTTCCTTGGCAACTAACTGAATAAGGTTAAAGAAATAAAGTTAAAAGGAATATAATTACTACTAATAAAACTGATATAAAAAAAGCATTTAGCAGACACTTTTATAAAGTTTTCAGTAAAGCTAAAAAAAAATTTAAAATTTAAATACTAAAAAATAAAATATACAATATAAATATAAGAAACTTAAATTACATTAAATAAATTACATACAAATTAGAAACATTTCCTTGGAAACTAACTGAATAAGTTTAAAGTAAGACTGATATAAAAATGAATTTACATTTATTTATGCATTTAGCAGACACTTTTATCCAAAGTGACTTACAAAAGAGGAACAAAAGCAATATGTCAAAGATCCAGCAATATTCATAATATACAATGGCAGGTTTATCAAACATAATTAAAGCTAAATAGAAAAAAAAAAAATTAAAACAAATTTTTAATCTAAAAAAGTACTGCAATTTTACACAAATACTAC
>NW_015539924.1:1072703-1083011 GCF_001515605.1 Sinocyclocheilus anshuiensis
TTACACACACATAAAAAATATGTATTGATTAAAAAAAATATGATGACATGAATTCAAAATCCATCATCTCCACAATGAGTTCAGAGTTCCAGGACGCCAGATGAGGCCTGATAATTGCGTCAAAAAATTCTGCCGTGCTACTTGAGCGTTCATCTCCTCGTTTCTGACACGTCCAGCCCCTCCTCTCAGGAGAACACCAACAAGAGGTGAAGGCTAGCAGGCCCAACCCAGTCCAGCCTCCAGGCGACGAAGACAGAGCCTCACCATGCTATAACAAACGCTGACAACTACCTGGTAATTATCGGAAGGTAATTTCACTCAATGGAGCTTAATTACAGAGTGGGAAAGTGTACTCCTCCATTGTGTTGCTGGCTCATGGGGAGCGTTCCAAAACGGCCTTCTTAAATTGTGGCCTGACGCACTGGGCTTGAGGAGCTGTCATCATTTCTCCTCCTTCTGTAGTTAGCCTCCCGGGGTCATTACCAGGTAACTCCTAATCACTTACCTGCAGTAAGCTATTAATTGTAATCCTGCAAATTAAAGATAATCCTAATTAGGTGGCAGGGAGGAAATAACTCAGAACTGGGAGACATAGGAGGTGGATGGGAGAATAAAGCGATGAGGGTGCTTTGACACGCCGTCCTCAATCTATCTACCGGAGATTCAAAACAGACCGAAGCGGCACTAATCATTAATGCTGCACACAAGAGAAGGCTAAAACAGGATTGTTTGCATCTTACTCACTTAAACACTCTTTAAATCCATTAGTAGCTGGTAATTTTTCTCCTACTGCAACTTTGAAAGAGTTGAAAGGTTTAGAAGAGTTTTGGGTCCCATTGACTTCTATAGTATGGACAAAAACTACTATGGAAGTCAACGGGAAGCTGTTTGGTTATCATCATTCTTTCAAATATTTTCTTTTGTGTTCCACAGAAGAAAGAAATGCATACAGATTTGGAATGGCGTGAGGATGAGTGAATGATGACAGATGACTGCTAATTGGCGCTAACTTGTAGCCAACTGAAGCTAATTATATTTATATTTTCTAAACTGTAAAATAATTTTTCAAAACAAAGTAAATAAAGCAAAGATTATTGGAGTATGTTTTACAAGAAAATACCATTTCAGTCTTTCTACTTTTTTCACATTTAATTTAGAGTGTTACTTACTAAAACCTATTTCTGCAACAGAATTTAAAATAAAAATGCAATTGTGATTTTTTTAATGTCAAAATTCAGGCTTTTTTTTTTTTAATTAGAAGATATAAATTCAGAATTGCCAGATGTAAACTCGGTTTTATCTTATAATTCAACCTTTTTTCCCCCTCAGTTTTTATATATTTTTTATCAAGATATATCAATTCCCTATTTAATTTATATCAATTCCCTATTTTTTTTTTGTTAATTCCATGGCAGAAACAGGCTTTCATAAACATATCTTGCAAATAAAAAAAGTCTCAAAAGTGTCTCAATTGTGAGATACAAACTCAGAATTCTGACTTTCTTTCTCGTAATTCTAAATTTACCTCTTAAAATTCTAAATTTATATCTCACAATTCTGACTTTTTTCTAAGATTTGCAAGTTTACATCTCCCAATTCTACGTTTTTATCTCACAAATAAAAAAGTCTAAATTGTGAAATATAACCTGAGAATTGCAAGGAAAAATGTCAGAATTATAAGATAAAAAGTAACAATTAATTTTTTTCATAGTTACTTGCCAATTCTTTGTAATTATTTCTCAAATTTACTAGCAATTTTTATAGCAACACTATAGCAACACAATTTTTTTTCCAATATAATTGACATAAATCCTGGAAGAGGAACTAAAAATATTTCATCTCAAAAAAGGCAAAAAATAAAAATAAATAAATAAATAAAATTCTATTTCACCTCTGATACAAATGCTCATGTATGATGTCACTCATCTCATAGTTTCCATAAGGCCCTCAAGATATTGATATAACTAAACATTGCACATAAATTTAATGGTACATATAGGGTACAGCAAGCTTAAATCTTAACTGTCTTCTTTTTTCCCCACTTTAAACCACCAAGTCCAAACTCTTCATTCATAAATGAAGTGAATTACACAACGTTGTGACATCTTTCTCTCAGTACACAAACCAGACATTACAGACTTGTCAAAATAGCATCAATATTTAATGCTGATCACGCTTTCCTTGACTTGAATCTGTCTGAACTTACTCTGGTCTTGTGAACACCAGCTCAATCAAGGGGAGCTGTTTTATCTCTAATCTTGCTTTTCTATGTAACACGTTTTCACCAACATGAATAATTAAGATGCTAAAGAGGGTTCTGCAGTTTTTATGAAATCTGAAGTCATAGCGCATTAGTCCAAAACAGACCCTGACCAGGTGAAATATCTGTGAAATATAACCCCACTGACACACAGTTCAAGAGAAAAATGGCACAAATTATTGCACTTCACCACCTTCCCCATGTTTAAAATAAGTTTACATGACATAAAGTACAATACTCCACAATAAATACTTAAATACATTTACTCACCCTTATGTCGTTCCAAACCTGTATGACTTTTTTTTCTTCTGTAGATCACAAAAGAAGATGTGTCAAAGTGTTTTTGGTAAATTGGTACTAGTTTACTTTTGAATGCAACGGAATCTGGATTCAAAAGCATTTTGGGCAGGTAATAACAAATTAATCTATTTTTGGTAGATTACAAAAGAAGATATTTTGTTCAATTGTTTTGGTCCATACAATGAAATTCATTGGGTCCATTGTTGGTTTGGACCCCACTGACCTCCATTTCATGGACTTAAACAGATTAAACATTTATCAAAATATCTTCTTGTAGCACACATACAGATAAATACACAATAAGCTAACCATATAGTAACTGACAGAAAAATCTAGCAAGCATTAGCTAACCCTGTATGTTTAAATAAACACCGCAATGTCTTTCACTTCTGACTATATTAGTGCAAGAAAAGTTCATTTGAGACATAAATATTTACTAAACCTGCCCAGGGTGTCCTCTTCTGCTCTGGGAGTACCTGTCTCACGCAAGCCCATCGCATCCTCTGAAAACAGTCCTCTATTTTAGCTTGAGCCGATGCTAGCAGCTCCTAAATGGGCTTAGATATGGACCTAAATATCTTCATCTCCTCCGGGTGGAACAAGGTTCTTCACGGATGACTGCCATCACTATCATCAAGGTCACCGTACCGCTAAGTTTCCCCTTTACTCTCCATGTTTAGGGCTGACAGGTTGTACCGTTGGGACGTTGGATCATGAGGGATCTTGAAAGACTGTCATCACTTCAAAACATCAATACGCCATAAAAGGACTGGTTTCCTGTGGAAAGAGCATCGGATGCATCATTTCCAACCAGAGACGTCACTAGGTATATAATTTCAGGTGTCTGACAAAGATATTATGCTTTTTTTTTGTTTTAGCCCATTAGCTATTTCACAAAACATGGCATTTATATGATCAATTTGGTTTCATTTTTTTGTCAGCACATTCCTCAAGCCACAGAAAATGTTACTTTATGAATGAACGCAGACTTTTAAATGGTCAATTTACATCAGGTTATACGGAAGGAAAGACATAGAGGTAATATTCCTTGTCTGCTGTTCTCTGCTGTTTTAATTTGATTCAGGCATATCTCATTTGGCCGTCCAATATAATCCAGTTCACTTGCGCTGGCTGTCAAACAGACGAACGATATGACATAAAATGCTGCTAATCACCTTTAGCGGGGGGGACAGCAGAGGTTGAGCGATGAACAGAAATGAAGGGAATACTGTATCGCTATCAGAAGCTATAATTAAGAGGTTGACATCAGACAATAGCAGCAATGACACGATGTTAGCAGCCTGGATAAATGTGTTCTTTTCAACATGAATATTTCAGGGTGAGAGAGGGGAGGGGTGATGAGGGGGGCTGGGCGGAAAGACTGTGTGATTCCGCTAGAGAGCAGAACACTGTAAATCAGTGATTTAATTAAGTGAAAAGTTGTGTTTAGAGAGCAGAGTGGCTTCTATTTGGAGCAGCGTGGTGTTTCCGTGTCACTTTAGGATCAGGTTCATGCTGGGAATCGTTTGGACGCAACATATGTCCAGTGGTTTTGTTGAAAGTGCAGATGTACGGAAAGTGCCACTGTGAAGAAAGAATGCAGGAGTTTCACTTCTTGATTTAGACACTCACTCAGACCTGGCAGAAACAGCTAAAGATTACTGTCCACCAGTCACAAAGTGCTTACAAACTAACACCAACAACAACAAAAAAAAACAGTGCTAAGGGGTGTAAAATCGCTATAACAATAAGCTTTCAATGTAAATTTGATTCACAGAATTTAATAATCAACTAAAATTGCTTCAATAACCTACAGTGTAATATGCATTCATTTAGAAGCTACTTTGAAACTATAGCTACACGCTAATCATAATTTAGCAACAATTATGCAATTTTTGCTGACAGTAAATTAATAAGGGGAAATTAATTATCAAACTCAATTAAGATGACCGTATTAAACCTGAAAAGGTACGTATACTAAAATACGTCAAAAACTCGGTTAATGTTTTTTAATCCATTTGTTCACATGAGCTTTCCAACGTTACACATGAGAGAAATAACCATGCAAGGACAAACTGATTCTGTGGAATGAATCAAACTTTTCAACACTATGAGACAGGTCTGTTTTGGACGAACTGATTCTGTGGAGTGAATCAGACTTTCCAATGATACACATGAGAGAAGTAACCATGAAAGAACAAACCGATTCTGTGGAATGAATCAAACTTTTTAACACTATGAGACAGGTCTGTTTTGGACGAACTGATTCTGTGGAGTGAATCAGACTTTCAAACGATACACATGAGAGAAGTAACCACGTAAGAAAAAAACGATTCTGTGGAATGAATCAGACTTTTCAATGATACATATGAAAGAAATAACCATGTAAGGATGAACCGATTCTGTGGAATGAATCAAACTTTCCAACAATACATATGAGAGAAGTAACCATGCAGGATGAACCAATTCTGTAAAATGAATCAAACTTTCCAATGCTACATATGAGAGAGGTCTGTTTAGGATGAACTGAGTAACTAGAATGAATCAGACTTTCCAATGATACATTTGAGAGAAAAAGAACCATTTAAGAACAAACCGATTCTCTTGAATGAATCAAACTTTCAAACGCTACATATGAGAGAGGTCCATTTATGAACCAATTCACTTGAACTTTCCAACACTTTCCAACATGAGAGAGAGGACCATTTAGGTGTAGCATTTGAGGACCATTTAGGTGTAGCATTTGATTCTTTCTTCACTTTAAAAGATGCTAAACCGCTACTAGTTAAAAGCAGCTTGTTACTGGAAAAGCTACTAAAAACTAGAATTGATCAAAAGAATAGTAGCCTATTTTCAACTACAGTGACAAGAACAATTGATAGAAATATCTGAATCTTTATACAGTGGTTGACGTTCACGACAGCTATGAATGCACATAATTGCACATCAACACATGCTAAAACACTTTCAAAGTCACCTAATAACAACCTTAAAAAGAATGATTATACCCATAGCGGCTTTACAATGCTTGGATTCATAATTCATAATTTATTGCTCGTAAAAATTTATATATCCAAATGTTATTGGTACTGGAGTTGCCCTAACCTGGCCCTAACCAGATCTTCAAATAATAAGCAGATCGGTTCCTTTTGATGCATATGTTGATTAAATGGACTGAACTCAATATAATCTGTGCCATAAAACATGTAATCGGGCCTGTAGGGTAGTGCTGGGGAGGTCAAAAAGACATGCTGAGTTGACGTGTTTATTGGATGGTATAAATTAGGTCCGGTGAAGTACGTTTTACCTGCCAGAGGGCAAATATGAACCGTAGGAATATGAGCTGTAGGTGATGGGCCATTCCACCAGATGTGAACTCAAGCAAGTGGACCAATGCTGCACAGAAAAAAAGACCAGTTTGTTATATGCAAAGCCAACTCACTGAATTAAATTTCAAGTCTTTACAGAAGGAGACATGATCCATATTTTCAGAAACTAACATCATAGGGACGGTCCACCCCAAAAATAAAAAAGTCTTACCCTCATGTCAATCCAAACCTGTTTGACTTTCTTTCTTTAGTGGAACACAAACAAAAACGTTTTGGTTCCCATTTAAATGAAAGTCAATGGGAGCCAAAACTGGTTACCAACATTCTTCAAAATATCTTCTTTTGTGTTCCACACAAGAAAGAAAGTCATCAGGGTGACAATTTTCATTTTGGGGTGGACTACTTATTTTGAATTATTTTCCCCTTGTTTTTATCCACTAAAACAAACATCTTTCTCCTACTACAGTGTCTTAAACGTTCAGTCAGTAATTTTTATGTTTCATTGGCCACAATGACAGTGACTTGAACCTTATACTAATACCTACCAGCAAAGATGAAGCATCAGTCATTGAGCAGAAATTCTATACAAATTTTCTGTAATTTTATTGCTTGCTGAGATTGAGATTGTATTATTATGGAATAATCTATTTCGGATAACACTGCCCTTTAACAGCACATAAAAACACATTTTTGGTTGCTTTACAAGTCAGTCACATGGAAGTTAGTCTCATTGGTGGGCAATGTTTTAGACTAGAATAAACTGCAGGCTGCAACAAACTTTATGCCGAAAGTCAAAAGTCTTGACTATATAAGACTACCAGTGACAATGTAGGAATGATTCATTTGAAATTTGAAATTTTTGATAAAGTGAATAAAACTAGTGAAAACTCGCTTTTCTTTTTCATTTTCTAAAATATTTCTTCGTGTAAAACTTTTTTAATGAAGAAAAATTACTTTTCCTATATCACAAGCCCCTCTTCCTCTGTGTTTCCTCCTCACTATCTTTCCACGTTTCTAACCACTGCCCGTTCTGCTCATTTGAGAAATGTTAATTAACTTCTCTTCAAAACTCCACTTCTGGTTTAATCGCTATAGTAAAAACTGCAGTAATCAAGGCCCGTCCTACTCGTGACATTTTCAAGCTTCCCCTACCTATCGGCTCCACTTGTGGGAAACAAATGGCCGCCGTGTGTGCGCTATCGAGATTGAGTTTTTCCCCCCTCCGACTCATTACTTCTGTCAGCGGCGGCCATTTCCAAATTGAAAAATCTGAAACAATAAATGATAGCGATGCCGTTAATAACTGTTAAGAAATCGCATTTGGAAAATTGCGTTTAAGCAATAACCTTTTCTCCCTGTAATTAAATGACAGAAAGGTCCCAGCTTTTAATTAAGTCAGCAATTTACAGTTATGAAGCTATACTTCACTATGCAGATTAGTGGATGATAGGTCACCGAACACCCTGCCTGCATTTTTAGCAGAGCTGATCTGGTAATTACTCCCGTTTCGGCAGTGACCACGCTGAACCCGGACTGCCGCTTGCTCACTCATTTAACTCAGAAAGAGAGACTGAGAAATGAAGGACAAGGATGAGAGAGAAAAAGAGAGAGTCCTTTACTCTGATGTATAGCGAACCAACATTAGTCACTCTTCCGCTGTTGGCATGTCAAGCATCTTTAAATTGAAATAGATTTGAAATGAGGGGCATCAATGGAGGGAATAATGTTTGAGGAAGTGTGCATGTGTCGGGATGAATGGCCCGATGGGCAGCAAGGGAATATATCATTGTTTTACTGGGGGTTTTATTCTTTGGCTCTTGACCGCGGTCGGCTGCAGATTTATGGGGAAGTAAAATCCTAATGTGGGAGTATTTATAAACATATGATAGCGTTTCATCTCTAATTTCGATGAATTATGTAGCACATGAAAAAGGGATTAAACAGTTTTGAGCAGCGTCAGGGGCACTCAGAATTTATTTGACTAGTCTCTCTCAACTCCTACAAAACACTGATTATCCGATTGTAGCTGTATACTTGAGGAAAAATGAGGCTTGAGGTTTAATGTGGCCTGAATGTAAAACTGTTCATTTAAAGAGTGCTGTGCTATTGGCAGAAGTACAATATTTTGCAGTATTATACCTTTGAGAACACAAGACTCATAAAACCATATCCTGCACAAATCTGAGGCAAAAGTCAGATGCATTTGTTTGATGAAATAAATAACTGTTCTGTGAGTTTAGTACCGTATGTTGTAGGATGCAAATGTAGTTCATATTATTTAACATGACTGACTTTTCAAGAAGGCCGAATTGCATTTTGGAGAATTAAATCAAGAGGTCTTTTTTAGCCTAATATGTATGAATGAGCAAGTGATTCAACGACTCACTCATTAAGACCGTCACTTGTCATCTTCTAGTGTAATGATTTAATTTTCGGTAAAAATCACTGAACAGATTCAATAAAAATATTTAATAAATAATGGTTAATTTGTTTGTACATTCTCATTTTCACTACTTTTGCATTAATATGAACTTCATAAACATCTGATTCTGATTTATGTCTGATTCACTTCATCCAGTTCTGAATAAAACCTCACCTGAATATTACTTTTATCATAAAGTTAATCTTTAAAAAAAAAAACACTAGTAACACTGATGTAATATAAGCAAATCTCAAAATGAATATGCAGTTTTTATTTTGTACATTATGATTATGATTTATCACATCCAGAATAAAAGTTTGTTTATATAATATATGTGTGTGTGCTGTGTATATTTATATGTATATATAAATATAAATATAAATGCATGTATATATTAAAGAAATATTTACATGTATATATATTCCTATTTATATATGATTTATATTATATATAAATATATAGTACATACATTTCTTAAATATTTATGTATATGCATATATTTATATATACATATAAATATACACATTACACACACATATATTATGTAAACACAACTAAATAAACTTTTTAAAAATAAAAATTTATGTATTAATATGAAGGATTTTTTAATTTTGTTACAGCCGTTTTACCTTTATTTTGAATTTTACACTGCATTATGTAGTGTTTTAGAGTTAACAGAAATGTCTGTAAAATTAATGGATAATGTCCTGGCAGAAAATGACCAGTACATTTTGCGTTTTCCATTTTAAGTATGCACTGTGACTGTAAGTTCAAAACGTAAAATGTATTATTACTTCAAACTGCAAAATCTCAGATACAAGACCAGCAAGTGAACGTATAGCTGTGTTTGAAGACTCACATACATCCTTGAACACCTGTGTGCAAAAGCATCAAAGGCTCGCAATATGCTCAGCAGAATCTTCTGCTGACAAGAGCATGTGTGTGTCTGTTTACCACCCATAATGAATCTGGCTCTGCAATAAAGCACATCAGGAACAACTCTCTCGAGTTCCTTTGAAAAAGAGAAATCATTAGACTTAGTGTGCTGAAAAGCATCAAGATCAACAAACGAAATCATCTCCTCGTTGCAGAAATCAAAGGGTAATCCATCTTGCCGCACAGCCGGCTGTAGGCAGAGTCAGAGAGGCTGGTGGTTATTACCTGACAGAGGAACCTGTAAAGAGTTGTCGGGCTTGCAGTGATACAAAGGGCTGCAGCTGGCAAACAGGGTGTGAGCAACATATGCGCTATCCCAAAACCATCATGTCCTCGCTCAGCTGTTCAGCTCCCACGATCACTGATCAATGGAGCGTTACAGTGCTAAGAAAACAAGCACATGCAGAGTGAATGTAAATCAGAAGATTCGAAATCAAAAATATTAAAAGACAAACTGCTGCTTTCAATTATAAGCTGCTTTCTCAACAATTAACCATTCGTTAATAATTCCTCTCTAATTATATGCAGTTCACTGGCCAATCAAAGATTTTATCTTTAAGACACAAATACAAATCCTGCCGAGCCATTTGCAATCTAAATTTCTATTGATTTCATTCCTTCACCATTCAAGCTCCATCATAGTCCAAATCGATTGGTGCCCACTTTCGTAAGATGTGTGTGTGTGGTTAAGCCCCGGCACATCTGGCTTTGCAGGGCTGAGCAGCGTGCTGGATATGCAGAATGGCGGGAACAGATGCACAGTTGGTGTTGGAGGTAAATGTGAGTGATAGGATCAGAAGTCCCATATGCTGATAATGCTCCAACCAGAAGGCCTTCTACAACCCATAAGCTTTCAGCATGAGCACACTTTGGCTTCGCACACCTACAATCCTAGTTTATTTTTGCAGCGGGTGAAGGGTCAGTGGCTGTGCCTGACAAAAACTTGATTTAAGCAAGCAAGTGTAGAGGTATGTACAGTAGGAACTAGGGATGAACCTAAAATTCTGGCCTGATAAGTGGTTAATTATTTTGTTAAAAAATAACACACACACACACACACA
>NW_015539924.1:1083029-1115587 GCF_001515605.1 Sinocyclocheilus anshuiensis
CGCCCGTCTAAATGGGGACATTCCATAGGCGTAATGGTTTTTATACTGAATAAAATATATATGTGTGTGTGTGTGCTTGTGTGTATATATATATATATATATATATATATACTACAAGTGAATTTAGAATTTAATGACTATTTAAATTTAACCCCTGTGCTGTGCTCAAGTCAGCTTGTTTTCTTTCAGTTAGCACGTTTTGTATTTCCTTTTGGAATTGATTGATCATAAGCCTCATTGATATGAGCTTATTTACCTACATTTATGAATGAAAAAAAAAACTATTATTTATGGATCATTTTGGTAATATTTCCTTGTAGATAATTTTGGTAATATTCACACAAAAACTATGGGGCCTATGATCAATCAGTTCCGAAAAAATATAAAACCTGTGCTAATTGAAAGAAAACATGTTAATAAAAATATTGAATTCAACATTTAGTAATGATGTAGCATAATAGGAAATCTATCAGCATTTTCTGTAGGCTGGTCATTTTGACCAGGAACCCCCCAAAAAAACAAGAAGTACAAAAATGATCCCCCCTTTTTTTATAGCCTTTGTGAGCAAAGTCAGTAAGTTTTAATCAAATGCAGTAACATGAAAAAACATTTTCAGGAAAAAGAACTCTCTGGGTCAGAATGACTGGAGCACAACATGAGGGTTAAATTCACAAGTGTATTTTACAAGTGAATGGATGAGCAGCTGAAACAAAAAGGCTGTGACTCCCCCTAAAATATTAGTTCAGGCGAGGGCTATTCTACCTGACAGAAATCTTCATCATACTGACGACAATGCTTCATTGATTACACAAGCTAAGACATCTACCATGAATAATCACATTTCTGTGTTATTAATAGGTGCTTAGGACAGATTGGGATCCCCGTTGTGCCTAAGGTCACAGCACAGAGAGCAATGGACAGAAAATCTTTCATGGAAACTCTGCTGACGACTAGACTGCAAGAAAATGGCCTTGTAATGAGTGTATAAAAGTGTCACTGGCCACCATTTCAGGGCAGGAAAGCATATTTTAAATGAATCAACATTTGTTATATTAACTATATTGTTATATGACTCGCAGTTAAACATCTTTTTATATTCAAATGTTCTTACTTTCATACTCATAAATGTAAGACAAAATATCTACAAAACACTTTAATCCTTACGTTTATTTTTAACTCACCTAGTGACACATTTAGTGACCTACTGACTGACCGAAACCCTCAATCTTTGAGTACTAGGGAGCCAACAATAACAGTTTGTCCTTTCATATCCCACACAACGGAGTATGTTCTTTATACTAAGAGGTCTGCAGTATGTGGTAACAGGGGAGCAGAGAGCTATATTTTGGGCATAGAGCGGCAGATCTGACTGGATGTGTGCTGTAGGCCTGTAGGGAATGGCAGTGTGGAGGCATATGCTGCCTAGCGGGTGAATCCACTTTTGTTCCAAGTCCTTCTCTCGCTCCCTGCATACGTGCCTGGCACTGAGTTCAATAACATAAGCATGACCTTAGCCCGTCACCTAGAGCAAACTTTTCCCACTCATACATCAAAATAGACTCAGCTCGAGTGGAAAACTGAGTGCTAAGAAAGTGGAGGACAATCTTAAAGTTGTAGCTTCTAGAAAGAGTGTATTTGATGAATGTAAAAAATTGAAAGCTTGGTTTCAACTTACAGCTTTTTAAATTTCAGCAAACTTCTCCCCAGCCTTCTGCAAAGCATGATGATCCACATCCATCATGTTCTGACAATTTCCTAAGTAGTAGCAGAACATTAGTGCTGGTTCTCTGAGCATCTATGAGCAGAATAAAGAGATAGTTCATCCAAATATATCCATACAATGGAAGTCAATGGGGCCCAATGTTGCTGTTTTGGACCCCATTGACTTTCATAAGAACAAAACATCTTCAAAATATCTTTTTTTTTGCATGAGGATGGGTAAGTGATCCATTTATTCTAGCTCTAAGAGAGTTTAATCTGCATCAAATCTTAAACTGAAATACACAGAATCCAACATAATGATCCGACACCAAACATTTCCACTCAATTGTTCATCCTTCAGCAAAGGTTTCTCAGAACAAATGCAAAAATAACTACAAACTCTTTCTGTACTGTCCACAAACCTTTGGATTTCAGGCTCATCCACTGATAAGACTGATAATTACTTAATTTAGGGGGAAAACACACTGCAGGGCGGACAGTTATTAATTCGTAAGAATATTGAATATGTCCAGTGAAAGAACACTTGATTAATTTCTCCTTTTCCCCTGCTATGTTTATTAGTGGTTGAATGAAAGATTAACCTTTTAAATATGTCTGACATTTTCCATGTCCTCTCAAATGCAAAATTAATGCACATTTTTTCATCATTAGTTTAATTTTCAGCATGATACTTTTGTTCTTTGGGCTGTTGAGTGTTACAACCCTTCAGATTGTTTGCCTCTTGCTGCCACGTTTTTGAATGATAATTTCGCTTTCCGGAATACTTCATTAAGCATCATTAGCCAAGCGTGGAGCACCTCATTTAGTAGAGAAGATCTCTGACTTATGCTAGCTTGACATACAATCAAACTCTTTTTTTTAATCAGTGCAGAATATCTGTAATCTACCATAAAACAATCTAAATGTAATACTTTGGGTTGCAGGAACAGCTATAATCGCTTAAACGGAAATGAAGGCCAAAGGTGTACTTCGAATGACTGATGATAAATTATTGATAAACAGATGTATCTTGCTTTGTATATTAGAGATGAAATCAACAACAAGACAATCTTATGTAATTCCATCGTTCCTATAACGTGTAACCATTTTCTAACCAATTACTCTTAAAAGCACATCAGGTCTGGTATCACTTTGAGCTCGGTTCCTCATCAGTATTGAGACAACAACGTATTTCATGCATGTCATCCTACAGAATTAATGCAACGCAATGAATCATGAAACGAATCCAGAAATCAATTGCTCGCTCTTTGTAATTTACCGGGCCTTGAACACTGAAACATGACTTAGACATTGCAATTCTTTCACTCACCATAGACTGGTGCACTGCTCGGAATAGAGAAGAAACTGCATTCTAGTTACATGGCAGCTGATGACTGGTGAAGTGTATTGACAACAGGGTGGCTCACCTTCAAGTTCAACATAAAAAAAA
Source organism: Sinocyclocheilus anshuiensis (assembly GCF_001515605.1). Lineage (NCBI taxonomy): Eukaryota > Metazoa > Chordata > Actinopteri > Cypriniformes > Cyprinidae > Sinocyclocheilus > Sinocyclocheilus anshuiensis. The sequence goes on from NW_015539924.1 coordinate 1,086,181, forward strand.
AATGGTTAAAGTGCAATTTTATGTGTGAAGGAGATCATCAATATTAAAATATTGTGTAAAATATAAAATTAATATTATAAAAATTAAACACAATGTTGTTTCTTCTAAATCTTGTTAGTGTTGATGTTGTGAGGAACTTTACAAAAAGGTTCAATTCATTTTTAATAATGCATGCACACTGATGTGCCCAAGTAAACAAAATCAACATTTGGGATTTAAAGGGAATTCGTATTTTCTCAAAGTTTTGTCATGATCACGCAGACGCGTAAAATACAGTCTAGCACACTGAACACGAACAGTCATGCTGCAGAGGGAAAAGCGTCCATTAAAAGTAACTCTAACCTAACTCTAACCGTGACCCTCATTAACACACGGGACTGCCTTGTTAAAAGACAAGCCGGATTTGTGTTTAATGATCTCGAACGAAATGTAATTGACTGGGCATTACCATCCAAAAGGTCCCGAAGCACACAGTGTTTACCGTGGGCGCGTTCAAAAAATAGGCCTGCAAACTTCGTGGATTAGTCAGTTTAAAAAAAAAACCTTTAAACTGTACATTCCGGCTTCCTTGGAGAGCAACACATCAAGTGTCACGTGACTTTGAAATCTAGCGTTAAGGTCATAACAGTAGATTTTAAAGGCGAAATGTTTCGACTTCCAGAATAAATCTTTCAGTAATTAACATGGTTTAACAGAACGCTAAAGTTTCTGTAAGAATATCTGTCTTATGAAAATCTATAAAAAAAGTGAGAACGGCCGATACTAAACGGAAAGCGCTAAAGAAGCGTAGCCTACTGTTGCTATGGTTACCTCCTCAGGCGAACGCGAATTTTGTTCGTTAGCGTCTATTTTAGCGTATTCTGACTAACTTTCTTGGTTAATGAAACGTTGTTTTATATATTTGTGTGTTAAACGATTACATTTTTCTTAGACTGCCCACCCTGCAAACCCCCTTCCCATACTTCGCACCCTGATCGTTTTATTAGGCTACTTGTCGCTGTCCGTTCAGCACCACGAGCGCCTGAACCATTGAAGAAGTCAACAGACTCCATTATCTGCACAACACTAATTAATTACTGTAAATTACGTGAGTTCTGTCATCTTTAAGAACTGGTTATAGGCCTACATATGGCAAGAAACAGAAATTACACAAGCGTGTGTACACCTACAATAGGCTACTTGTTTTTTTTTCCTTTTTAATATAGCATTATTATAGGCGAGAGAGACTCAGTAAGTTTGAGATCAGTAGGCTGAATTTTTTAATTTTTACACAGGCCTAACTGATTCTGTTGGAAGCAGAGGGATACGTTAAACGTATTAAAGCATTGCTTACAAACGTGAAGTCTGAACATGCATTAGAGTTAAGGCAACCCGTGTTTTTTTTCTCCTCCTCCTTATTGACTTGTCATTTAATTTGATTTGTGCACGTCTGTTGATTTGAAGGTTTAATCCATTGAGTATGCTATAATCGGATTTGTGATTTCTCTCTTTTTCACCTCTGCATTTATGTTGCCGATTAACCGCTAGAGGGCGATCGAGCATTGTTGAAGGCGATAAACCCACACTGAAACATTGGTACAGTCTACAGCCAAATGAATCCACGAGAGACTGCTATATGCATGTTCTCAGACGCACCATTCACCGCCAACTTTATAGAGCATGCAACACACAAAACTGCAATAACGTTATAGGGGGGAACTGCAGCTGTTTTAAAGTTTGTTGATGCCAATCTAACCTAATCAGTAGCCTACAATATAAGAAATCTAAAGCAAAGTGCTAAACTACACTTCTGTACTAAGCAGAGGTTCTCATGGATTTATATAAGCTACTATAACAAAAGGACGGAAGGTGACTTTATATCATCCGAAAACAACTGATTTTTGTCTGAAAGGCATGAGAAGAATTGAAATATTTGTTCTGTATAAAGCACTGACACAATATTACAAGATTCACTATTGTTGATTGAAATCCTTTAAAAAGTTCTAAAGTAGGCTGCACACTGATGTTTCTTTTTTAACATAGCATAAATACAAATAAATAAATATTTTTTTCAGTACAATTATTTGGGGCTGGTTTCAACTTTACACTCTCAAAAATTATAAGAAGAAATCAACAACTTAGTCGTCAAGTGCACTGATAACTGACGGTTAAACTGGAAATAAAATGCATTTTCATAGACTGTCTTTTTCTGCCACTAGGCTACACATTATTGATAAGCGTGATACGAGTTTTGAGAACTAATTTCAAAACAAACTCAGAACACCTAAATTCAAAGTTGTTTTGTGCGTAAAACTTGTTTCATTGCGGATATCAGCCATAAGGCCTAAATCATCATATTTTATAGTAGTAATGAGTGATGAAGTACACGTCACAATTTAAATGATCCTGTATCAGATTTGTAACTGACTAAAAATGGACTAATTAGACATTTTATCCGTTTAGGTGGGAGCCAAGACAAGCCATCACATGGTCTCTTCAACATGCGCTCTGTAGGGCCCCTAACGTTCGAGTTATCCACCAGACTAATGCGTTGTGACTGCTCCTCTCTCTTGTGACAAAGTATTACAGCTGCCTCCAAATCAATGGATGTCAAAGAAATATGAAAACAATCGTGACGGAGAAGAAGAACCAATCCTGCCTGGATAATCAAAGACGGTTTTTCTCAAGACACCAGATGAATTCAGCACAACTTCTGTCAAATTGCTCTTCGTTGTCTTTTATTTTCTCCCTGCTGACGAAGGCCCCTTGTCACATCTGTCGAATTTGTAGTGTAATTTGTAATTATTGCCCATCATGAGGTCTACAGCTTTAACCCGTCCTTAATTAAAAACATATTTCAGGTTCTGTCAGAGGCAGGAACGTAAACAGATGGTTTTCTGTCAACAGTACGAGCTTTGAAGAATTCATTCGATGGATCTCGTTTTGTAACGCGAGACGTCCCATTATCACTGTTAAAAACAACAACATAAACCCTTCATTCACGTGTTATCGCTAAAAATTCATATTTTTGATTTATTTATTTAAAACAAAATCGTTCAGGGTAGTAAAACTCGTACAAATGATACCGTTTGAGTTCATAACAAAGTTTATATTTGCATTATTTTCATTATTTTGAGGCTCACAGACACTCAGTGTTGGAAAACTGGAAGTTTATTCAGACTTAAATCTAAATGCAACGGATACGAGTGAATTTGCATTAACAGCTCGTGACATTATTTATAATATCACTTAATTAACTGAATTAATAACGGTTTAAATTGCGCATTGTTGAAAGTGTATTCTGTTTCACAACGTTGTATTTCGCATTCAGAAATTCAGACGAGCAAGCGAGCAGCAATCGGTTCAATTATCTTCAAAATATTTACTTTAGGACAAAATTTGTCAGCTAGATAAAACCGGAAAGATCTCGTTACTCCATGAATCTATTTTCCAGGCGGTTTGTCGTTGTTATTGCCTGATTTAGTGTTAGTATTCCTGTTATTCAAACACAGCGGCGCTGCTGCCGCATCTATTTAAATGTATCAGCCAGATTTGTGTTGAGTTTGTCACTTTAGGTGTTTCTACATTTCGTCTTCGCTTCGCTGGGAGCTACGCAGCCCGATTTAATGACCTTAGTTTTATTCATAATCTCCTCCCTCCTGTTATTCAGGTTTCCTAGAAAATTGCTTTGCGGTTTCACAAAACATAACAATCCTCGCTCTTTCTCATCACTGCACGTTTAACGAGATTTTCAGACAGACAATACGGCTGAATGGACAAACGTGTAAATATAGTTCTGAATTCTATTTTGTTTCCTCCATAATGTGGAGGGTAACTGTACGAATCCATACAAACACACTGTATGTTCTTTTCTAAAACTATACAAACATACAAATAAGCTTAAATTCTCTTATAATTTCAAATGACACTCATCCTCCATTTGCAGAGATTCCTTTGCAATCTTATTTGCACTTCTAACATTCATAAATCCTTCTCCAACATTACCAATTAATTACATAATCATATTAGATTGGCATTACCTTTAACCGTCCTTTATTGCTACTCCATGTCTTCTTATCTTGCAGACATACAGTCACTGGAAAGTTGAAGCTCAGAGAGATATGTTTATTTATCTAATAATGAGAACTGTGATAAATACTTGATTTCTCAGCAAGATGAAATTTCATATCAGTCATAATATCACTCCTTGAAGTGCCCAGCATGCAGCTTTATTCCAATGCATGAGTTGGGAAAGAACACCTGGAGGTGAGCAGGCCAAATTAGCATGGATTAAGATTGGGATGAAATGGAATCCTTTCAGTTATTGGCAAGATGGGGGTTGCTAATTATAAGAAATTGCCAAGGGTCCTGGTCTCAGTGGACACTTGGATGCCCCAACAATGGTATAAAACACCCAGCGATGTGGCATTTGAAATGGTAAATGTAAAGACTCACCAGAGAGAGCAGCCAAAAGGGAAACCTAATTCACCGCTTGATGTCTTGCTTTACGTTGCTTACCCTGCCTCTGCATGGGCCTAATTTAGAGAAATGGGCAGAGCAATATCTACAATATCTACCCACTGTTGTACGGTCATTTAATAGGACAGTGAATGCTTAGATTTCTATAACCTGAAATAAAACTGATAAATGAGCCTGTTGCTTATAGAAAAGGAAAATCCAGGATCTTGGTTAAAGAAAAAGTGGAGCTACAGTACAAATAGCTTTCAGCAGTGATATAAAGTGTAGAATATTTAAGTTCAACCTTTGCACAACCATGAGAAGAAACCATATGTGAGGCATAGATTTCCTTGCAATTATATCTGGGAGCAGGATAAAAAAAAAATGCATTTATGACACCATGCATATTTCTAGCTTGTGAACTTGGGTGGATTCCAAGTTCAGAGGCCTTTACTGTGCTTTCATTGTCTCTATGAACTTTGAGTAGATGCAACGCACAGCTGTTCATCAATAGCAATTACATGGAAAGGCATTTAGAAATCAAGACAATAACAAACAATGTTTCGGAAAGACAAAAAATGTGTGTCTACATTTTAATCAAACTCATTGGAATGCAGTTTTTCCTTGACAAATTGGCCCGTTTTCTTGTTTCCTTTTATGTATTCACACTCCACAATTTTTAAGAGGGCAACTAGGGTCAAATGAAGAATATTTTAACAAAGCTTAGAAAAAAATGCACAGAACTGGATCTAAAACCAACAGTGCAGAACCATTAATGATTATGGCAGCTCTCCTCATGATGAGGAGGATGATCTCAAGAGAAGCAGCTTTTCCAGAGGCACGCGGTATATGTCTGACCTAACTGATCACAAAGAATACTGGATTTGTCCATTTATGGAGTGGAATTTTGGACAGAATAGTCTGCCCTCATCATTTAGTCATTACTCAATTTTGTGAGGTTTTACATCACTGTCTGCAACAGACATTCTCCTCCAAGTCATTTGATAATCTTAATGCGCAACTTATATGTTCTGAGTAGAATGGACTCCAAAAACTCATTTTTGATTAGGGGTCTTCATTCAAGAAATTAATTACGCACACAAGAAATGTTTTCCATGCATGCATTTCCCATTTCACACAACAAAATAGATTTTACTTTTCATTTGCATGCAGTAACCTGTAAGCACAATGTAAAATAATACATATTAGACTTACTAATATTATATATTATATATATTTTGACTGGCCAGTCAAAATGCCCCTGATATAAAAACAATTTTTGTGTGTGTGCAGGGAAAAAAATCAATTACTCCATTACTGGCAGTCATGTAGGTACAATATGTTTACTTTTGTCCTTTTTTTCCTTGACAAGAAAATGACAAACGTGCTCAATCCATTCATATAATTTTATTGTACTATGCATCGACTCGGAGGCAGGTGTCAGTCTTCGCTTTATGCTATTGGACCCTGTCAATATCTAATCTCAGAGTTTGAGCTCTCTTTTGACTGAGGTACAATTGTTGATCCAAACCCGGTTACGCACAGGCGCATCTTTCTGCCTCTGAATGCCGCGGTGAGTCGTAATGAAGATAACGAAACGTTTTTTTTTTTGCACACAAAGACAGCGGTTTCTGCAAACAGTTTGGGATTAGACGAAAATAATCAAAGGTCTTTCCGCTTGACGCGCCTTTAAATACATTGAATATCGAACTCAGCCTTGTCTTGTTGAGCAAAAGTGAATTTCTAACATACAGGACGTGGCTGTCGACTTGGAGCAATACATCCAATCACCCCGAGGGAATTCAACTAATGTAGCCAGAACAAATAAAACCATATACACACACAAGCATGCTTATTAAATTACGCCATAATCACCAAAAATCCACCTCCAATAAAATCACGATTAGTGCCATAAATATTTTGTCAGGTGTTTTCACAAGTCAGGAAAGCTTTTGCTATGGATAAATTATCCACATGAGTGATTCTGTGCTCATGATGAATTAAACAGGCCGTTTTTTTTTTTTTTTTGGTAAAATCGAAGTAGCTTCGATTAGCTACTAATTAATAAAAAAGCAAAAATCCATAGGCATAACATTGGCTTTAATATCAAGAAAATGTTTCTTCCGAGCAGAAAATTCTTTACTTCATATTTAAGTAGAGCATCTTTTTCTGTCGGTCTCTCTCTCTCATATACATTGGCTACATTTTAACAACAAAATACAGCTTAATAAAATCGTAAAATAGTAACAGGGAGCGTGAAGTCAGACACAGCCTAATCAGTAGTGTAAAGTTTCTTTATAACGGTAGGCCTATGTTTTCATTTGTAATAATATAATATTTTTAAAAGTATAATATTTATATAAATAATAATAGTAAATAAATACAAATAAAATATTTTTCAGAATTTGTAACACTCGGGGGAGGGGTGGGGCTCAAGGGCTCCCCTTGCTTCCCTCTCTCTCTCTCTCCCAAACACACACACACACACACACACACACACACGCTTGGAAGCAGAGGGTCGGCGTAAGGGAAAGCTGGCTGGACAGATTTAAGTTTACGCCTGATCGCGCTCTGGAGTGCAGGCCAGCGGAGAGAGGGAGAGACAGCACCTGGCCCGGCTTTAGCATCCCCATCTCGCTTTATTGACAGCCTGATAAGCGGGGCCAGGCCGTGCGGTTTCCAGTGAAGATCTCAAGAACTCTGCTGGGTTGCACCGGTTTCACGGGGTCTAAACGGCGGCAGCACTTGATTCTCATCTGTGTTCTCCCTTTTAAAATGTGCATACTTCTACGAATCTGCCATAATCTTTTGTACAAAGATATCATCTTTATAATCTTTATTAAGGTGAATATTAAGCTAGGCTACGTTGGCAGCATCGCTGCTTGACACAATAACACGCCTCAATCTCGAAATTTGTATATTTTTAATATAGGGCCAACACATCTGAAGAAATTATATTTATGACTGCATCATTGGACAAATATCATGTAATAAATATGGGATCCCATAACAAAGGCGATGTAAACTGTATTTGGTGTTGTCATTTGGCATAAATAACAAACTTCCTATAGTGGTAAAACTAGCTAACATGACGACTTTAGATTTTTGAGACACTTTTTTGTTGGCCTGTATAAATGTAGGTTACATTCTGCTGGTGACAGTTTGTAAACAGCATAAATGAACTGCAACATTGCTTATTTTCTATTATTTTAAATTTCATTTAAATCCTGTCTCTAAAAAAATCATTTATAGACCTATTCACAACAAAAATTGTTCCTTTGTTTTTTTAAGGAAGCATAGGCTACAAAATAATAGCCTACCACACTAATTTAAACACTCTCATTAAACAGAATTATTAAGTGAGATGAACCTAAAAGAAACTACATGCTATGTATGGTTTATAGGTTCTCAAATCCGCACACAACAGACAGCAGTTCCTTCAACTTCCCGGTTTGGGGAATGATAAATGGCGTCAAGTGTGACGTGGCCGTCACTCTAGCCAATCACTGCCAGGTTGAGGTTAATATTAAGAGAAAGTTGACGGTGAGACGAGGACGTCTTTTTTTTATTCCGAACCACGTTTAAAGAGAGAGGTATTTTCAACAAGACAACAGTTAACGTGCGAGGTTTGCGTGTGTCGTAAGAATCTCGAGGGAGAGTCCAAAGTTGGACCTGCTTTCATCTGTTAAATAGGCTAGTATTTTCATCAACACTACAAAGAGGGGTTTACAATCTCTCACAACTTTTCCCCCTGGTTCCCTTTTCGGCTTGTTGGACTGGATATTATTTACTTTGGGACTAGTTTTGTGAATCGGATCCGGAGGGGTTCTCTCTAGACACTCTTTACTCTCGTCTCGAGGCTCATTTGGAAACGTGCCTCTCATAAAGAAATCACTCATATTCGCTAGCGGAACGGCTATAGCGTTTATTGAGGTAAGTGAGTTTACAAGGTTCTAAATTGTAGTTTAAAACATGTTTTCACAAATGTTATGACATCAGATTGCGCTGTGTCTGTTAATCTCGAGCAATACCTAATTTACCATGAATGTGACTGCCATGCAGAACCTTATTCCTCTAAAACTATGCCGTGAAATTAATGTATTATTCTTCAATACTTGATACACGTTTTGACACCATGCCAGTCAACTGCTTTATGTGCAACATCATTTCATTTAATTGGGTTGTAATGTCTTCAAAGACAGTTTTAAACAGGACATCATGATAAAGAGTAGGCCTAAATAATTTCAACATTTAATCATTTAAGTAAGTTACAACTTTGTTTTCATTATTATAACAATGCATTTTCATTATTTTAAAAATCAAGCAAGTCGCGCATCACTAAAGCTTTCTTAAATAAACAAAATAAAGTTGACAACGTAGGTATTTGAGTTACTTTATAAATACCTTCACCAGTAAGTTACAGAATAAAATTGGTGTCTATAAAAAATATTTTCTACTACTAAAATTAATATAGTAGGCTAATAATAAATAAAAAATAATGTATGGTTGCCGCAAATTAATATTTTATATAGGCTAGCCTACAAAGATATAATTTTTCCATAAAACAATACAATTCTTCCTATAAAGCGGAATTTGTGTATTTAACAACTGTGTATTTAAATATTTGTAGAATAAATATTTTAAGTAGCCTAGTACAATATGGCTACTATGCAAATTACACTATTCAGTACTGATATAAAACACAGTCGTTAGATATTCATTTCAAGATTAACATTACCATTTGACCTGCAATGCATAAACTTTGCCCTGAATGAAGATTACACGGTCCATAAATTGTCACATCTGTCATTTTATCGAAATATTTGAATGCTTACACTTTACACAGCTTTACAGAAATCCACTTTCAGTAACTAATAAAAAAATAAAATAAAAACATTAAGTCTGCAAAACATTTTTTGTCTGAAATAACGGACAAAAGGTAGAACGGAAATAATTAAAATTATCAGCCCACAACAACTTGTCTATTATACCTAATGAAATGGAACAATGTGTAACTTGCTTTTTGGATCATGGTGCCTAGAGTTAACCTACACAGAAGGGCCCTTTGCCAGTGCAGTGGTCGATGTCGCTGTGGGCAACCACACCAAAAAAACTTTGGTAGGTCCCCTCCCCCAGAACATGGTGACTGGATGTGGGGCTTGCACTGGCCATAACGAAAAACCTTTCCCACATTGCTTTAATAAGAGCCAGTCTATCTCTAATTCTCTCTCTCCATACACGTCTCGCTCGCTCGCTCTTACTATTAGTTTTTTTTTTCCCTGTTGAAAACTTTTAGGGAGAGGCGAGGCACCGTCTATTTTGCCTGAGGGAAACAGCGACAAGATTAGGGTCTTTTTCATGACCCAACACCACTGACTGCTAATCCGAAATGTGCTAATTGATGGGAGGACTACAAGAGTCCATCCGTGTGAAAAGTCTGGAACTAGTCAAATAATTGATGTTGACCAGCCTTTTAAACAAGTTGGCTTAACTATAGAGCAAATATATAGCACGTCTTTGGTTTCCATAAGCATGTTTTAGTGGCTTCTTATTTTTTTTCTTTCTTTCTTTTTTTAAATAAATACACTGTTCAAATTAAACGTTCCAATTAGAACCAAAATAATTTCAAAGTGTGATGTCATGGAATCTTCCATACATAACTTTTTATTCACTAAATTTTGGTAGGCTACTTTACAAACAAATAGATTGTTCTGAAGAACCTAATTTTACAATACATGTTAGCTATTAAGATGCCTGTTTCTTAATAAGCTTCTGTGCTGAACCTCCAAAAACACTGAAGAGTTTTTATTTTTTAAAAGTGTAAGGTTAAAACTGCTCTATTTTAAGGACAACCATCAGTTGGGTTGCTACGAATATATTAAACAAGATGGAGTTGACATGCTACAGACTAAAAAAAAAAACTAAAAACAAGCGTTTGAATCTCAGTGCAGTAGCACAACGTGTTGCATTGCAAGCTGAACTTTCACCTCCGGAGGAACCAGCAAAACTTTAAATGGGAAGGAGAGGGAAATTATTCGAAAATATCAAACGGCGTGGCGGGGTCGCACCGCAGGACCCGAGATGACAGTGCATGACGGTCGCGCCAGCTCATTATCCGACTCCCATTCAAGCGGCCTTTCATTGCGATGCAGACTCTTTGGCAGTATCGTTTGTTTCCTCATTGTGCTATAGTGGGGAATGCAATGGTTGTCAGAGCTCGCATTCACTTTCGCGATAGTTTATTGATGAGCTCCGACTTTTAGCACTTTTCACATGTCAAAACGAAGTCAAGTGTATGCAACCACAGCTTAATTTTATGCTCCGTGCGTCCCAACACATTTTGTCTCTCTTTAAAGCTGTCCCACCATGCTATACGTCCCCCCTCCCCTCTCCATTTCTTGTATCCCAACCCGGAATCTATTCCACTCCAGTGAACGGGTGGATCACCCCAAGCTGCGAGTGGCGAGCTGAGAGTGCAGCGCATGTAACCCCGAACACAGGCGCGGAGGGGTTGCTTTGGAGTTTACCGAGCTGTGTGCTAATGTCCAAGCAATCAACAAATGTAGTTTAAGTGTCCGGCTATGGACGTAATTATATTTTCATTTCCCTGTTGGCAACCCACGACACAGAGTTTCCTTTTCTCCCGCTGAAAACGACAACAAATCACGCTACTAATGTAAATAGTATGGGGTCTCCCAAATGATCGTTGAGCGCGCGCCGTAAAGGCGGATGACATTATCAGACACCAAGTCAACAATGACACGTGGAGAAAGGTTGGGCTCGTTTCAATCGACAAAAAAGACACAATAATAACGGAGTTAAGTAAAAATGTAAGTAATAAAGCAGGCCAACATTTAAGAAATGCTTACTTGTATACAAATTCGCTTGTTTAGTATTTGACAACAAATAAGTAGGCTACTGCCACGGCAAATTCTCATAAAAATATGGCACTATATATTCTAGATAATTCCAAGAACACGCTTATATGACAAAAAAAAAAAACATTACCATGGTACTTCCTGGTACTTTTCCCCAAGTGTCTAGTCACACAGAGTTTAATAACGCGAACGCCCAAAGGCATTTAAATGGAAAAATTCTCGAGAGAATCATATGCTTATGAGGAGTGATTAAGTAGGGTTGAAAACTAGCTTTTTGCTCGGCCCTGTTTCCCGCTCTGTCACCGGGGCAGGAGGAAGTGTTTTGCTGGGAGATGATGACAGAAGTCAGGCTCAGCTAATGGGCCACTGAAGAGGAGAGGAGGCGAGGCACAGACCAGGAACACATACATTAATACACGAGTGCTATCACCAATCAGCATAGGTGCGCGCCCTCTCTCTCTCTCGCTCCCTCTCCCTCTCTTTCCCCCTCTCTCTCTCACTCTCTCCCACGAGCGCACATTTTTCAGTCTCGCGCAGTCTTGACATCCCATTTTATTGTCAATCTCTGTTTCCTTCGCAGGGAATTTATATTTTCCACCCGAGATCAGTTGGAAACTATAAAAGACAAACTGTTTGAGGACGATTTTCTAGAACTTCAGAGTCTTCTCCTTATTGTAAGCCAAGTATATCAGCGAGGATACGAAGGCTGTAGGAACTATGCCTCAAAAAGGTAAGTTAAGAAATGTTTTTCTTTCGACCAACTTGCACGCATATGCACCACTTACAAGTGAAATTGCTAAATGTACGCTAGATTTAAACATATTTTTTTTTAAAAACTAGTGGTTTGTAAATAATAATTATGGAAAAAAGTTAGTTATGGCCTTGAAGAAACTGTTTATCAAAACGAAAACTTTCAACGAAAAGCACGATACTAAAAAAGAAAACTTAAAAGCTGCACAACCTCGTGGTGTCAAACTCTATCATGGATTTTCACGGATGCTCTTTGCCTTTTAATGCTTTAACTATGTCGAGTTTTGTGCCAAGCAAAGTTCTTATTTATGACAGAGGAAAGCAAAAAGTCACAGTAGGCCAAGACCGCGATCAGTCCTGAAAATGGGAACGCAGTGACCCGATGAGGTGGAGTGTCAGGTTGAATCACACCATCACATTCAGCCGGGCGCCACCACCAAATCGCACCGTGAACTTGGGTGTTTTGCTTTTCAGTCAGGGAAACGCTGCCTTCTTTGTCCCAGACTAACTATTACAAAGCAAAATTACGTTAATGTTTAAACCTTTAACTTAACAGTTAATTTACTCCATTTTTGTTGTTAAGTTTGTAGTAAAAAACGAACAAAAATATGATCGATATTGTATCTAATCTAAATCTATGTGTATGAGTTGTCTTATAACAGTATTAAATGAAACATCTGATAAATATATAATTAAATGCTGTAAAATTAAATGCCAGTAAATTAAATTTACAGTGCCAGTAATTTGCATGCTATAATACAGGCTACGTGTAGTAGTTTTTATACATTTGTATAAATCAGCACCGTTTTCAGCTTTCTAAACTGTCACAAGAATCTACTTTCCGCAGAATATCAAAGGCTTAAATAAGTGTGCTTAATTAAGAGCCTTCATGTTGCACATTAGAACGAACAAAATGCAGATTAGGCCCTGTCAATTACAGATAGCACTATTAAAACAGTTCATTAACTAAAAAGATGAGTCAAGGCAGAAGACCTTAAATAGCCCACGTGGGAAAGAAATACTGAATAGTTTACTTCGTATAAAATTTAATCGTGATATTAAAAATGTTTATTTGCAATCCAAAAATGGTTTTGAATTGATGTAATTTCTAGAGAAATGGAAAAAAAAGTGAAACGTTGTTAAAAAAATTCTGGATATATCTAAAGAGTTAAAAGTTAATTTTAAAAAGCAATACAGTGATATATATATTTACATATAAATGGTACTTCATGAAACACGTGCAACGCTGGCTGGCGATTGGTGTATGTATTTATTTGTTGCTGTGCACTGTAAAACGCGCACACAATCCATCTAGGCTACTTAAAAAGAAAAAAGAAAAAAAAAATCAAAGCAGTGAGTATTTCTTCAGTGGCCTCCTTTTCGGTAAATGTATTGAATGGGTTCTTTATTGCAATTGTCTTTTACCAATTGAGCGCCCCACTGCGCTGTTGTACATTTTTTACAGCCCTTAACGACACATACCAGTAACACAATTACCTCCAGATACTTATAACAAGAAATTACTTTTCTATTTCGCGCAACGAAACAAACAAAAAGGCATTGAGGTAACGGGCACCGGGTCATAGTGAGCTGCACTGGCTGTTGCGGGTGAAGGGGGGTATGCTGGACCGGGTGTAGGAGGAGGAGGAGGAGGAGGAGGGGGGCTCGCTCCCTTCAGCTCTTTGTATTTTCTGAGAGTTGTTGGTACGTTTAGTTGGAAGCGGTGTAGCTAGTTAGGGAGCCCGGGTTTTACTCTCTGGGTTTTGGTGTAGAGGGAGAAAGAAAGCTATTGTTAAAATTCAGCGGGGCTTTGTCGGGGACCCCTCACCCCCTCCTGGCTTTACTTTTCCAGCGCAGCCAGGGGAGGTAGACAGCGTGTGTCACCAGAACAGAGTATCTGAAGGAGAGGAAAAAAGTAGGCCTTGCCCACAACATTTGAAGTTTTCTAATCATGAAGGTCAGGGAAAAGCAGATGTACAGGTAGAAAATAATTTGTATAATAATAATAATAATAATAATAATAATAATAATAATAATTTGACTTATTATTATTCGAATAATCAATTAAACTTATAAGAAAACAATTTTAACTATAATAAACACTGTGGATTTTTTAAAATTAAGCCGATAAACAAATTAATTATATTGTCCAATTTATTAGTCATAAAAACACTATCCTAAAAAAAGCTAATATTAGATTTAGTTGTAATGCTAAAGAAATAATTATGGATAGGTGTACTAATAAATTGTTTTGCTTTGTCCTAGGGATATTTTAATAGAGTGAAGCAGATGAGAGTCTATAAATTGTTTTAAGCGGACAGTCAACTCTGTTTCCAGGCAAGTTTAAACGCTGGACATAAGTGTATTTGTGGAGACAGTATTTTTTGTTCTCACTTTTTGCAGCATGAATGCAAAAATTGTGAGGCTTCAGCCCACACAATTATTGTCCGTAACTTTCTTGCACACAAGTCTTACACACAATGCACTGCAATACACTTGATTTAAAAATGTGAAACTGACCATTATTATTGCTTCTTTATGACTAATAGAATACTATAACCGGGCCACGTGGGAGTCTGGCGTCGCGTCCATGATGCAAAACAGTAAGTGGAGTTCTTTTCTTTTTCTGAAATGCGTTTTCATTATTAAAAAGAAAGGTGTGCTAGGGGAAAAAAACACGAGAGAAACGCGAGGGGCGTCTAGCCAGCAAAGCATTTGTTTTGGTATATTAGTGAAGGCAGTTTACACTGTACGTCAGGGGTGTTGGGCGTGTGCATGCTGCCAAAATTTTTGCCTGTCATTCATACAGCTCCCTCAAAGTAGCTGAACACTGCATAGTAAGCTAAACTCATTGCTTAAGCCTGACTTTAACAATTTTATAGTTTTATGGAACATCGTAAGCTATTATTTAAAATTCTACAGGCTACATTTGAGAGAGCAAAAATGACATTCCCAGCGACAAATTCTTTGAATCGCAAAAAAACTCACAAGGAAGCCTGCATAGCTACACAACCTAGTTAGAGTGTCTAACCCATATGCTCTTTGCATAATTGTGTGTGTCTGTGTGTGTTAGAGAGAGAGAGGATGTTTCTGCTTGACTTGCTTTTAAATAATTGCTGAATTAATGTTAGCATCGGCGGCCAATCCACCTAGTCCATTAGCAGAGACGAAATTGACATTGCATGATTCTGATGGAACGTCTATCATGTTTATGAAACACCGCGAGAGTGAAATAATAGACTGAGCTTTGATGCAACATTGAGTGTTGTAGAGCATGAATAAATTACATGCGCGAATGTGTCTGTGTCTTTGAGATGTGTGAAGGCCAACTAGCAAAACATATACTTAGTCATTTGTGGAAAGTATTGAGTAAGTTATGATTACAATAAATGAGACCTATTTTCTCTCTTAATGCTGGACAAGAGGTGTATGACATCTGTAACGAAGGTGTGTTGAATGTCATCCTCTCATTTCTATTGATTTTATTGTTGTAAGTGCCATTCTTTGCTCTGTCCTCATACTAACGACTGGTGTAGGCCTACTGTGTTAGTCACTAATTTTGACGTCCATAGATTATTTCTGTAGGTGCAATACTTTGGAGTTTTAACTGAGCGTTTAAATCTATGTCAGCTGAAGTGGAGCACATTACACTGTATGAGCGATAAATAAAGAATTAATATTCCCACATTTTTAAAAACATTATTATTGAAAAAGGCCTTGAGATAAAAATAATAAAATATTACGCGCCGAAAAAAAGGTTTTGCCTATAAAAACTTTCCGTAGATTTTTTTTCGCCCTTCTTAGAGATAAACGATGTTATTGTATACAAATGTTGTCGTGTGATGTCTCGCGTGTATTACTAAAAATATATCATTCGGGTTAGGCCTTTGGTTTGTTTAAAGGTCACAGGCGGCAATCCAAGCTTTGTGCTAATAACTCTTGGGTGTATATAGAGAAGAGCGTCCAAATTGACACCATATGTCTTCTTATTAATTGATTAGAAACAGAGTACCGCGCGCGTAATGATTGCCACTGGGTGAGACCGACACCATTCACCGTGGGGAATTATAGAACGATTAAGACTTAACCTTTCAAGCGAAAGTTTGATTTTATATCCTAATTTGCGTGTTGGCGAGCTCAAATCAAGTGGCTGTATTTTTTAAAGACATACTGCATTTGATTTCTAAGCCAATACATCTAAATGTGTCTATTTAAAACTAACTTCGAATTAAACTCCGCTCCGAAAAGGGATATGGATATTCTTTCTATGGATCCATTCTTCGTGTTAAGTGTGCCAGAGATATTATCAGAAATAATTCTCAGGTAGTGTGCATAATAAAAATAAAACATTCGTGCATAATTCAGATTTTATATTTCGCTTTGCATATTTATTATGCATAAAACTACAGAACAAAACAGCATCCCGCAGACTCGCTCCCAGTGCGTAAATATAGGCAATGGAGGTTTGTCACTTGGGAAAAAAAGAAATGTCACTTTTAATATATTAAGGGCGAGGCGCGCCCCCGTGGACGTACACGCGCACAGCCCCTGGCTACCTTAAAATGAAGCTTCCCTTAAAGGGGAAATGAGTAGAGTCCAATTTAGTCTGAGTGATATCCAAATGCAGACAGAAAGGGTCGTTTTATCATGCTACTATTTGTCGTGACGATGCGATTTTCAAAAGCAGAGCGATGTCATAAAGTGACATGCCTGCCACAAGTGCTCCAACTGATCTTTTCAATTAGCCTTCCATGCATGATCCAGGGCGACTTCCGCCTATTTCCAGAAATTAAGCTCAAACTTGACGTGCAGCTAGTTTTATTTTAAAGACAAATGTCAGGCAGGCTCATCATATTTTCCCCCTCTTCTATATTTGGAGCTTATTTATTGCAAAGGAGCTTGTGCTCTTGGACTCAATTTAACGCGAGGCTTCGGAGAGAAAGGAGCTGAGAAGTAAAGCAAACCGGGAAGGCTGCTTTTCCGTTTTGGCTTCAGGTTTGGTGGCTTTGGTCTGCTTTTTAGGGGCTTTTCCACTGACAAAGTAACATAATGCTGTTAGGTTAGTTGTTTTACTTAATGTGTGAAGCTATGGTTTAAATCATGGCAGCGTTTAAGAAGTTTTAATATAATGCCACGAATAGCATTACGCCATCTGATCCGTTTAAGGCTTTGCATAGATGCGCAAATCTCGGCTCAGTGGGTTGGAGATGTTTTGCTCCAGATCATACAAGAGCGCTGACGCTTAATCAATGTTCTGCATGTGTAATTATATTACAATTGTGCATTAGGAGATTATGATATTACGGGCACATCTGGAGAACAGTCGAAAACATATGACAGCTGAACAACAGCAGTAATGACCGGCTATGCTGATTTAAAAGCGATTTACTCTGAAGACTGAGATTTGTTGACAGTGCTCTTGTAATGCTTGATTCATTTTAGACAATCGCGACCTGAAGGCTTCTATTGAAAACAACTGTGATTGGATTCTGTTTAAATAGAGTCTGTATTTTGAGGCTGGTGCGCTAAATGCTTGGTGATTTACAACGGGATCTTACCTTCTGTTTTTTAAGGTCACAGTGGAGTGAACCAGCTGGGCGGTGTGTTCGTCAACGGCAGACCGCTGCCAGACTCCACGAGACAGAAAATAGTTGAACTCGCTCACAGTGGCGCTCGGCCGTGTGACATATCCCGGATTCTGCAGGTGATGAGAATGCATATTTTCCGTTCATGTGAAGTCTTCAACAAAATTTTAAATATGTATAAAGTAGTTTTGTTTCACATTTGTACTTTCACTTTCCAGCTGTATAGTAGTTTTTTTTAAATAGTATTATTATTATTATTAATTTTTTTTAAGTCCTTGCATTATTAATGCCAGCGAACAACGAGGATTCATTTCGAATTTCATTTTGGAATGCATAAACAGTGGTCTTGTGGAATGGATCGAAGGACTTCTCATTTTTTCCCATTTGGCAATTTTTAAAATTGGCGACCGAAATGCATTTTAAAAAGTGCATAATTTCTCGTACCACTGAAGACATATTTTTCGTGTTAAAGGTATTTCTTGTGTTATAGACCCATGCTGATGCAAAAGTCCAAGTGCTGGACAATGAAAACGTAAGCTTATCATTGCTTGCAGCATACACTTAACATTTCACACTAGTCTTAAATAATGTATGTGAATTGTTTCTTTTGTTTTTCATCTAGGTGTCGAACGGCTGCGTGAGTAAAATCTTGGGTAGATACTATGAAACGGGCTCCATCAGACCCAGGGCGATCGGAGGAAGTAAACCAAGAGTAGCGACTCCCGAGGTGGTCGGCAAAATTGCCCAGTACAAGAGGGAGTGTCCGTCAATCTTCGCGTGGGAAATCCGAGACAGGCTGCTATCAGACGGGGTCTGCACAAACGATAACATACCCAGTGTAAGTTCATTCAGAGAACTTAATGCGTAATAGTTTGATGCACTGTTTAAAAAGCATGCACTAATGACCTTGAACGTGAACATTCTCCAACATCGGTCTTCCCCGGCCGCTGCTGTAATCTCCTCTAGCTACACCAGAGGACAATGCAATGCGATGTAATGCTCTAGCATGTAGGCCTGTGCAGAAATGGGGCCAATCGTTCCAAAAGCCAACATGCCACATCGCGGATGCGCTCTTTAATTAATGTGCCGCATCTTTGGGGTCGTCTTTCAGGTGTCATCGATAAACAGAGTACTGCGCAACCTGGCTAGCGAAAAGCAACAGATGGGCGCAGATGGCATGTATGAAAAGCTGAGGATGCTGAACGGTCAGACCGGCACGTGGGGGACCCGGCCGGGATGGTACCCCGGAACCTCAGTGCCAGGACAGCCCAATCAAGGTATGGCTATTTTACTTCCCATAGAGGAAGGCTGTGTCAAAATGGGCATCGGATTCGCTAAATTGGATTGTTATTTTGCAACCTGAAGTAAATTATAATTATTATTTAAAAAGATAAAACAATTCCAATATTAATAATAAAAGTAGCCTATACTTCGTTTTTATTCCACATGCTTTTAAGTAGCCTATTATTAGATGATATATACAATTTAAATAAATTAGGCTATGCATGTTACACGGAGTTTAATGTACTGTTATAGTATCAATAATTTAATGACGTTTGAATTAATAAATTAAATACCATTACTATAATAATTAATAATATTAATGCGAGTTGCAATCCACCTTCACAGTTCTTAAAGAACGCGACATCGAATAAACAAGGATTCCCCGTACAAAATATGTTTCTGTCACACAGAAAAATGTGTTATGGGAACAGTTCTGTCGCTATTTAATAGCTCATTATAGAGAACGTTTTGTTTCCCATTAAGGCGACATAAATACGCGTTTAGTTTGAGGAGACAGCTGTGGAAATGTTCCACCGGAGACACCCGCATGATATGGCAACGTCTGCCAATTAGACTTGTCCCTGTTAAAGGCGCTACACAACGAAAGACAGACATATAAAAAGACATGATAAATAGAGAATGAATGTCTGTGTAATATCGGCCTGTCAAATCATTGACTGGTTTACTTTACAGCAACTAAACAAAGCAAACGTGTTTTATGCAAAGGAGAGTAGCCTATGGGCTCATATGAGCAAATTACGTTATATAATATTTAACATGTTTTTATGAATAAAATTAGACATATTTACTTAAAATACAGTGCAGGATACGCCTATGGATTAATTTGAGTTCGCATGACATGCTACATAACCTACATATTTAATAGCCTACTCTTTATTGACATGTGGCCTCGTACACGCACCATGTTTGAGACGAAAACGTATTAATAAAAGTGCTCATTTATTTAATTCTGTGGATTAATTGCCAGAACTCTAAAGCATCTAGTTTTTGATTTGTTACGACAAATATTAGCCTATAAAACATAACATAATGTAACAACAACAATAATCTGGCTATTTTTTCGAGTCTACAAACATAATGCTTTTTTTTAAATAGCTAACTTATATAATTTTCACCACTATCATTTCGAAGTCCACTCCCAAAGTAGGCTATTAGTCAGGGTGAGGTTTCAGAGCGAGACAAATATGGTCGCAATCTGATGAATGTCACGCAACACTGAATAAAATAGCGGATTCATCTGGGCTGACAGGACGCTAAAAGAGACAACTCTATCGCATTCAGAGGACTCATAGCAGCCCCTCCCGCCGCCATAGGCTCGTGGTGCTAAAGCCGTCTAAAGGATTTGGACACTTCTCCTTTTCCAAGGGTCCTCGCATGTTTTGATCAAGGCCTCCTCAGCTGAAAGATGCCGCGGTTGTTTTGCCATCTTTTTGCTCGCCTTCCGCCTCACCGGTTACGACAACGCCCCAATAAGGAATGATTTTATTTCCCAGCGCCTTTCTCAGAGAAAACAAATCCGAAATCTGGCGACAGTTGGTCAGGCTTTTGAGAACAGGCCACACATTCGGATTAGCTCTTGAAAAGTGTGGATACTAAACACAAAGACCTTTTAAAACTTTCTTAGAACATAGAAATGCACTGTCTTTGAAAATTAAATAACTTGGAGAAGAAAAGGAAAGCTAGTAGTCTATTAATATGTAGCCTAATATTTCTTGCTACATCAGTAGAAGAGTAACCATGTCTTATTTACATCATATCAAAAAAAAAAATTTTTTAATACTTTATTTATAGGCATTTCTATTAACGGAAAAAAATCGAATAATAAAAATTGCAACAAAAAAGAAACAAACATCCCAGAATATTCCCCTAGTTCACTCTTTGTGCGGTTTTAACAGCAGAAACAAATAGCTAACAGTTCAAAGAAAACAGACATTATCTTCAAAACAACAAACAAATGTGTAGCAGCAATGTACATATGTAGGGTATAGGGTACATACATAGGTCTAACAATTAGAAAATGAAATATTAAATATACAAGTGAACAAATCAATAAGTGAATGAAGAAGGAAATTAACCACCTCATACCTGCCTCAGGCTGTTCAGTTTACCATAGTTGTAACTGATGTGAAAGGCTATAAAACAAGACAACAGATCATCAACAAAATAAATAAATGAATAAAGATCATGTAAAATATAAGTATCTTTTTTAATAATAAAAAAAAATAGTAATGATAATAATAATAAATCAATAATAAAAAAAAATTAAAAAAAATAATAATAAATAAATAAAGTGGTTGAATGGCATAGAGTTTGTAGGTCCATATTTGTTCCGGTGTTTAGGTAACCCCTTCCTCAGTAAATTGTAAGTCATCAAAATATGTTAAGAAGGGTGACCATGTTTCAAAAAATTTGCGTTTTGAGCCTCTGAAAAGTTTATTTTTGACAGCATATTTTTCCAGTGATTATATATGCATGCAATGAGCTTCATTTTAGCCTCTAAATCAATATTATTTTTACTCAATTCACCATCTCCAGAAAATAAAAAATGTACACATTAAGCAAATAATCTACTTTCAAAAATACTCTAAGAACGGGGGACTACATTTCATAACACTGTAGTTTTAACGAATTTAACGTCATATTGTTTCCCATAAATAAACACATGTATTTTTACTCCATGGATAGCCCAATGAAGCAAACCGTCTTTCCAAAAAAAATACATAAATAAAAAAAATCATGAAAATGTAAAAAGTTTTAATCTGGATCAACTGTAACCTGTGGGAAACTACAGAGTTCAAAAATGCTAATTTGCTCAATGTTAATGACCTAACATATATATATAAGATTTGATATATTAAATTTTTACATATTTGTACATTTCTACATTTTTTTCTAAGGTATTTGTAGGGAAAAAATGGAACGATAACTGATAAAATAATTTAATTCTTAATTGAATTAAGATAATTAATTTTCTTTTTTTAATTGGACACAGGTACTTATTAAAAAACAGGCTCTGTGTTTTCCAACTGGTCACAATTGTGATGTTCACTGGTCCTATGAGCATTATTTTAAATACATTCATAACAGACCCTTTAAATATGATATATTCCAAATTATGACAGGTTATATATGACTTCCTTGTATAGGACACAGAAATCATCTTTCGAATGGGCAACTGGGTGGACATGTGACTACTTACACCTCCACCCATGTAATAGTCCAAAAAGTTTGGGGTTTCATTAATACCTCACGACTCTCCACAAAACATCAACAAGTTTCTTTAGAGTTTTCGAACTCCAAACGAAATTTTAATTTCAGATGTATCTGGTGAGATGGGTTAATTAGGCACTGGTGTCCAACAACACAGCAGGTTAAAGCTTATCGACTCACAGTTGGCACTCCAATGCTTTAGTCTGTGACAAACAAGAGGCTTCGTATTTAGATGTCTCATTCACGGTGGCCTGGCTGTTTTTCTTCCTGCGCCTATAAGAAGGTATAAATCCTAACCGAGGTTGAACGGGCCGGCCCTAGGGACAGTGATTAATGACAGTAGAGCATAAAGGTTAACACGCCGAGCTGAAAAGTCTGTTGACTGGAATCCTCGTGCTACAATGACTGCTGGAGAGAATCCTTTTGTCGCCCTCTCCAATTGTGTCCTCAAAATTCAACCCACGAAAGTTTGCCATCCGTCCTCCCAGTGAGTATTTAAGAGTTACCCTTACTCTCCCGCATTGTGTGGCTGTGAAAGCATCCCTCTCCTATTCAAGTATTGGTGGTCACCTCAATAGCTCTGCAAACGCCCATATGGTGGCAGTAGCCTAATTGAAGAACTCGGGAATGAAAAGGGGGGAGAGGGTGTTTGGTTTTTAAAAAACATTTCAGAGGATCTGAAAAGGTTTCTGGGACATTTTATCGCATTTCTGTAAAGCCCTCAAGCTCGTCAGCCTTTTTGACTCGATGCTGAAAGATCTAAGTGAGCATGCTCTAAATGTTTTCCCACAACACCGCAGAGGGCGATACAGTAGCCTACAAAACGCTCCACTAATTTTCTACCAAAATCTAAATATGACAGGCAAACCATGATATACCTTAATTAAAACCTAGAGTCCAAACAGAGAATGAGAAGTGTGAATAAACAGAACAAACTTACATTTGATATTTCCTTTCCTTTCAGATGGCTGCCAACAATCAGACGGAGGCGGTGAGAACACCAACTCAATAAGCTCCAATGGAGAGGATTCAGATGAGACCCAAATGAGGCTTCAGCTAAAAAGAAAATTGCAAAGAAACCGCACATCTTTCACACAAGAACAAATAGAAGCACTTGAAAAAGGTAAACATGAAGATTAGAGCTTATATGAAAGCATCTGTAGACTAGCTACAACTGAACAGTATAATCACACCTCATTTCAAGAAGAAAACCTTTGTAAACTTTTATATTTAAATTTAATTACTCTGCATGACGTTTAAGCAACCATTGTGTAATTGAACAGAAAATGACTCATTTTTTAACTCATGACGTGTTTTTTAATGTTTCAACCAGAGTTCGAGAGAACGCACTATCCTGACGTTTTTGCACGAGAGAGACTAGCTGCGAAAATAGATTTACCAGAAGCAAGAATACAGGTGAGCGGAAAAAAACCCCCCTCAAAAATCGTATGAGTAGAGATAAATTGGTACACTTCATAATAATTTGCCATTGTCATTCTTTTAAAATATTACTATAAATGGCTTAGCCACTCAAACAATATCACTTTAAAGAGTTCTGTGTGTTATATATAACACATATACATACACTCTAAAAAATGCTGGGTTGTTTCAACCCAATGTTGGGTCAAATATGGACTAACCCAACTGTTGGGTTAAATTTTGGTTACATTTTTAAATTAACTTTTTAACCCAACAGTTGGGTTAGTCCATATTTGACCCAAAATTGGGTTGAAACAACCCAGCATTTTTTAGAGTGTACATAACATATATATATAATTATTTATGACTCATTTTGCACTACACAGATTTTTGACCAATCTAATGTCCTCTATGAGAATGTCCTGCCCACTAAAACCATCTGCTATTTATAAATAATAATAATAAATGAGCTAGGAAATACATCAACACGGAGATGAAGATTTAAAGGGAAAAATATCAAATACAAAAGTGTCCTGCTTTATCTTTCTTCATCCTAGATACCGATACCGTTGTTTTAAAATGTCCTTGATAACTAACTAAAGTACGTCTCTCCAGGTGTGGTTCTCGAACAGAAGAGCAAAATGGAGGAGAGAGGAGAAGTTAAGAAATCAAAGAAGACAAGCCACAAACTCTTCAAGTCACATACCCATCAGTAGCAGCTTCAGCACTAGTGTTTATCAGCCAATCCCTCAGCCCACAACGCCAGGTAAAACCTCTACAATGTGCATATTGTTGGCCCATGAGGGCCTTAAGCAAACACTACTGAAAATTTACCAAAATGATATGTTTAGATTATTTCTTCCTTTTTTCAACAGTATCCTTCACACCAGGCTCCATGTTGGGAAGATCAGACACAGCCCTTACGAACACATACAGCGCCCTGCCACCAATGCCAAGCTTCACCATGGCCAACAACCTTCCTATGCAAGTATGTCTACATTTGTCAGTTTAGTGCCTCACACTGTACTATATTGTTCCATGCTATGTTGGGCTTGCCTTAGTATTTCAAAGGATTAGTAATTTGATATTTCCGAGCACTGTAAAATCTTATGCAATTACAGCATTCAGGTCTGTAAGGCTGTTTCTATCGGATGTGAGTGTTGCTGACAGGTCTGCCCTTTTTACCCCCTCCACAGCCCAGCCAGACCTCATCCTACTCCTGCATGTTGCCCACTAGTCCTTCAGTGAATGGGCGGAGCTATGACACATACACACCCCCGCACATGCAGGCACATATGAACAGCCAATCAATGGTCACCTCAGGCACAACCTCAACAGGTAAGCGTTTATTCCTCTACTGAAGCAAAAAAAATAAAATAAATATTTAAAAACATAAAATAAAATCGTAATACAATATATTTTTTTATTAAAGATTTTTAATATTTTCTTAAATGTTTTTACAATTTTAATTAAAGTGAATTGAAATATTAAATAAATAAATGAATTAAAATTTGTGTACCATTTTTTTTAAAAAGCAGAAAATGCTCTGAAGTCACATATGTGACACATAATAAGCCTCAATGTTTTCTGAAATTTATTTTCAAAATTGTATTAAATATTTTTAATTATTAAATTTATTTTTATTTAAAATTTCTATTGTATATTTTATGATTTAATATTTTATAATATACAAAACCTAAAAAAGTATTTAAAATGTATCATTCTATTAGATCATTTTAATATTTTATTTTAAATTAATTAAAATATTAAACAAATAATTTCATAGTTTTATTCAAATTTGTATGACATTTTATGAAGCTCCGAAGTCACATGTAACACGTCAAGTCTTAACTTTTTCAGAAATGTATTTATAAACATTAAATATTTTTAACATTTAACTTATTTTTATTTAAAATCTCTATTTCATATTTTGATTTGTTATATATTAAACATGCATACTCTATATATGTTTTATTTTTTTGAGAATTGCTCTTAAGTTACATAATATGACAAGCCTAAATATTTCCGCATTTTTTCACCATGCTACAGGTCTAATCTCGCCTGGAGTGTCTGTACCAGTCCAAGTGCCAGGCAGTGAACCAGACAGGTCCCAGTACTGGCCCAGACTACAGTGAGAACAAGACACACCAGAACAAAAAAAAAAAAAAGAGAAAGAAAACAGAGGAGAGGAAAAGAGAGAGGAGCTTCTTCACCTCCTGACGTCTTTCAGCTTCAAGGCAGGGCTGTTCAGCAGTATTTAACTATGGAAGGAAAAGAGGAGACTCTAAAGGACCTTTTTGTACTGGGATAGTGCCACTTCTCTATCATTCTTTGGACACAAAGACTTGAAGAATAAAAGAGAACAGACTTCTGTAAAGTGCCCGGTATTATATCGTAAAATGGAAAAAAAAAAATCTGTTTTTCAGTTTCCAACCTAAGTCATTTTGATGTATTTGTACATGTAATGGCCAATTGTATGTTATGAAAAAAAAAAAAAAAGAAAAAAAAAGAACAACCATGGATGGACTGTCCAACCAAGTTGGTCTTGCATCAGTGAGAGGAGGATCATTTGTGCAGGCTTATTCGTCATTCTTTTTTCATCATCAGCTGATATCAAGAACTGCCCATTTCTGTTTCAAATGTGGACCTGTAGAAACAAACAATCTCTGTATCATTTCAAGACAAAAATAGCAACAGAGTTCAAAGGAAGCCAATCCAGAAATTGTTTTCCAAAGCTTGCAGACAAAAGTAAGCTATTTGTTGAACATGGTGACTGCTGAACCGGAGGAGGAAAATGTTTGGTAGTTTAAAACGGTAGATTGTGTCTTCGGTATAATTCAGTTTTGCTTATGTCAAAATGTAAGTATTTGTCTTCCCTAGAAGTCTCGCAGAACAATTACTTTAATAAAATTAATTTCATTTGATAATTCTCTGAATATTCAATACATGCTTTTCACTGAAGGCCACTTTTTAAACATAACATTAATGTAGCTGACAATAAGAATGGTGTATTATTTATACAAGCATCAGTTCATCCAATCTCATACATCCTTTTTAATAAATATGAATTAATTTGCTAATTCTAAGTGTTTAATCTCAAGCAGATGGTTCGGAAACATAAAAATGAATAATAATTCATATTAAAAGAAAAAAAATGTAATGAAACACAAATGTTTTAAAAGGCCATTTCAGATTTTTTTTTATCTCCAAAGACGTGATTGAAAATGTATTTATGTACCATAATTATCCAAGTCTGCATTCATGATTACATTGCATTTCCATTCAGAAATAACTTGAAACTCTCATATATGTGATTCTTGTGATATTTCAATAAGCCTGTTCTCTTTAAAATAATCTGCATGTTAATAATGTTGTGCCATTTAAGTTAAACTGTTTCATAAAGAAATGAAAAACAAAAAGTGGGCCTGCATAGTCAGAAAACTCATTCACGTCTGTGCATAACTGTATGAACGCTATCGGCAGGGTTGCCAGGTCTGCGTAACAAAACCAGCCCAGTAGTTGCTACTCAAAAGTAGCCCGATCACGGCCAAAACTAGCCCAGTCGCGTTCCGGGGGAAATGGCTATCAAAATCCCGTTCTGCTTCCAGGAAGTCCCACCTTGGTCGCAATCGTGTTTCGGGGGATTTCGCTTCAACCCGCGGCAGCAGTGTATAAAAATAGCCCAATTCCACGCAGGAAAACCGCAGACTTGGCAACGCGGGCTATCGGCATGCATTCAAGAAACGTTTCAGAAAGTATTATGTTCGAAACACCACGCCGGATATAATGTGAAAAATAACAAACAAAAAGAACTCAAGCAACTGTTTATTGTAAAGAAGAAATCAAAAGCATAAAAAAATAATAGATTTATCCCACCAGTAAGTGTAAGGAATGATTGCAGGGTAAAATCTGTGATTTTGCCCCCTCGGGAGACCCAGCAGGGAGGGAAATGTAGAGAAGAATCCTTACAGGAGAACGGATAGGTATGTGTGACTGCGATTGGCCTGTTCGTCACGTACAGAAAATACATCGACAAAGACAAAATGACACAGTAGACTGGAAAATGTATATAATTTGCGTATAACTGCCCTGTATTACTAAACTGAAATGACAATCATCTAAGTTTTGCTGCATTGATGTAATTAAGAACTGAGCAGATAGTTAGGATCGCAAATTTGTGTTGATATTAAAGACAACAAAAAGAAACAAAGAGCTAAACTTCAAGCTGACGGTTTAAATGACTGTTGAATTTATGAAATGGCACTGTTAACGTTAGCATAAAATGTACCATCATATTTAATTGCAAGTAATTCATGATATAATAGTCTACGCTGTGGGAGTTTGAGTATTGGATGAATGAACTGCATTAACAGCCGCAAACAATGTATATTAGCCTAATAGTTTAAGTTGTTGCAAAATTCAACCATTCAACAAATCAATTGTATGTATATATATATATATATATATATACATAGATATGAAGAGTTCAGATGCAAAAGCCTCTAAGTGCCATCTGAAAATTTCTTCTAAAATTAGCATTTTTATCAGGCTCCTATGTTTATGTTCATTTATTTCACTTTAATGGCATAGAAAAGGACCTATACATTGCCATTAAAGTGAAATATCTGAACCTAAACATAGGAGCCTGATAAAAATGCTAATTTTAGAAGAAATTTTCAGATGGCACTTAGAGGCTTTTGCATCTGAACTCTTCATATATATATATATATATATATATAGGCTACTGTATATGCAGGAGATTAATTTGAAAATACTCTAATCTGAGGGTCTGATAAGTGCATTTTTAACAACTGAAAATATCATTTTAAAATGTCTAATGAATGGTTTAGTGCCAAAGAAACTTTGATAACCTAGAACATTCATTCAAAAACAAGTTTCTTACACAAAAGCATGACAATTCTTCCTTTCTCTTTTTTATACATAGGCTACCAAAAGTCAACCAAAGTACACACAGGCCATCCATTTATGAAAGCTGGTCAGAAACAGGTATGTTTTCACACCAGCGAGCTCAACGCTAAGGAGACTTGCGATGGGACATGTGTTCAGCCTGCAGCGATCACATTTAACCCACTTCGAAATGGAAACCCCAGATATGTCTGTTTCATGTATATGGCTGTGAGAATTTGACTTGATTTGGTTGTATGTTTAGTCACAAGAGGACTTCAGAGGTGGAGAATACCTCTGATTGAAAGTGAGGCAAGACTTTATTTTCTCCAGCCAAGGAACAAACAACAACAGACCTTTCTTTAGGTTCATCTGCAAAGGTTTTCAGTGTACAGTCATGACAAGAGACCATGAGATGTGGCCTAGTGGTTTGCGCACAAGGCCGTGAGCTGTGTCTGGGAGACACAAGCTCAAATTTAGCTTGTGATATTAATGATTCCACTTTCCCTTCTTCTCCCCATCTCCTCCTGTCCTCTCCTGCTGTAGCCTATCAATGAAGTGGCAAAAAGCCCCAAAATAAAATGTAATACTATAAATATACAACTAACATTCAAAAAGTTATAAAATATAATAAAATGCATGACATGAAATTATAAAATATTAAAATAATAAAATAAAACATAAAACAAAATATAATAATATATATGAATAAGTATTCAATAATTATAATTAATTTACATTAGTTAATAAGTTAAATGAACATACTAAAATAATAAAATTAAATAACAGGAAAGAACAATACTGATCAATTTAAGATGAATAAATAACACATTTGTAGTAAATTTTAATACATATATAGTAAAATAATAAAATAACTTTGAAGAACAATACTGACCAATAACACATTCATTGTATATA
>NW_015539924.1:1115613-1123253 GCF_001515605.1 Sinocyclocheilus anshuiensis
TATATATATATATATAGATAGATAGATAGATAGATAAACTAGTGGGATTTTTGTTTGATCTCTTCACTAAATCCAGAAGAACTGTGGCAACGTCTCCAAGATGCTTCAAGAAACCTACCTGCAAAGCTACAGTACTGTAAAAAATTTTGTGTAAAGAAGCTGTAAAATGAGGATGCTGTCAAAAATAATGTCATAAATAGATTTTCTTTATCAATTAACATCTATTAACTAAATTAAATCAACATTTGGTGTGACCTTCCTTTGCGTTTAAAGCAGATTTTGCAGATTATAAAATAAATAAATAAATAAAACAGAGAAGAAGAATACTGAACAATTTAAGATGATCAGTTTAAGATTCCTAAATAACACAGCTGTTGAGAAGCCGTCTGGTGTTTTGTAGGTTGTTTACAGTATGTGCTAATCGAGTGAGTTTGAATCTCAGGCCTTGTTTGCATGAAGCGGTTAAATAGGAGCAGAGGAAACCCAGGTGTTTCTAGCCCATGGATGTGCTGCTCCCCACCTCAGTCCCAGCACTTGCTGGATTCTGCCAAAGCCTGTTCGCTCAAACGCCTGGCTGTTTCTGACAAGTCTAGAGGCTAAAGCTGCATCTCTGCTGAACGAGAGAGAGAGAGCGTGAAAGAGAGACACAGAGGATGAGGAGGAGGCAAATAGACCAATGAAAAGCTAGAGAGAGGGAGATATTTTGTCCCTTTTCTGCAGTCGAGGAGCATTTAAATATGACAGGACACAATTATGTTTCGCTCTGTTGTTGGCTGCAGATGCGTGCGCTCTGTTGTAATTCTGCTCTGAGCATCAGTCTGAAGGGTCTCTGCGCTGCAGACCCCTACAATAGAGTTAATGCAGCTGTGTTTGAAGTGATAAACACAAAGGAAACGAGGCGAAAAGACAAAGACGCAAAAAACAAACCAGAATCAGGCAGTAAAACCAACCAGTGAACAAATTTGATTGTTGATTGTAAATCTATACTGTAGTCTGTAAGACCAGTACTGAGAATGCTTCTGTTTTGCATTATTAATAAATACATACATACATACATACATATGTAAATACACACACAATATAGATAGATAGATAGATAGATATTTCAAAAATATTAAATATATTCATATTAAATATTCTTATAATTGTTATATATTCAATATATACCTTAAATATTTATTGCAATTATTATATAAATATTTATATTATATATTTATAAAATGTTTTAATATATATTGCCATATATTGTAGTATATATTTTAAAATCCATATACAAAATATCTTAATACATATAAAATAGAGTATATAAATATATATATATATATAAGATATGTTTATTAATCAATATTTAATGTATATATAAATACACACACATACAGTATATATTTAGAAAATATTTACATGTATATATGTATTTTCATATATTTAATATATAAACATAACATATTTTTCTGAAATATATACATGCGCGTGTATTTATATATACATAATAAATATACACAGTGCACACACATATTATGTAAACAAAAACTTATTTTGAATGTGATTAATCACGATTAATCGTTTCACAGCACTAAATATAATATAATATAATCACAACGTAAACACAAATACACCCAAATTGCACAGAAGTGTATTTTTACAACATTTAAAAATTAAGTAAAAAACCCAAACAAAATATGTATATTGTGTATATTATATTTAATATTATATTATATTTAGGAGAAGCTGTATTTCCGCAAGCTTAAATGAATAATAATAATAAAAAAAGAAGGTTCCAGATTTGATATATTTATATATAATATAAAATACATAAAATTTCAATCTGATTATTTTCATCAAAACTTAAATAATTCTGCTAAAAAAAGAACATTCCTGATTTTCAGTGTGGTACCCCTCCTTTATATATATATATATATAAAACGTCTGGATCTGAATTATCCTTTGTGCATGCTTGACAAAAAATAGATAATGAGAGAAAGAAGGCAATAAAAGAATAAAGGATTGGAAAACAGAGACTCGTTACACTGAATGATTTTTACAACATTTAAAAATTAAGTAAAAAACCCAAACAAAATATGTATATTGTGTATATTATATTTAATATTATATTATATTTAGGAGAAGCTGTATTTCCGCCACTTCTGACAAATGTAAATATTCACTCAAGCTCAACTTAATTATAAATACACACACTAATTGCACAGAAGTGTATTTTTACGTTTAAATATTAAATAAGAAAACAAACAAAATTTGTATAATATAATATATTATATAATATAACATAAAGGAGAAGCTGTGTTTCCACCACTACTGACTCATGTAAACATTCGCACACAAGCTCAACTGAAACAAAGATACACACACTCAGCAGATGGAAAGGGGTCTAGTCTATACACCTCACCCTTGACTCCTCTTTTTGGAGCGTCTCAGTACACCCCAGTCAGTGAGACAGACAGAAAGCGGCGTCTTTCTGGACCAGGACACAGTCCTCTGAGCCAGAGCCCGTCATGGCGATGGCAGCATGACAGTGCTTCTCTATTGTAACCAACCCCCCACCTGCGACTATGGGACAGGGCAAAGACCCAACTCTCCTCTCAAATAAACCTCGCCACCCTAAACACTCCCTCAGACCAGGCTAAAAGAAGAAGCAGCAGCATGAATAGCAGAACATGCTAACAAAATCATCTATGCTAACAACAACAACAATGAATGACCTGCGCTGCTAGAGCCAAAACTTCGGGCCCAAGTCTCACTAGAATGTAACTTTATCTTTACACTATTGATGGCTCAGCAGTGCATTGCCACAAACACATGTTTTTGGTCGTGACAAACAAATCCCTCAACAAAAACACTGCAGGAGTGTGAGGACTGTGTGTTAGCGGGAGCTCCACGCTAACAACTTTGTGCAGTTTAGCGGTGTTTATATCACTAATGTGAGTGAATAATTTGTGACCCAAATACTATGATTTCCTCAAACAGAGATTAAACAGCCCTTATAAGAACGGCATCAAAGGAATTCCAAAGCTTTGGCCAGAGTTGCTAACGACAGAAGTATTAGGTGCTAATTCCTGTCACTTTTTTTGGTTCCTGGGACATTTTCCATACAACATTCAAGTTAGTGAGGACGATTAACACAAAAACGGCTTATAAAACAAATGTATAGGGTACTTACAAGGATAAATATACAGAAAATAATGAAATAAGGAATTCTGGTCGGCGCCTCGTGGCCATTGCGCTTCAGGTGTCCCGAGTTTGAGTCCAGGCTCGCGGACCTTCCCCCCGACTCCCCTTCACCCACTTCGCTTCCTGTCAACCTACTGTCCTATCTAAATAAAAGGCATAAAATACCAAAAATAAAAGGATCTGAATTATCCTTTGTGCATGCTTGACAAAAAATAGATAATGAGAGAAAGAAGGCAATAAAAGAATAAAGGATTGGAAAACAGAGACTCGTTACACTGAATGAGGTTTATAATGATGGTACGTTCCATCAAAATGCTATTAGTCTAGTGGGAGGCTATCCAATGAACGCCCTGTGCGTAAAACCACAGAATGTTTTCCAGAGAGTCTAAAGAAGGGTTATCAGTCTGTCTGAGAGCGGAAAAGACAAGTGGCTGTTGGTACTTGAGCAATAATGCTTCAGCATTGCATTGTATAAATGTGTGTGTATCTTTTGCCTGCCAGTGCTTTATACTGAAGCTTGTAATTTAGAGTAATAGCCACTTCACACGTCCTCAGAAAGCCCAAACCCCTCCTCTCGATGCCCACTTCCAGAGACAAGCTCTGCTGACCAAATACTGCTACTTATCTCTCTCTTAATGAACTAGCACGGTTAAGCTTTATTGAGAAGCCTTGTGGTCGACCACTTGTGAACAGAGTCAGCGGGTGAAGTGACACTTCAGCTCACCTAATGTGGAGGAACAAGCTGAATTCAGTCAAACGGCCTCTCACAAAACTACTGAGATGATGGAGGAGTTTTGTTTGCCTATATATATGAGTTCTAATTATTTGCACAAAAGTGATACAAAAAATAAAAAAGATATAAAAAAAGTATAATTATACTATAATATAATTTTTAGTAAATATAAACTACTTTTGTGTACTTCAGTTGCTTAAGACTTGCAAAATTGCAAAACAACATTTTTTTCTAAATACAGTGTGCTCAGATTGCATGGGAAAGCGAGTGACCTTGAGTTCTGACATCCTCTCTGTGCTTATTTTATTATGTTGAAGAGGTGGAATTTTCAGAGAAAGGATTTCGGTAATATTTTGTACCTATAAATGTGTTTAATCATATTACCTCTCCATTCACAAATCCTGCAGTTGATTACAGTAGAGAAAGCTGGCAGGCCAGGTTTTAACAGATAGTGGGATGAGAGGCAGGACAGATGAGTGACAGCAGCTGGCAAAAAGAGCTGGAGAAACAACAGGCCAGACATGCTGAGCATGAATGAAACACACTCACACATGCACAGTTATTAAATAACACACACAGACAGTGGCAGCTGCTGCTTTTCAACAATGGAGAAACACAGATATAATTTAGAAAGATAAAATAAATTTTATTTTAAAATTTAAAAAAAATGTTTTTTTACTAATTTTAATAATGTACTAAATAACAAAAATAATTGTCCAAGTTTGGAAGTGCATTTTTTTTTACAACATTTAAAAATGAAATAAAAAAAATCTAAACTAAATTTGTACAATAATTATTAAAAAGATTATACTAAATTTGTATAATATAATATAATTAGTGCTGTCAAAGGATTAATTACGATTAATCGCATCCAAAATATAACTTTTTGTTTACATAATATATGTGTGTATACTGTGTATATTTATTATGCATATAAATACACACACATACAGTATATATTTTGAAAATATTTACAATAATTTGTGACCCAAATACTATGATTTCCTCAAACAGAGATTAAACAGCCCTTATAAGAACGGCATCAAAGGAATTCCAAAGCTTTGGCCAGAGTTGCTAACGACAGAAGTATTAGGTGCTAATTCCTGTCACTTTTTTTGGTTCCTGGGACATTTTCCATACAACATTCAAGTTAGTGAGGACGATTAACACAAAAACGGCTTATAAAACAAATGTATAGGGTACTTACAAGGATAAATATACAGAAAATAATGAAATAAGGAATTCTGGTCGGCGCCTCGTGGCCATTGCGCTTCAGGTGTCCCGAGTTTGAGTCCAGGCTCGCGGACCTTCCCCCCGACTCCCCTTCACCCACTTCGCTTCCTGTCAACCTACTGTCCTATCTAAATAAAAGGCATAAAATACCAAAAATAAAACTGAAAAACTTTACTTGTAAGTAAAGTTATACACAAACTTTCAGCGGTTTTAGTATTTTACCGTTTTGTTTTTAGTTGTATGAATTGAAATAAAATATTGTACGCTGATTCAAAATTAGAAAGTAAATGGGAAAATTAAAGATTTATTTGCATGTTAGAGCCGTGGTGCAGTGGTTAATGCTCACAAAACAAGCTGTGCTGCTGACATAGACATGAAGGTTTGAGTTTTGAACTAGTCCCATTCCATTTTTCCTTCCATCTTCCTGACTATTCTCCACTATTCTATCAGTCCATCTATCAGTGTTATTACATTATTAGTGTTATTAATAAATGTAATTTAAGTGAGCATTGGGCAATTTAAATAGTGAATAGTAAATAGTGAATAGTAAAAAATTGTGAAAATCAACATGATTTAAAAAAAAAAAATCCCAAATATTGGTCAATAACAGGTATGGAACTGATATGTTGCGTATCACTACTGTCAATTAAAGACAAATAGTCAAGAAATAAACAGATTAAAATATAGATCTATATTAAATATAGATTAATCCGCATTGTATTACTTCTGTGAAACTTGTTCTACTTTTACAATTTAATACATTTATTTACTCACACCATAGTTTTGCCATTTTTAAGCCGTTCAGAGGAAACTCCTAAGACACATAGACATCTGTGTGCGCTCTTGGATTTCCTTTGAAGGGGATGATTAAGCTTGTTTTTCAGCAATCCTAGCTCTGTGCCTGGCCCACCACCTCTGTCTGGCAGTAATCTTGAACTGAAATTCAACCCTACTGTTAAAAACACAAACATTTCTCGGCCTGCCTATAAGCCCTGAGTCATCTAGAGTTACGCGCCATTGTTCGCCGGGACTTTTGAATGACTCTGCACTGCTGACACAGGAACAAGACTTGGGCAGATGTTTTACTAGGGTGGAATAGTCTTTAAGACTACATTAAAACATCCTGACTGGTAAATTAAGGTCTTTGGGTGCTATGGATCCAAAAGGTGAGAGGATAATTAAATCAAATATACTATAATAGAAAAGCCAATGAATGTCGTCGTACCTAAATCTGTAATACCCATATGCAAAAAACACAAACAAGCCAAATGGAGAAGCACACAACTCTATAAATATATCCTGTATGCCAATCAGACCTTGTAAAGGGCACACTGCTTGCTAGGGCCGCTCTCTTCTTATTGCTCAGATTTGAAAAACAGATTCTCTGAGGATTGCCTGCATGAAAAGGTCATTTGTAATATATCAGCAACATATTCACCTGGAAGTAAAAGGACCTTTGGAATATGCTGAACTGAGCATGGTTATGACCACATAGGTAGAGAAAGTTAGATAAAAGAACATGCTATTTCCTGTCAAGACAGGTTATTTATAAACCAAGAATGGACAACGTCCCATGTGGTAGCATTTGAAAATGACTGTGTAAAATATGAAAATATATAGGTTTAACACATTTGGAAACAACACTGATGAGATGGTGAGAATATTTTCTAATATATAACAGTCAAAAGAGTCTGGTCTTAGAAATATAAAAATAAAATAACTAATTGTATGAATAATAACTCGATGCACTGACATTAAAATCCTGTCTGATACAGATTATTAATCATGATGATATTTATTTTCAATTTATTTAATAACAGATAAATGGCTGATATTCAATTTATATTCTTTTTGATCCAAAAATGTAATGAATCACTAAAAACAAAAAAGAAAAAAAGAAAATTTGTGCTAGAAGTGATTTTAGGCATCATAAAATGATAATGTACTGTATAAAATAAGATAAATAAACATACATAATTAAATATCAAATTTATACCAATACATAAAAAAAAACTATATTATTAGTTGATAATCAACATATTGGACATCCTTCGTAGAAATAAAAGAAAATGAATACTGCAATCAGTACATTTAAGATTTTTGTGTCAAGAATAAAATACATAAAAATCCACTTTTTTTCTCCTCACTGAGAATACTTTTTTACTTTTTTCTACTTTTCTGATAAGTATTTTGTAATATGAAGCAATTAAACGTTAAAATCACGAGATTCTGTATACAAAAATAAAAAATAAAATGAAAACAAAAATAAAAACAAAAAATATAAATTGTAGCAAAGCAGCTGCAATTCAGCACAATAGAGCAAGACACTGTAAGTGTGTGCACCTATGTGGATATTTGTGTATACTTATGAGTGTGTACTATGTGTTTATGTTTGGCGCTCGGAGCTGAATCAAGGGCAGCATGGGCTACAGCATAGACAGGCCAGATAGTGTGTGTGTGTGTGTGTGTGTGTGTGTGTGTGTGTGTG
>NW_015539924.1:1123347-1128089 GCF_001515605.1 Sinocyclocheilus anshuiensis
GTGTGTGTGTGTGTGTTAAATATTTGAAGAGTGTGAGGCTTGGCCCTGGGGGTGAGAGCAAGACACACTGCATGAGCAAAATACATGTAAGTGCTGCCTTCAGAATAAATACACAGGCATTGTGAATGTTACAATGAGATTAACTTTGACAACATATCTGAAGGCTATTTACATTTTATACTGTGCACACACACATATACACAAACATCCCATAATACAGTGCACAAAAACCACATTTAATATTATTACTATTATTATTAAATTTCAATTTGATAACTATATAAATAAAACGATAACGTGAGTTAGTAATATATATAAATTCAACTCATATTTCACTTTACTGCTGTAAAGATGATGAGAACGCAATCTAAACATTAAAACAGGTGTCGAGAAGGACCTGTATGTGAGAGAATGCATGAATATTAATGAGCAGGCGTTTATGAAAATGAATATTCATAGGACTAATCCAATTTAATCCTCTTCAGTCACACTTTCTGTGCATGTTGACGTAAAATGCATATAGATGCTAATCTCTGCTAAAAACGTGTGATATAGCATGTAATAACTGCAACAGAAACAAGCCTTTTAATGACAGCATTGTTAACGTCGGCATGAAGCAACGCACCTCATTTCACTGGCTACAGAATCAGTGTGCAGATCCAGCCTAAAGATGTAAGTTTGGGGTTAATAAACCGTAAAATACAATGCTAATCTAGTCTTTATGAGGTCACTGTCGTGGTCCGATGACCTAAAGTTAGACAGGATCATGACAAGACAGGATTTGCTCCACAAGGCGAGCTAGGCTTGTTTGTTTTAGTGATATATAACATCTCTACGACTGGCCTGTAAAAACAAAAAGAAAGCTTCACAATGTGAAAAATGTGTCTGACAGCATGTGTAACAAAACGTTAAAGATGAATTTATGCATCACTTTTCTTCTCATCATGCAACATTTTGCACAGGTTTGAAGTCACATTTCCGCTTTGACGAAATTCATAAGGCATACAAGTGAATTCTGAATAAAGGTGTCACTAGTATTTCAGAACTGGTTTTGAGGGTATCAAAAACAGGCTATTTCATGCCAGAAACCACCACCTCAAGTGGTATGCGACAATCTCACTCTTGGTCATTGCACAGAAATGCATTTCTGAGGGGAAAAAAGAGAAAACAACACTTCTATTTGTATGACCCTCCGACATTTTGTACATAGTAAGATGCGTATTATCTTATGTTGAGGACAGCGAGGAGATGCATTAGATGGATGTTTTGTTTATTCCTGGCATTTCAGAGCACAAGCTGGTTCTAGAAGTAATGGTTTTTACAAGCTAGACGATGCAAGGAGGTGACGGCGAGTCCTGTCAGAAATGATAGACACCACAAAGGTACCAAA
The DNA here is from genome assembly GCF_001515605.1 of Sinocyclocheilus anshuiensis. Lineage (NCBI taxonomy): Eukaryota > Metazoa > Chordata > Actinopteri > Cypriniformes > Cyprinidae > Sinocyclocheilus > Sinocyclocheilus anshuiensis. The sequence continues at coordinate 1,124,738 of NW_015539924.1, forward strand.
CACAGTTTGTAAGCATGTCTGTTGCTGTTTTACAGTGGGGAGGTCATGTTCAGGTTATCATGCCATCCTTAGAAAGAAAGTCTGTTTGGAGACAATATTATAATACGCTTCTGATTGAAAGGAGAAGAAAATGCAATCAATATCCTACAAACGCAAAGCAGCAATCATCTGTACTTCAGCATTTCAGCTAAGTGGAACCTAACATTCATAGATTGTGCAGGACAGTGTTGTCAACAGTAACCTCCCTTACCCTTTCTGGTATTCTTGACACTGAAGCCTATTGTTCAATAACTTTAACCAGTTGAGGCCAAACAATGGCCATCAGGGCCCTCTGGGTAATATATCCACAGTCACTATCCTCACCCAACGAAAAGACCATTTAGCATTTCTCTCACATAAAACTGCCTGATTTGTACTGCAAAACTCCTGTGTTTCTTTATGGAAGGATGATGAAGCTGATATTGTTCTAAAAGTAGTTTGAGAGAAAATAAATTATATTTTTGTCATAACCATGGACTGCAAATTTAAACCAGTAAATTCCTGCAGGGACTGGTGACTAGACATGAAAGTGATTGTGACATGTTTCCTACGTGCAAACCCTCCAGCACATGCAGAAAACACATTTACAGTGTCACCTCTGACTGCCATTTGTTGGGTACATTTACTGTAAAATGACTCGCTGCACATAATACTGCATGTTGTTGGCAAGCAAGACTTCATTCATGAGATTCTGCATAAGGAATCAATGGTTTTTAACGCCTCTGCTTAATTTTCCCAAAGGGAAAACCTATAAACATTTTTTGGATATGGGTTTGTGGCTCTGAAATGATTACATACATCTTCAAGTATATGCCAGCATGTCACTGAATCTGAATTGCCTCATCAAAATTTCCTCGATTTTTTCTTTGTTAAAATATTCTCTCTTATTCCAGCCTAATATTGACCAATAGTCACACTACTGACTATTTAATATGTCCTTGATGAATAAAATGATTTCTTAAGAAACCTGACCCTGAACTTTTGAACTGCAGTGTAAACACAGTGGTGTTATCAAAACATTGCTCTGTTTTGTTTAAAAATATGACCAGTTCCAGCATAGCAACAGTGGCTCAACCAATGGCATGAGTTTGGGGAGGGGCTACCTGTGTGGCCATCCAATGACAGGATATGGGAGTGGTGCTACAGGAAACCTGCTTGGAAACAGTCATTAGATTGTACAGAGATTTCACTTTTTTCATGAACAGTGCAGTCTGCCATTGCAAATAAATAACGTATGTGACTCTAAACCACAGCTTCTCATTAACATTTTAACATGAATACAGTGAACCAATGATTTGTGTGGGATGGGTTGTAAAGTATTTTGAGAAATGGATGCGTGAGCATCAAACACTTAGTGGAATGCTGTTATTCCACTTCAGCAAACTTTGATTTGTAATCCAACCCCAGGCAGCACTCATTTCACCCCTTTCTCTCTCTCCCTTTCTGTATCTCTCAACACCCTTTCACAAAGGCCTCGGCCATTAGCGTTCCAGCTTGCTGTTTTCAGTAAACCTCTCCTCACTGCGACATCATACACCAAAGCCCAATACCACTCTTTATAACCAATGTCATAAGCACATTTCCCAGCCGTGAATAACAGTTTTCTTTGCTGGGAAACTGTTTCTGAATCTAATAATTATCCTCTTCATCCTCCTAATTCAGACTTTAGTGTTTGGCTGAGAAACGGGCCGGCTGCCAGCTCGAAGCAGAGTCTGAGTTGTCAGGTGGATTACAGTCATATGAATCGCTCCGCAGGAGGCCGAGCAGCCTGCAATTACAGCGTGGCGGCGCCTTTGATTTAAAGGAAACTTTCAGAAACTGACTAAAATGTTGAATAATAAGCCATTAGAGATTCTGAAGGCCAGAGCCCCAAAAGAAACCCTCCCTCCCTTGAAGTCTCCTTCGCACACACAAAGTTGTTTGACGTCACTAAGCGTCGAACAACGTCTTTGCTAGTTAGTCAGACACCTGTGACTAGCCGCTTTCACTCATAGTCAAAAGTTTCGAAAAATCTTTACAGCGCGATTAAGAGCGGTAATCGCTTTCTGCGCAAAAATATCAGTTTATTTCATTGTACTAAAAGCCCTGAATGGGATCCTTTGAAAAGAACGTGAATCTTTTATATGATGGCCTCTGGATTTTTAAATGAAAATGAGGGGTCAACTTCTCTCATTTTCCTCACAAAGGACTGAAAGGAAGGGACCAAGCAGACTTGAAGGCTACAGCAGAAGGTGATGAGATAAAAAGAGACACAGCCAGCACCGCCCCGGCTCACATCAATGCCGCATTGTGAGCCCCGCCAGAGACAAACGAGCACCGGCCACAATCGGGAGCGGGGCCGTAATTAAATTTCACACAATATGAGGCAGCAAATGACATGTAAATTATAAATGGCTGATTCCTTGCTTTCCATGACAGTGTTAAATAAGGGAGGTGTAAGTGAAATCATTAGATTATGCCATTCAGCGACAGGAGGGAGGGGGTTTTCAAAAGGTCGCCGTCTTGGAGGGCCCGCAGCCAGCCCTGGCACAAACGATGCACTCGGAGACTATTTCAAACAGCGGTGAGGATAATGCCGAACCAGCCCTTGATTGTGTTTGTCCACCTACGTATAAAACAGACATTATGGGCATTTTGTCCCACTCACCAAGATGCTCGGGCGGGCTAAAAAAAGAGAAGTGAGATAAGTGGATGTACTTCACTGGCTCCTTGTATCTCCCACCAATTACCCTCTAAATACATAGACACAGCCCACTAGCATCAACAATGAAATATAGCTCCAAAAGAGAAAAGAGGGCCATTTCAAAAGTGGCGTCGCATGCATGGAGGAGTACCGTGCGGTAATTGCGGACAGATGAAGGACCGCTTCTTTTTAAGGAGGGAGAGAGAAAGACACACAAATACAAACAAGAAGGGGCAATCTCACTTCAAGAGACTTGAAATACTTTGAAACAAAAACCCTTTGAAAGCCAAATTTTAGAGAGAGAGAAACATGTTTTCTGCTTGCATATATGTTCAGTACATGACAAAATGTAAAGTGGAAAAAAGGAATGTTGTCAGGGTGCAATTAAAAATAAAGGTTAATCAAATTTTTTTTTAAATAAATAAAAATTAGGGTCATCATCAGTTTTTGCAAACTAAAGGTGATTAAAAAGTAATGTGTGGGCACTGTGTGCTATCACATACATGTTCGGCCTTCTTAATTAGGACAAATCCCCTTTTAGCCAGTACTAGAGAGAGAATAGGTGGCCCTAGAGTGTTTGTGAAGAAACTCATTAAAAATGTGGAATGCTGTGGAGAGAGAGGGTAAGAG
>NW_015539924.1:1128570-1133726 GCF_001515605.1 Sinocyclocheilus anshuiensis
GGGAAAGAGAGAGCAAGAGAAAGAGAGAGAGAGAGAGAGAGAGAGAGAGAGAGAGAGAGCGTCATGTCTTTCTGCTTGAGTAGCCACAAGTGGCCTCTAGGATAAATGTTCCCCTCTCGTCTCAAGTAGTTGTCTTGAACCAAGTGCTGAGAGGAGAAAAGAGCCACAACTTGTTAGTCAACAAGTTAGCTTAGAGGGGCCAAAGAGGGATTTGGAAGAGCAAGAGCAAGGTTGTGCCACATTCCAAACACACACAAACACACACACACACACACACACACACATACAGAAAAAAGTAATGAGAAACTGTAACGCCCTCCTGCTAACCGAATGAGATCAGATAAACTCCAGTAAGTAGCATTGTGAGGAACATGATCGTCAAAAGTTTGATTTTAAAATCTGAAGAAACAATATTACACTACTACTACAAGCAAAGGGAAAACAAACTGCTCTATCTATCTAATGTCAGAAAGACAGATTGAAAAATGTCAGACAGATAGACAGATAGAAAGAAACATGTCAAACAGACAGACAGACAGACAGACAAATAGATAAATATCATAGAAAAATAGAGACATAAAAATATTATACATAACACATATAGACATTCAAATATCTTCAAAAAACAAGGCCACATATACACAGTGAAGGAAGGAGAGCTTGCCTCTGGCTCTCATCCTGTCAGCTCCAGAAGGCTTAGAGGCAGGCCCCAGCCCAGATTAACCCTGATCGGGCTGTCCTCCCTGGGGCCCTTCTTCTCCAGCTCGGGCCCTGGGTTCAGCCAGAGAGTCAACACCACCTCCCCACTCTCTATCCTAAACATGTGCACCGTAGCTCAACTAAACAAAGCCTGAGACAGCCAACATCCATTAACTTAGCCAAATAATCCCGATTCAGATCTGGCTAAAGATGATATTGGTCCCCAGAGCACCTACGATGCCAATTTCACTCCCTGTGTTTAACATTTATTGTATGATATACAACCCACAATTAAAAATGAAAATTAAATTGACAGATAACAGAAATATTGACACGGTTGTCAATGATTAAGTTTGTGTGTGTGAGTGTGCGTGTGTGCGCGTGTATAAAGACACAATAAAACATTAGAAGCTCTGGCGTGAGCTTCCCAAAGAGGAGAAAATTAATTATTTCAAATACATGTGGACCTTTCATGAGCACAGGCTTGATTTGCATTGAGGAATATTCAGCAGAAGTAATTGGTGCACACTGAATGAACTCAATTTTCATTCCAAATTTCCTTAGAGTCCCAAGGCACTACTGCACGGGATGCGAGTGGCAATACAAACAAAAGTAATGTCAAAAGGGAACGCAGGAATCAAGGAACAAAAGGGAGAGCAAAATTGTTTTAGCATCGTAAATGAACGATGAAAGCTTCATTCAGGCAGTGAGCTGAAAAAAACAGATATCACATGGAACGTTGACAGGTGATGTCTTCATATAAATGTTAAGAATTTACATTCTAATTAAAAAGAATTTACATCTTAATCAACACAGGCTTAATTGTTCAGCTAGTGTTTTCCAGTAATGAAAAACAACATTGTTCTGCCAGAAACGGAAGAAATACTATATTACCATTGGTGCTTTATATTCTAGGCGAGTTAACGGACTGCTACATAAAAGTTGCATTTTTATTGTACCATCAAAATGTAATTATCTTCTATAAATAATATACAGAATTACACTGGCACACATCTTTAAAACTAAAGTTAAGAGACCACATACTCACTACAGTCAGTGAGTTGCATGTAACCAGCAAGAGTTTCATGGAGCTTCATGCCCACAGCTGAACCCTTCAGCATCTTCATTTGGAGGCAGCTGGGGCTGGTGGGGGTGGTTAAGAGGTAGATACTGAGGAAATTTTACAGCACAACCTCAAACTCAAGCCTCCAGCCTTCAAAGACCTTTAGCAAGTTTGCTAAACTTGCATGTAAACAGTCATGTAACATCCCACGTCTTATTCGTTTTGGAACCGAACACAGTCTTTATGCATTTTTACTGCAAAGTGCTTCCGTTTTAAACCACTAAAACTTTTTCTAACGAAGAATTTTTGGTTGGACCTATTGGTGTGTTCACATCCTCCAGTGAAATTTGTATTTATGAGTTGGGAAGTTCGGATTGGTTAAGACGATTCCATGGGCCCGGCGAGGGAGAGGGGGCCTGAAAGCGATTTCTACCGAGGGGGCCTGAGTCAGTATGCTGTTCAGGGGGCCCAGAAACCATAGTGGCGCCCCTGCAGGTACATACCTCTGTGAAGTACGCCAAAATGTGGTATTCCAACCTGATCTCACAGGAAAACTATTCTACAAGGTAGTGATTTTGTATGAAATTGTACAACGTAAATCAAAAATGCAAAATTTTTTTGATTTTTAGAAAAAAGTCAGCATGAAGGTCCACCCCTCATGTCACTGGGGTAAGCAGATCATACAGAAACGTACGAATAAGTGTGATTAACGTATAAATTCATACGAACTAGCCACCAATTCACCAAAACGTAAAAGAGTTACAAATTGTTTTGGGTATTTTATTGCACTACCACTCAAAACCAGCCATCAAGATGCGGATTGTGCAAACTGCTACAGCTCAGTTTTTCTGTCCTAGCCTTTAGCATGCTAGCCTTTAGCATTTCACAATTCATCTCCTCTTCATTTTCTCTATTTCCACAATAATAATGAACTAATACTGCATTTACAGACTGTCATTGCATGAAAACAAAGAGCTTAGTACAATTTCTCTCCTTCGCCTATGCTAATCTCTGAGTATGCTAATAAAATAAACAGCATGAGACAGCAGAGTCCTTATCAGCTCTATGAAAACCCTGCGATAAAGACGGCTAGCAGCTTCCTCTAAACTAAAGTAATGTTCGACTGGTCTCAAGACACTAAATCAGTTTAATCAGCTTTTACACTTTCCAACCATTTACACGTCCAACTTAAAACCGTCGCTCCGCGCTCATTAGCCAACACAAAAGACTAGCGACTAAATGAGGCATGATTCATGAAACGGATACCTTTAATCATCACTCCTAGCCCCTGAAAGGTCGTTTAGTATATTATATCTAAGTGCGCAGCTTATTCCTGCTTCATTACTGATAATTAAGACCTGTCATATTTTCTTGCACAATGTGTCGGCTAAGAGATTTGGCATCTGCCAAATGGGCATCAATTTTCAAAGCCGCGAAATGAAAGGTAAGGCGAGTTGTTATAAAAAGAAGTTGATTTGGTTAGTATTTCTGTTTGTTTTGTAATACCAAGAATGGCATTTTTGACTTTGTAGAAAAAGCTGAGATCAGATAAGACAGTTTTCTCATCTTATTTTGATATCAGTAAGCTCTCAGCAAAAGTGATTGGGCCCGTGAACAGGGAATGGCTTGCTCGCAAGAAGTCTCATGTAGCGCTATCTCCTCAGATAGTTATCACATGAATAGCCTAACAGACTGAATTAAGGGCAGAGACTTGGGAGCTGTGGAAAAGTGGCAGAGAGATGCTGAAAGGGACACAGTGGCAACAAATATCTGATCTTTGAATGTTTTGATGATTTTATGCTACTGCAAAATTGTCACTTTCATTAGTGACTGGCATTTGAAATCCATAAATAGACCAAAACGATGGAACAAAAACAGGTATACACATCAGTGCTAGTGACAGATTTCAAAAGAGGCCAAAATGTTACTGAAAAATCATTTCTCTTGACACAGCAAAAATAGACGAGATTCTTCCAGCATTTCTTTGCTTTTTCTGTATGTTTTGAAAATGGTTCAAGGCTACGGCTTCATGAGAATAAAAAACACCCCCCAAAGGCCTTAAGTTTGCTCAGTTGAAATGATCTGCTTTGACAAATTTAACGGCTCTTTTTTCTCCCTCTCCAAATGCACTTGTCACTCAGTATTAGCCGTCCTCTTTAATGACAATGGGAAAGTTTATCTTAGCCACACATTTAAAATCATCCTCAGCTTACAATGGGGCTAAAAAATCTTCCACAAAATAGAAGGCAGATCTACTTACACAGACACCCTTTTTTGAAGTAGTGTTACTCTTTATGCCTGGCCGTGAACAATCTTTCCACAACAATAAGGTACATTCTTCGGTGATCAATACTTATTACGCGGATGGCAGCCATGGTTTGTAGCGACTTGGTACTTGTACTTTTTTTGTTTGTTTGTCCTGTCTTAAGCAATTTTTTTCCCGATCAGCTTTACTAGGAACGAACTCCTGGACATCAGAAATAGCACACCAAATAACTTTCTGCCGACATTTGAGCATTCAGATGTTTTACTGGACATTTTAGTCGGAGGAGCTGTGTTCCTATACAAGCGCTCCAGGCGACGCAAGCGAGGGAAACGCGCCGGCGCGCTCGTGAAATTCCAACAGCGCGGTTTTAGGACTCCGCTGCCGAGCATTCATCTGGCGAATCTCCGCTCCCTAGCAAATAAATCAGACGAACTACGACTCCTCACCCGCACAAACAAGGACTTTTTAAACTCCGCTGCGCTCTGCTTCACGGAAACCTGGCTGAACGGACCAATCCCGGACAATGCGTTACATCTAACGGGCTTCCAGCTGTTCAGAGCGGACCGCGTCACGGAGTCATCGGGGAAAACGAGAGGCGGTGGATTATGTTTTTTATCAATGAAGGCTGGTGTACAGACGTGACAGTTTCAAAGAAGATGTGCTGCCCAAATTTGGAAGCTCTCTTCATTAACTGTAAGCCTTTTTATTCACCGCAGGAGTTTTCCTCGTTTATTCTGGTGTGTGTATATTCCTCCTGACGCGCGTGTGAGCGCCACGCTAGAACTGTTGGCCGATCAAATTACACACACAGAGCAGCGTTATCCGGACTCTTTCATTATCGTTCTCGGTGATTTTAATAAAGCCAATCTCACCCGTGAACTGCCTAAATATAGACAGCACATCACATGCCCCACCAGAGACAGCAATATACTGGACCACTGCTACACTGTTTTAAAGGATGCATACCACTCTGTCCCCCGAGCTGCGCTGGGACTCTCTGATCACTGTTTGGTTCATCTTCTACCAGCCTACATGCAGAAACTCAAATCTGCTAAGCCTGTAGTGAAAACTATAAAAAGATGGACTGCTGAAGCAGAGCAGGATTTACAGGCCTGCTTCGAACTTACT
>NW_015539924.1:1133736-1139708 GCF_001515605.1 Sinocyclocheilus anshuiensis
GACAAGAGGGAGGCGGATGATGCCTGGGACGCTGATAAGAATAAATTCAGCCAAAACCACAGTCACATGCCTGCCAGTCCAAAACCAGGGAGTATTGCACAATTGATACTTGAAAATCAAAGGACTTAACAACTTATAGTTGTCTGTAATGCTAATATAATTGCTAGATAAACAACATTAAGTGTTTGCTCATCCTTTCAGTCTTGTTGTCCACTCAAGTGACTATTTGATAACGTCATTTGATTGACTTCGCATTACGTTTACTCTCTGGCAAAAACTATGACCTGTGACCTTTCGCAATGCTAATTTGTCAGGCGTTAAAATAAACTGTGCAGAAAATGATAATGCCTGTCTACCAGTTTTTAAAGACTAGCTTCATTTATATTTTATTTTTTACATAATACTGTGAACATTTGCATTCAGATTCATTTAAAGTTATCTACTTTCCATGAAAAGCAAACTGATTTTTTTTTTCCAAATACATAAACCTCTTCAACATTTTAGTACAAAGTCACATAAGCATATGCATTTTGAATGATTATTTAATGTATGCCTAGTGTAGAGTTTGCATGAGATGCCATTACAGCAGAAATTAAACTTCTCTTAAAAATGCAAGTATAATCATTTCAAAAGTGATGTTATGCCATGTTTATAGGTGGTTAAAGACCCAAAATTCGAGTAGACAGGGGAAGTAGCATATAATATACATAGAGAATGCTTAATTTGTTTTCCCAAAAATGCTCCAAAAATTTGCCCCCCACTGACTTTGTAAGAGTCAAAATTTTAGGCAGTTTTTGTGTGGTTATCAACAATATGGCACAAATTCTGTCAGTTGCGCTCAATTTGTAGCCGGAATATTAGTTTAAGAAGGATTTTTAAGATGCCTCCCATAATATGTGACCATGGACCGCAAAACCAGTCTTAAGTCGCTGGGGTATATTTGTAGCAATAGCCAAAAATACATTGTATGGGTCAAAATTATAGATTTTTCTTTTATGCCAAAAATCATTAGGATATTAAGTAAAGATCATGTTCCATGAAGATATTTTTTAAATTTCATACTGTAAATATATCAAAACTTAATTTTTGATTAGTAATATGCATTGCTAAGAACTTCATTTGGACAACTTTAAAGGCGATTTTCTCAATATTTAGATTTTTTTTGCACCCTCAGATTCCAGATATTCAAGTAGTTGTATCTCGACCAAATATTGTCCTATCCTAACAAACCATACATAAATGGAAAGATTATTTATTCAGCTTTCAGATAATGTATAAATCTCAATTTTGAAAAATTGACACTTAAGACCAGGGTCACATATTTTACAATCGCGAAGCATTTTTTCCTAACAATGCCAGAACTGCTTGCTTACTGAGAACTTAATTGATGAGGACAAAGTAGGCAAAGAACATAATAGAACAAGTCTTTTTCACTCATTCAAGCATTTCCTTTAATTAGAACTGATTGATAATCACTTCGGCGGATATCTTGCCCTCAGCACTCAAAACATCACCTTGCATCTTACATAACATGGGCAATAATAAACACCACCATCATGTATTTGCAGCACAAGAACAAAATACAAGCTCTGAAATCACAATCTCAAGTCCCCAAGCTGACCCCCCCTTTTTGTAATTATTTGCTGTCTCGTCTTTACCGTTGCCCTTTCTCCTCCAATCTTCCTCCTTCCTACTCTCTTCCTTCATCTGCCTCTCTCCCCATCGCTGTACCTCTGGCAGGCTGATGCCAACATGTTTCAGGTTATATTGCAGCCAATAGGAGCACAGATGTCATGACAGGATCTGACAAAACAGCTCAGATAAGAGCGCTACTCCAGGTGACAAGGACCTGAACTGGTGACCTAGACTCCAGCAGCTCGGCTTGTAGCTGGAGCTTCCAACAACAGAATCCACTTACAATTTGTTTGCTATTTCACTACACAAAATACCTCATGAATATATGAATCCATTTAATCCCACCGCTACATGTTTTGAGCTTGATGGTCTAAAAGGGGTCTAAGAGTGTTGTTGATGAATTTTACACATCACATTACAGTTATCAACTATACATATATGTATTTTTTATATGGGTGATTTAAATACTCATATAACCAGGACCAATTCTGTAATGCACATCGGAAAGATGTGTCTCAGAAGCTCCATGAAAGTAAAACCTGTCATAATATAGATACCATATTTGATACATATAATATTGAACAAGTCTATTATTAATTTATCATTAAGCTCTGACTCATAAATCATGCTCACATCACACAAAAATGTCAACAGTCACACATTTGTCCAGTGAAAAAGTCTTTTCTCTTATTGAATGAATAACTTTTTGACTCACATTGCAAAATTGTAGATTTCAAAGTATTATTAAACTAAATAAAGTAAAAGCAAAATAAAATTAAATATGCATTTATTATTGGTTTATTTCTTTTCCCCAATTGCTTGTTAGCAAAACATATTAAATTGTTACCTGATTGACCAAGTGAGCAATGTTCGCCTCTGGTTACAACCTGGAACCAAGAATAAAGCTAGAAGTGTACACACACACACACACACACACACACACACACACACATATATATATATATATACACATATATACTAGTGAGTATATATACTCACTAGAGATGCAACGATTGCAATTTTCTTGGCCAATTCCGATTTTTTTGGAAGTGTGACCTGTCGATACCGATTTTTGCCGATTCCAATTGACAGCATATACAAACAAAAATCTATGCAAATTTCAATGCAAAAATTATTTACATAATAAAATAAATGATTAAACATTACAATTCCCCCAATCTGGACTAAGTTACAGATTTCCTGTCACTTAAACAACTCTCAAAATAAAGTGCTCTGTGACTGAAAAGAGGAAGAGTTCACTTAAAATTATTTGCTGTATGTAACAAAACAGATGTCATTTCCCACTATGTTTATAAATGGTCATTTTCCCCCTAACCTTATTAAATGTGTCATCTTTCACATCAAATTCTTACTTTGTTTCAATTAATTCAGTTAGAATAATAAGAAACTGTAGAGTTGTTACCATTCAAATGAAATTAGTATTAACAAACTCTATCTTTCCACTGCTGAGGAAACAGAAGCTGCATCTAAAGTGGCATTAGATCCATTTACACAGACAGTTTGATGAAGCTGAGGTGCCATAAATGCATTTACACTGCAAAATTTCAAATGCATAAATAATTTTATAAGATTAATGTTTTACATATATATTTTTTTAAACACAGATAAATGTTGAAAAAATGCAATACTTTTAAATATGACTAAACCACCAAGGAGTTCGTCCGTTTTGTTGGGTAGAGAGCGGAGGTTCGCCAGTTGGATGCTCGGCAACGGTGTTCTGAATCCGCACTGCCTGAGGTTGACGAGCGCGCCGGCTCGCTTTCCCCGTCTGCGCATCCTGAAGCGCTTGATCAGCGCCACAGCTCCCCCGACTACAATGTCCAGCAAAACATCAGAATAGTCGAAAACAGGTGAAATATCGGGTGGTGTGTACTGCCGAATGTCCAGCAATTCGTCTCTGGTGAAACTGATTGCAGGGATATAACTAAAGACAGGACAAACTAACAAAAACATAAAAACAACTGCGGAGCACGCCACGGAGGCAGTCATCACCATCGGCGCCATCGTTCTTAGACTCTTCATCTGGCATGACATAAATACATTATCAGTCACAGCTTACACTGAAATTAGAATCATTCTCACGCGAAACGACATGTTTATGTTTACTCTCGACTGTGAGTGTGCGCGTGGCTGTGACGTCATTGCCGGCGACGCTGGCAATAAAAGGATCGGCTCGGAATCGGCAAGACACCGATCCGGGCCGGTCATGCGAAAAATCGGCCGATTCCGATCACTGGCCGGTCAATCGGTACATCTCTAATACTCACTAGTTGTTTTGGGGTTTTGTGTGTGTGTATGTGTGTGTGTGTGTGTGTTTTATTGGTCTATCCAAGGAAGCATGTATAAATAAAAAAGCATGTATAAAAGTGAGAGAAATAAAGTCACATGTATGAGATATAAATTTGCACTTGTAGATATACGTATTTGTATTTGTGACAGTCCAATGCTATCTCATGACCAATTCATACATATTTTATGAGGTAGCTAATCGTACAAATTCATACGACCTCACTTGTACGATTTTGTATGATTTGTCTAGACCCCAGTGATGGGCAGGTTTAATTAGGTAATTCATACAAATTCATACGAATTGGGGAATTTGTAAAATACGTACGATTTAGCAAAAATTGTACAAATTCATATGAGTGAGGTTGTATGAATTCGTACGAATTTGCCACCTCGTAAAATATGTACAAATTGCCATTGGGTTGGACAGTCACAGTTGTGAGATATTGTCACGATTATGAAAAATAAAGTCACGATTGCAAGATATAAAGTTGCAATTAAGACAAAGTAGCAAAAAAAAAACGAACGAAACAATGAAAAACTAAAATAATTGTTAAGATTCTCAAAACGACAACAGAAGCATCACAACAATGACACCTCTGAGAAACGCAATGGCTGCATGCGCTACATTCCAAAGCAAATCAAGCTGAGCTAACTTGAACTAGGGCTGCACGATAAATCGCATGCGATATTTAATACGCATCTTGTCAGAAAGCCGGTTCTGTAATCAGCGGTAAATCTCCATCACCTGCGGGCTTTCACATTGAGCAGCATTAAATACACAGAGCCGTGGTTCACTGACGAGCAGCGCAAAAAATCGCGAGAATATGGACGTGGTTTTGCGCAACTCGTCAGTGAACAACGGCTCTGTGTAGTTAATCAATCATGTAGTCCAATTCTCACCCTGTCAGTGATGAAGTTCTCATTAGCTTCAATCTCCGACCACTTAAGAAGCTTAATTACATGCCTGTTTCACATTCTTAGCCAAGCCTTAACTCACCTTCCAGTGTGAAGAAACTAATCCAACATAGCTCACCTGTCCTGAAGTTAATGGTAGCCTTAGGCTAATGTACCTGAATGTTACTGTAAGTCTACCTGACTTAGCTTACCATTATACAAGTAGTGCTATTAACCAAATTTTAATCTAATTTTAAGCATAAAACATCACTTTCAAATTTCCTAATTGGAAAACTAATTTATTAGTTCTTGCAGTTTGTTAGCATTTACTAGCTAGAAGACAAATTAGTGTTTTTAATGAGTAATGCAACACATATACTTCTTTTAACGGGATAAAAGATCAGTCTACATTTAGTCAATCCTCACACCAAACAATAAATTGATTAAGAGGAATTTTTGCCCATAACCAGCTAGCCAAGCCAATTGTGTTTCTTCAACTGGTCCAGGTCTAGTTTAGCCTTCTTGAAATTTGACTTTCAGATCAATCATAGTTTGTGGGAACAATTTGCTCTAAAAGATTTTGTTTCCTACAAAAACTGATCACATTAAGCTTCTTTAATTGGCAAAATCATGATGTACACCAATTGATTGACAATAAGTCCAGGAATGTATACTAAGAAGGAAAATGGAGTCATTTACTAACTTGTTTGACAGCGCCCTTAAATGTGCTCTGGATATGAAGCTTTGTGACACAAGTTTCCTCTTCATTCTGCTGGTCAGGATCTATCAAGAATTAATCAATTAGAAGTTGCATAACTCCCTTTAGCAGCAATCAGTCTTTATCTGAACCCTCTCTAAAGACAGACATGCCAATCATGTGTCAAGCTTCAGACTCACTAATGCACACTAACAGCTACCTTTACATGTTTGTGGAGTCACCATTAAAGACAGAACTAACAAAAAAAGACTGATTACATGTATTTTGATAGTACTCGTATGAATAAATATTAGGGATGTCCTGATACTTTAATTATGGCTGCTGAAAAGTCAAAAATGTTTTGTTATGGCCGATATTGAAATACTATACTGTTTTGACTAAATATATTTAAGAAAATATAAATTTATGTAAATTA
>NW_015539924.1:1139718-1144002 GCF_001515605.1 Sinocyclocheilus anshuiensis
AAGTGTTATTAAATTATTAGTAAATTATTCATGTTTAAATTTCTGGTAAGTTTCACAAATTATTACAAAGAAACAACAACTAATTGAATTAGATGTGAAATTTTGAAGTAGAAAAACTGAAATAGTGTTTTGTTTTTTTTTGTAAAACCTATAATCAAATAACTTTAGTTTTATTTACAAATTTATTCACTTCTTTATTGACTTAAATACTTTATTGACTCTTTATTATTAATTATTATTATTAATATTTTTTTTACAGTGTGTAATATAAGCCCGGGGATACCAATATATTGTGTAGATCTAAATGTAAAGATTAGATTCCCAGAAAGACATTTTTACTGCATTACTTAGCCATATAATCTTAGGCGTGCCTTAAAAACATATGACAGGATATGTGACCATCCTCTCGGTCAGACGATCAGAAAATCAAAGGCAATTAGCATGACTCAGACTCAGGCCTTAATACCTCCTGATTGTGCAACTGTAAGCTGGTTTTGTGCGAGTACTGGGGAGCGCCGTGACTTTAGCGGCAGGGAGATTAGCAGGCTGGCCAAAGTTGGCCTCCAATCCTTTGCCCTGCTGATGCCTGGAGGCTCTTTGAAGTAGACCCATCATACCTGGCATTGCAGCAGTGAGAACTAGACTGGTGTCAGCTCTAATCAGTTGGCTTGTCTGTGGATAGTGAACCCAGGCTTGTGCTAATTGGCCCAATTGAGGATTATACCCCTTTGCTGGAGATTCAGGACAATCATTTAGTCAAATGGAGCCTTTTTTTTTTATCTCTGACTCATTGAGATGCCTTAATTTTTTTCTTTAATTTTCATTTTAGAAATAGGATTGGACGTCTTTTTTGATAGGCAGATGTAACAATTGTTTGTAAATTAAAAAAAAGGTTAACCAACAAACATAACAAAATTAAAATTACTCTGACAAAAGCAAAAGAGCACATGCATTAAAAACAACTTCAGAAAGTAATTTCATTTCTGATATTTAAATAGGGACATTGAGGGAGTGTTTTGAGGAGACACTGGTAATGTGGTCTAGATTTTGGGTAACTCCCTAGAGCAGACGCTAAGTAACTTGTTAAAATGGCAGTAGCCTGTCAAGGCTGTGTTCTAGAGGGGGGCAGGTGGTAGTAGAGAGGGCCAGCTATTGGGTGTGGAGGTTTTTAATGCACCTCTGGGGAACTAACGGGACAGAACGGCCTTAAATATGCAAGCAAAGTTACAGAAGGGAATAAAAGCAATTCCAAATGACACAGTAATCATTTATCTTGTGAGAAAATGGGTATAAAAAATAAATTTAAACTACTAGTTTATAGATGTTAGAGAGGTTTTGAGTTTACTTTCTCTTGAAAGTAAAAAAAAAAATGCAACCCTCAGGGTGAAAGATGCAAAAAAAAAAAAAAAAAGTAACAAACACACAATGATTGATTGATAGAATGATATTTAGAAAGAACGATAGTCAGATGATATATAGGTAGATATAGGTAGACAAATGATAGATAGGTAGATAGATAGAATGACAGACAGACAGAACGATAAAACAATGGATAGAACGTTAGAATGATAGATAGATTGACAGATAGAATGATAGACATAACGATAGATATATAGAATGATGGATGGAATGATAGAATGATATAACGATAGATATAACAATAGAGAATGATAGATACTGTAGATAGAACGATAGATAGAACAAAAGATAGAACAATAGATAGATAAAACGATAGATACTGTAGATAGAACTACAGACAGACAGACAGATAGATCGAACCATAGATAGAACGACAGTCAGACAGACAGATAGATTTTTTAGCAAATACTGTGCACAGCTGATTGTGATTAATTCGATTCATATTTATTATTGTCTGACAGCCTTAGTAGAGACCCCTTAGCAGAGCAAAGCAGAAGGTGAACTGTGGCAATGTGACAGGACGCCCAAGTCTCTTAATCAAGTGGTCAGCTAAAGAGGCCATCAGGTCAACACAGGGGCAGATCGGTCATTTGAGGGTGAAGTCCCAAACACCAAAGCGGTGCCAACCCAATAGAGCAGCCGGCCTGTGAAAGGAGAGGAGGAGGAGTATGCTAATTATCCACCGAGTATTCTTATGTGAAACAAGGCCTGGCTTAAGCCCCCTTTACGGTCTGGGGAGGATCAGATAGGTCCGGGGTTGTCAGTGCTGCCCACTTGTTTCACGTGCACCCATTATCTCGCTCCCTTGCATTGACTGGGACAGATAACTATCACGTCACTATGGACCATCCTCTGTTTTCACACATTTGATCTTTCACGCTCGGCTGGTCGAGGCCAGGGGACTTAATCAGAGAGAGGTATGGCATTCAGACACATTCAGCGGTGGTGGCTTTGCAAGAAGATCTGCCAGACCTAAAGAAGCAGCATCGAAGCTCTTTAGATGCTACCACCGGCCACCCACAAGAGCTTAGAAGCCATTATAGGCCCTTAATACTTCAATAAAAGAGAGATTACTGATTGAGATGGAATACAATTGAGCCAAGTTATCTAAACCCGTTGCTCCTTACGGGCACGAGAAGACCGAGTAAAAAGCTGAGAGAGTTTTCTCTTGAAACGCTAACTAGACATTTACGACCAATTTAACCTAATATCACATACATTGCTGTCGCAAATGTTTGATGGACCTTGGAACTGTTCGAGTGTCTTAATTCAGCTCCGACCACACATGTAATCAGGTTTTAAACAGCGTCATTCAATCAGTAATTTGATTAAGGAGCTTCAGTAGGTAAACTGTTAAGTTCCTCTTGACTACAGACATGGAAAATGTTGCCAGATTAGTTAATAAACCACAAAATGTGATCACTGAACATCTAATGGATGTTAATAAGTGGTACAAATAATACGGTTTACATGAATAGTACTGTTCATATAGATAAATAGATTGTTTTACGCTACTAAGATGCACAAAAGTGTGTATTCTCACATATACAATGTGTGTATGTACACATGTGTGTGTGTGTGTGTATATATATGGTTGCTCTGTGCTTATAATATATAACATGAAATATAATAACTGTACTACTACTACTAATTATAATACTAATAATAATAACTACAATAATAATAATAATTATTATTATTGTTATTATTCTAGTAAAATATTACCAGGTCCCTGCTGATATTACTGTTTACAATATTACTGTTTTTACTGTATTTTTTAAACAAATAATTGCAGCCTTGGTGAGCATAAGAAACGTCTTTCACAAAAAAAAAAAAAAAATTATTTCAAAATTTTTGTAGGGTGCATTGCATTCCCAGGTCCCTGATTCACATGCCACTAAAAAATATATATAGTTATGGATATTAAAAACAAAAAAATCCTGTTATCTGTGCAGGGTACAACAATATGATCTACTTGAGTGAGAAATGAATAAATTCAACATGTGTTTGTTTTTAAGTCCATGCTTGGTTGCACAGAGATTCAGCCTCGGTCAGCCGGCAGCTCACAGCTTGGCTTAAAAGCACCGGTGAGAGGCTCACACACACTCCAGGTCACCAGGCAGAGGTGTGTGTATGTGAATGTGCGTGTATATAAGCCGCACAGAGAGGCCCTGCTGGAGGACAAAAGAAAATTACGGACAAGAGAGTAAACCTGCCAACCCAAATGGATAAACTTGACTTGCTGATGAGGGACTCAGCAAAACGTTCCCACTCCGAAAGCACCCCCTTGGACTAGCAACACCTCTCCACACACTCGCACAAACAAACACACACGCTCCTTTTGTCTGCAGTGCAGTTTCAACACTTGAGGCAATGAAGCAAAATGTTGTGATTATTCTCATGTAATGAAGCAGAACAAGATAAACAGCCATTCTTATTGGAGAGCGAACAACTAATCGTTCTAAGGTTCTGTGGTTCTTTAAGACGTCTAGGGTTCGTTGTCACAGTCACCTCTGCGTGTGACGGAGGTGAGGGGTTTTTATGCAGTATTTACAGTAAGCAGATCCGGCTATCACCTTGCACCATGCCTACAGCACGCTTGCGTCCTTTTTATTTTATTAATTGCACCAGTGGGCAGCTACTAAAACAGGTGTGTGTGTGTGTGTGTGTGTGTGTGTGTGTGTGTGTGTGTGTGTGTGTGTATGTATTTATGTAAAATAAAACAGTATACAATGAAAAGCAATAAGACAAGGAGGACACCTCTTTCTTCACTCAAATGACCTTTAATGTTAGTATAAATACAAAGTTGACAGGCATGGACACGTGAGCCACACACACACACACATACATGTCCGGCTATACGCG
>NW_015539924.1:1144939-1145210 GCF_001515605.1 Sinocyclocheilus anshuiensis
GGCCTTGAACATGTCAGTTGCGTTGCTGTCTATGCAGGGTCAGAAAGCTCTCGGATTTTATCAAACATATCTTAATTTGTGTTCCAAAGATGAATGAAGGTCTTGAGGGTACACTCTTAAAAATAAAGATGCTTAAAAGGTTCTTCACAGCGATGCCATAGAAGAACCTTTTTGGTTCCACAAAGAACCATTTAGTCAAAGGTTCTTTAAAGAACCATCTCTTTCTTACCTTTTTATAATCTGAAGAACCTTCTTTCGCCACAAAGAACCT
>NW_015539924.1:1145275-1156389 GCF_001515605.1 Sinocyclocheilus anshuiensis
ATACACATACATATATATATATATATATATATATATATACTGTATATATATAGAGAGAGAGAGAGAGAGAACAAATTTACATATAAAAATTTAAAGCAATATTCATGGTTGAATTCAAGCAAATATGGACAATTTATGTAGAGAATTTGATGCTTGATCATGCAAAACTCACACTAGTTTGAGAAAAGTATTCTCCGTAGATTCATAAAATTAAGGTTGAACCACTGATGTCTCATGGACTATTTTAATGATGTCCTTACTACCTTTCTGGGCCTTGAACATGTCAGTTGCGTTGCTGTCTATGCAGGGTCAGAAAGAGCTCGGATTTCATCAAAAATATCTTAATTTGTGTTCTGAAGATGAACGAAGGTCTTTACGGGTTTGGAACGACACGAGGGTGAGTAATTAATGACAGAACTTTCATTTTTGGGTGAAGTAATCCTTTAAGGCATCATATCAACCTCGCAAGAACATAGTTAAAATAAGTTCATCCAGTTGGAGGAAGTCTAAAGTCCACGCATCGTGAAGCACCTTTATTTTTAAGAGTGTAGGGTGAGTAAAACTCACTTTAAGGGTAAATGTACGGAATAAAATGTACGGTTAAAAACCAGCAGCTGTGGTTGCCGGAAATCTACCGTAAAAAATACGGTCGAAATGTTCTTCTGTTTACGGTATATTTAAAAGTGAACTGTAAAATTTACGGTTAAAAACTGGCAGCTATGGTTGCCAGAAAAAAAGTACATGAGTAAAAGAAATTGTGAATTTAACAAGAACACCCAGAAGTGGTATGAAAAGCAAATACACTTTTTATTTTAATGCCACAAACAAATGCTAAATACATGCTTTGGACAACCATATTCTTCTCCTTAAAACAGCAGTAAAACTACATGTTGGCTTCAATTTGCAGAGCAAACATTTTGAATGATTACAATCTTACCAGAAAGCAACACATTCAATAACCTGAACAAGACCACACACCATTCTATTAACAGAATGGATTAATCATGAACCAAATGCCTGGAAAGCATAAACATACAGCTTTTTACAATCTCAGATGCACAAAACAAAACTTCCTGTAGGAAAACTTAAATGTAGAAATGTTTTACTCTATTCAAGATGTACTAAACCTGCTTTCTTCATCAGATCATCTTAATCAACCTTAAATCTTCAACCTTAACCTTCCTAAAAAAAATCTTTTTTGTTCTGATGTATATCCTGGATGGCCGATGGGTAAGTAAATCATCAGTTATGTAAATATAAGTGAACTACTCTTAACACACTCTAGAAATTCCTTTTTCAAACAGAAGGTCAAACAAGGAATTCTAAGAAAAATGTTTTTTTTGTAGAGATTATTTAAATATCTAAATATGAATGAAAAGGTGACATTTTATTTTAGGTACACAATGTTTTGTTGGCTGCTCAAATCATTACTGGTATAGTACCATACGTACAAACCAGTATTTAGGCAAAAAAAAAAATAAACTTGGAAAAAAAAAAAAGGGCTTTCTAAGAGTACAGCACTCACATTTTAAGTCATTTTCGACATTCAAAGTTCAATCATCTTCCAGTGTAAATCCAGATAACTCCAATTTGAAAAGCATTATCAGTGCCAACGTAATCTTCAGACATCAGTCAAAAAAGGTTTTGTCCAACCTTAATCTGCTCTCCATTCGTGATCAGCAAGGTCTGCTATGAGTGTAAGGACTCGGGGGTTCACTGGGAGCAGTTTTTTGTTTTTCCTCGATTCAACTTTGGTGCCCTTCTCTGGGTTTATGCTGAAGAAGCACCTGAAAAAGAGAATGAAATGACTGAATTTGTTGCTCACAAATATAGACTGATTAAAGGGTTACTTCACCAAAAAACAAATTTTGTCATCATTTACTCCCCCTCAAGTTGTTCCAAACCTGTACGAGTTTCCTTCTTCAGTTAAAACATAAGACATTTCGAAGAATGTGGGTAACCAAACAGTTACTGGAGCCCATTGACTTCCATAGTATGAGCAAAACAATTACTATGGAAGTCAATGTGGACTAGAAACTGCCTGGTTACTGATATTTTTCAAATTATATTATGTTTAGCAGAAGACATTCATACGGGTTTGGAACCACTTCAGGGTGAGTAAATGATAGAATTTTTTATTTTTGAATTTAACTACACCTTTAACCACAACAAAAAGTTTTTGTAGAGAGTATTAATGTAAATAAAGTCATTTATTATTCAATTTTTATGGAAATCAGCATTACAACATCCTTGAAAATATATCATTTGTGATCCGCAGGAGTCAGAATGGATGTAGAATGTCATTATTTTCTCACCATGTAGTAAATGTTTCATTTTTGGTTGAACATTTCTGTAACACTTTACAATAAGCCATCATTTTGTTAACATTAGTTAACAACTTCAGTGAAAAGGTTAGTTCACCCAAAAATGAAAAGTAGTCAATTATGCTCTTTTGCAGCAAAAAAAAATAAAAATAAAAAATTCAATCACAACACTTCATAAATTAAGGTTCATCCACTGGAGTGACATGGTTTACTTTAACGATGTCTTTACTATCTTTCCAGACCTTGAAAGTGCTAGTTGCATAGGCTATCAATGGAGGGACAGAAATCTCTCAGATTTCATTAAAAAGATCTTCACTTGTGTTCTGAAGAGTGAAGGCTTGGAATGACACGAGGGTGAGTAATTACAGGAGTAGTTCACTTCTAGAATAAAAATGCACTCACCCCCATGCCATCCAAAAAAGCTGTATTCAAATAACTAAAACAATTATTGAACTTTAACTTCACAGAATGAGTTTATTTGCGCTCACCAGACAGACTTCGTGACGGGGAAAAATTATAATTTCAGAGAAAAACCGCCAGTTGAAAAGGCAAAAGGCGCCGGCGCATGTGATGCAACGTCTTGAGCGCTGATTGGACAAGTCAAAAGGCATTAAGGCAATAACTTTAAAACACAAAATGCTTGTTAAAAATATGGTTTCTTTATATTATGCAGCGTAATGGCACATATTGGACAACCGAAAAGCCAGAAAGAAAAAAAATTAAGACTGAGCTTCCAAACAATTAAAAAACAGAAGGGGAAAAAAGTCCTGACAGCATATCTGTAGTAAGCAGTGATGTACTATTTAGTGTTTTTGTGTACTTTACTGTTGTTTTAAGGGTTTTGTGGTAAAATAATGCAGTTTTTACAAAGCAATAATGCAAAAGTATCAAATTTTCAAACAGTATATTTACAATAACAGTATTTAACTGTTATTTATACGGTAATTTCATGTTTTATAATTTAGTTTTTTACCGTCGCTACTTTACAGTTTTTCACCGTTAAAACTACGGACATTTTTTACAGTGTATGGCTTCCACTGTAAGTCCATAACTGCATATATGTTGCCACAAGAAAAAAAATGCAGTAGATTTATTTTTGAAATGAGAGACGTGTGCGTAAAAGCAGAGGAAGAGAGGAACTGCTCTCGGTCTAATTGTATGTGACAGGGCGGCTGGCATGCAGGATTCAGCCACACATTGCTGCAGCTACAGCAAGCTGAGACAGACAGAGAGCTGCGCTACATATTCTACCTCATGTTAAAACCCAACAGCTTGGTTTGTGACATTTTGCTCCCCTGGAGGACCAAACATGGTAAAATTAGTTCCAAAGATCACCTTTTTCGCTCTCTCTGATATTTAAAGCCAATATGAAACGGATTTTACTTTCATATTAACGAGAAAGAAGATATTCAACAAGAAGAAAGTGCGTGGGATTTGGTTTTATCCATCAGGAGAAGACTGAATTGTGAAGAGTGATCTTTATAAGACAGGAGATTGAAGGGGCGGGGCTGAAAAATAAGAGGGCTTTGTGATGTCATCGGAAAAGGAAAGTCGGAAAGAATACAAAGATGTTTCGGAATAATCTTCACAGATGAATTGTTTGTTTAAAAAACAAAACAAAACATAAAATAAAAATAAAAATAAAAATAAAATAAAATAAAATAAAATAAAACAAAACAAAACAAAAAACCATAGGGTCATTAAATGGTTTTTATGTTTTAGAAAGAAGTCTCTTATGTTCACCAAGACTGTTTATTTGATCAAAAACACAGTAAAACAGTAATATTGTGAAATATTATTATACCTTTAAAAAATAACTTTTCTATTCTAATATATTTGAAAATGTTACTAAATTTTCAGTATCATTACTCCACTCTTCAGTGTCACACGATTCTTCAGAAATCATTTTAATATGCTGATTTGCTTTTGAAAACATTGAAAACAGTTGTGATGCCCAATATATTAATAAGTTGCCTAATATATAAATGCAATTAAATGGCATAAAAAAACAGGAAATCCATGTTGAGTTTCCCCTGCCAGTGATGTAATGGGGTCATTCATTTTGGTAAACAAAACAGTAGGAGGAGACCTGAGTTGGCCTGCTGATGTTTACAGAGAACAAACATATTCTCTCTTGCTCGAACACACACACAAAAACAGCTTGTACCAAATAACCCAATAACACTAACCCAATACCAAAACCAACAAACTAAAATTATCCATTCTGTGTTGATGACATTTATGAAATCCAGTGCAACTAGCCATATGCTACTAATACAACAATACTTATAAATGCACAATATGTACAAATTTAATAGGATTATAAATATAAATAAATATTGATTGTCTGATTCTAAGAACTAGAAGTGGAGATGGCCAATGGCTGTGTGTGTGTGTGTGTGTGTGTCCAAGAGCAATGGGGATCTCGTACGGCATTCTGCAAAATTCCCCCGAGCCTGTCTGCAGAGCTGAACGTCTGATTGAGTCGTGTTACACTAATCTATCCTGACAACACGCAAGCAGTTGCCATGTACCCCTCCCAGCCCCTAATGCACTTTTTTTTTGTGTGTGAGAGAACGAGAGAAGCCCATACACCCCTCCATTCACTTCAGAGAGGATGACGTAGTGTGTGTGCGATTGCGTGTGTGTGTGTGGCAGAATACCTCAGGGTTTATGTGGGGGCTGATTTGTAAAGGAAAGAAAACCAATAGTTGGTCTATAGATGTCCTCTGCAGTAATGCTACTTTTCATATCCTGTAAAATATAAAAGCATGTCATAATGTTAAAAATAAACATAACGTATTTATTTCTTATACATGTGATTGGATTAAATATGCACAGGATAATTGGAACTATAAAACTTTTAACACCTTTACTTACTTTTGTAGCCATATGGACACAGCATAAGCAGTTTTATTTTATTTTATTTTGATTGATATTATTTTCAATTATTTAAATTAATTTTATTTATTTATTTTTATTCACACAATATTTTGAAGTACAAATGAGGAAAAATAATGCTTGTATTTATTTATTTAAAGTAAAATGGTAACACATTTTTATGTGAAGCGTGATTTGTAAAAGAAAGAAAACCAGTAGTTGGTCCATAGATGTCCTCTGAGGTAAGGCTAATTTTATGTCATATAAAATATAAGTACATGTCAAAATGATAAATAAACATAACAGTTGCATGTGTGTATTATACATTATACATACACTTTAGCTGTGTAAATAGACACAACATAACTACTAAATTGAATTTGATTAATTTAATGCACGTTATTTTCAGTTATTTAAAATTAATTTATATGTAATTGTTTACTTAAGATTTTATTTTAAGTACAAATGAGGAAAAATTATACTTGTATTTGATTAAAATGGAAACAATTTTATACTGTGAAATGAAAAGGTTGTAATACTTAAATAGAAATGCCCACAATTGGAAAAAGCTAGAACAGAAGCAGTTTGTATTAAACTTTTTCCATAGTTATTCCTGCACTATATTGTCAGGCCTGGTCTAATCCCGTCCCGCTCCAGATGGGGTTGAGGCCAGGAGAGAGGACTGTCACCCTGCAGGTGGGTGTGGAGAGCAGCTGGGGGATCACTCCCCTTACGCCTCACCTTCTCCTCCTCCCCGTCTCCCCAAAATCCTGTTTTTAACACATGACCGGATGCCCTGAATTATTCAACCTTTTCAATATTTCACATGGTCTCCTTTTCCATGTTTGTTGCCCTGGCCTTATGCAATTTTCATGGAAAAAAAAAAATGTTTTTGTCCTACTTTAAATCACAGGCGAGACCGAGCAAAGGTTTGGCATCACTGGTGTGAAGAATGTTTTGTATATAGACTGAAAAGAGTTTGTGATAAAGACGTGGAGAGCTTCTCATGAAATTAGATCGGCAGGCTCAAAAAAGAAATTAATACATAAAACTTATTGTTTCTCTCATATATTTTCTAAATCACTCTGTAAAATACATTGCAGAAGTTTGTAATAATTACCATTTCAATTTTATCTCATGCTCACAAAGACTGCATTTATTTGATCAACAATACAAAATATGACATTTATGAAATTGAAAAAAAAAAATGCAATAATACATTGTTTTATTACAATTTAAAATAACTATTATTATAGTAATAAAATGATACATGATCCTTCAGAAATCATTATAATATGCGTACTTAGTGCTCAATTATTAATAAAGGTTATTATTTTTATCAATGCTGAAAAAAACGCTAACAATTTGTGCAAACAAACAAACCTTTTCTTTCAAAAACATTTAATCTGAAATATTCCAAAATTTTGACCAGCAGTAAAAATTTATCGATCTATCGATGTTAGGGTTAGATCATCTCTCTCTCTCTCTCTCTCTCTATCTATCTATCTATCTATCTATCTATCCACACACACACACATACATATATATATACACACACACACACACACACACACACACATATATATATATATATATATATACTGTATGTAGGCCAAACGATTTCCAACATAGCTTTTTCACATCTCACATCATATCAGTCTGTGGTATCATTCTTCTCGTATACAATACTTAAACTAAAACAAATATTTTTGTGTACACTGATTATTTGGAACACAATCATATAATAAGTGGCAAGCACTCTTAAAAATACAGGTTCTTTATTGGCATTGATGGTTCCATAAAGAGCCTTTAAATCCATAGAACATTTCCATTTCAGAAAAAAAAGTTCTTTATAGTGGAAAAGGCTTCTTTAGTTAATTAAAATATTCTTCAGACTAAGAAAACGATGGTTATTTTAAGAAGTGTTCAGTGAATGGTTCTTTGGGGAACCCAGAATGGTTCATTTATGACATCACTGCGAACACCTTCTCTTGAACACTTAATTTTTAAGATTAAGATTGTATTGTGCAGTCACAAATAAGCCCTGTTGATGCCAATTATACTTTTCATAACTAAGCTCAGAATGGGCGATGCCAGCAACATCAACATTACTATGCTAACCAGACAACTACATTGAGCCATTCTGCATACCGTTTGGCATGGAGTGCTTTGAGACTGGGAGTCGAGGAAAGCGAACTCTCGAGGTTGGGCGTGTTGGCTGGTGACCAGCGGGCTCAAGCCGCCCCATTCTCCCACTGTTTCCTTCAGAATCCTGGCTGCCGCTATTTGCCAACCCCCCTGACCTTCCATACGGCCCCAGCCCAGGACACCGCGACTGCCCTGCCATGTGGTTGGCTGTACTCTCCTCTCTCGCAGGACCCTTTTCATCCAGAATGGGGTGGGGGGTGTCAAATTTTCTGTAAACACACACACACACACACACACACACACACACACACAAACACACACACACACACACAGAAATACAGTTGAAAATACAAGCAAAGATGTAGATGTAGACTCAGAAACACAGCCTGACACACATGCAGCACCTCATGAGCGAGTTATTATTAAACTTTCAGGTCAATTGTGTGGTAGAGACTCAACTCGAGGCTTTCAGCAGCATAGAGCTGATGAAACATTCATGCTCCGAGAGCCATGTTTTTTTCTTTTCTTTTTTTTTTGTCCATTTCATTATACGTCATCTTAGTTAGGTCAAGTCAAGATCTTCTAATTTAGTAGTACCTCTTACAGTTAATCAGCCTGACATATGAAATTACATAAACAGAGCTCCAGAACTACTAGATTGTGAGTTTGCAAAATGAACAGCAGAGAATAGCCCTCCAAAAACACTTTTTAAGTTTATATAACCATTTCATGCAGGATGTAACAGGCTTTTAATTAAACATTATTCAAAGTTTGAGAAAATGCAATAACAAAATGAGCGTCTGCTTAAAATGCTTTCAAAACCACTTCAGAACAACATGGACGTTTCGTAAAATGAACCATTTGAAACCGAATTACAGCAAGATTTATGTCAAAATGGCGCAGTGCACTGTGTGGACAAAAACAGGCATCTGGTGGGGGCCGCTGTCCCGGGTCCTCAGAGTGTGGCCGGTATAGGGGTTGCCCCTGCCTTCTGCCTATAGAACAAATGTGCCCAAGTTTGGACCCAGGGTTGCCCACAGTCTGCTTGCACCAGCAGCCAAGACTTCCATATGCCCACCCAGCTGACACCGTCCCCAGCACGCTGTGACCCCAATGTACAGTAAGGCAGACCAACACCAGAATGTACACAGGGCCAGAGCATTAGGATACATACATAGACACTCATGCACCAGTGTTGAGAAAACTACAGGAGTTGGAGGTTGCCAAGTAAACAATTTCAAGTAGGGAAACTATAGCCAAGCTACTATTTAAAAATAGTAGATTTAAGCAAACATCACTGAAGCTACTAGTGTAATGAACAGTAGAAATAATTAAAATGATTACATTTATTAATATTAAATATTTCCTTTTAAATATATACTTTAAATATTTTGCTACAAAAAAAAATAAAATGCAACGCAGAGACTTGAATATGTGAATTACTTTCTGAATCTGTTCCTGTACAAATTCAAACAAATTAATTTGAAAAGCTTTTTTTTTGTTTGTTTATTTAAAAAACATTTTTAATGTTTTTTGTTTGTTTGTTTGTTTTTTAGGGCCTCTTTACACTTGGTATTTAAATACGTCTTGGGTTACTGTGATGATAAAACACAAACAAAATATAAAAATAAAAAATAAAAATAAAATAAACCAATCAATCATGTTTTTTCGAAATTATGCCCGAATCTCAAAATGCTTTAGACTCTGTTGACATTTATATTTAACCCAGTGTTATTTCAGTATCATTGTGATGCTATTATACTTAATTTTTTTTTTTATTGATATTTTAAATTTTTTTTTTTTCGTTTGTATTCCTATTTTACTTTTCATTTTAATTTTAAATGTAGTTTTATTAATTTTGTTCTGTGGTTTTGTCATTTTATTTTATTTCATTTTATTTTTTTATTTCAGTTTTAGTTGTATTTATTTTAGTACACCAGTTAAACTAAATAAAATGGAAAATGTTGCCTTTGTAGCTAGCTGAATTTTTTTTTTTTTTTAGATTTTATTTCAGTTAGTATTTGTTTTATTTCAAGTATCACATTTTTTTTATAGTTTTAATATTAGTTTCAGTTTTAGTTAACTATAACAACCCTGATTTAGCACCATCTCATTTAAAATGGATCAAAAACTCATGTTAATACAAGGCGTAAACAGAGTCTTACAGTTAGATACTTCCCAATACTGACATGCATGCACGCAAATACACATAGAATTTAGATTACATGCATAAAATCAAATGCAAACACAGCATGTAATTATGCAACCCTAATATCACAGTGTCCATTAAAAGTCAGCGCATTAGCAACCACAAAAGACAAAAGCTTACTGATCTCTGAGCAGCTCTCACACTAAATTTACACTGCAGAAATTACACCAGGTACACCAGAATTCACACCAGAACTCAAGCCTTGAATGTTGTTTTATAATTGAATTACAAAACCTACTTTAGTTAATTTAGACACTAAGAGTCTATTTCTATTAATACATGTTGTATATTTATAAAAAAAAAAACTGCTTCCCATTGTATTACGGCAAACTATATAAATAAACATATTCAAGAGCTCACTAAGACATTTGGCAATAACTATCATCTGCCGTTTAAAAATAGTCTACTAAAAGAAGCACTAAATTAATGCAAAACCAATCAACTGTCTAGACTTCCTTTATAAAAGGCTGGATAGCTTTCAAAAGCAAGTCACAACTTTTTTGGCACGTCAAGCTTAGGGTCGTGGAGGAGACTTCATGCACACTGAGGAGGAGAGAAGCCAAAAAAACGTCACGCCGCAAGATCACAAGACTGCCTTTTGCCAGAATCATCGACAGGGCTTCACTTGTGTACTTTACAGCATTCAAAGTGCTGCGCTCCATTGTGATTTATAATTTCTCTCCACATCACCGCAGAAGGCTCCCGTTGCATTCATATTTCACAAGATTAATATTTAAACACATCAAATGGAATATGGAAAATAACATATTGAACAGAACCTCATTAGCCCACAAGAGAGAAGCTAAGTAAGTTTCATTCAAAGTGCCTTTTTATTGTGTGTGGAGCTTTATCAAGGCTTCTTCAGGTACCTGGGCCTGTTCTCAACTCCTGAACCGACATCCCAGAGACTGGTGACAACAACTGGGTGTTACAAATGAAAGAGCTAATGGGGATGGATATAATGGTGGATTATGAAGATGATGATGAGTTCAGTCAATAGTCATGATTATCATACCAGTTTGCCTTGCTATTCATATAATACCACAAACTTAAAGAGTAACAAGTAAATAACCTTTTTTTTCTTCCTCTAAAACAATAGTCCCCCATTATAGACACAATCCCCTATGAATAACCTGGGTTTAAGTGCTTTGCACCAGGACAAAATGCATATAGCTCACAGAACGCCGCTTTTGGGATTCAAACCTTACGGTTACCAGGAGAAATCTTTATTTAATTATTTATTTTAAATAACTGTTTATATTATGTCTAAATGCACTTACGTTTTGTCAGTAGTTTTGTTTATTTAGGTTTGGTAGATTTTGTTTTGTTTCAGTTAACAGGACTTTGTTTTTCAAAATAATTGTTTATATTTAGACTATATTGACTTGTGTTTTGTCTATATTTATTTTGTTTAGTTAGATTTTTTTGTATTGTTTCAGTTTAGACATATCTCACTGTCTTTTTATATATAACTTTATATTGTTTAATATACAGTATATATATATATATATATATATATATATATATACAGGTGCATCTCAATAAATTAGAAT
>NW_015539924.1:1156400-1160373 GCF_001515605.1 Sinocyclocheilus anshuiensis
CTTTTCCACGACATTCTAATTTATTGAGATGCACCTGTATATATATATATATATATATATATATATATAGACAGAACTTTATTATACTGTAGTTTATATTTTGTACCATATATGTTTTGTCTATGTTTTGTTTATGTTTTATCTTTATTTAGCTTGTTTAGTTTATATTTTGTTTTGCTTTTGGGGCTTTAAATTGTATGCCTATTTATTTTAAACACAATATTATGTGTCTTTGCTCAGTTTTGCAGGGAACATTATTACCTAGCCACAGCAGAATTGTTGTGCGTCTCCGAGCAACACAGCCGTGTTTAGTTTCTGAATGAATCCCCGTTTTGAACGAATCGGTGAGTCAATGACTCAAAGGCCCATTCATAAACATAGCCCTTTACTTCATTCCTGAATGAATCAGCCGTTTGAACGAATCGAATGAAGACATTTACCGCCACCTGCTGGCAGATTTAGTTTCTTATTTAGAGTGTCATGTCATTAAAAAAAATAAAATAAAAAAATCAATAAAAATAAAAACATTAAAGGGATAGTTCACCCCAAAAAAATAAAATTCTGTGAATTTACTCACCCTCGTGTCATTTCAAAATTTTCTTTTGTGGAACATAAAATAAGGTATTTTGAAGACTGTCGGCAACAATGCTGTTTTAGTTGCCAATGACTTTCATTGTATGAACAAAAAATACTGAGATGTTTCTCAAATTATCTTCTTTTATGTTCCATAATTTACGTTAGACTGTTATAGCCTAAATGCTTATGTGTAATTAATTTATGTGTAAAAAATATTTCTTTCTAAAGCTACAGTTTGTAATGTCTTATTGATCTTTTCTCATTTAACACAAAAATAGCTGTAAATAATCTTTTGTAGGTATTTTCACAGTCAAATTTATTTTGTGATTAATTAGATTAATTAATTGAAACATCATGTAATTAATTAGATAAAAAATGTTAATGGACTGACAGCCCTAATATATATATAGAGAGAGAGAGAGACAGAGAGAATTTTATTATACTGTAGTTTATATTTTGTACCATATATATTTTGTCTTTATTTAACTTGTTTAGTTTATATTTTGTTTTGCTTTTGGGGCTTTAAATTGTATGCCTACAATAACCAAAGGTGATTTCAATGGTACCGTGATGGGATCAGATTGCAATACCATGTTACTTTGATACGTACCATGATATGGAGATGATCACCATATTCATATTCATTCACAATATTTCCACAGTACTTCAAAGAATGCCAGTGTAAAAAAGTACCATAGAACATGTCCAGAAAACGTTGGTATTTCCAAGACACCATGTCCAGAAATAAAATAAAATAAAATGTGAACCTTGAATGCTATGTAAGTCGCTTTAGATAAAAGCATCTGCCAAATGCATGAATGTAAATGTAAAATCTAATTAAAATATAAAATAGCCAATAATACAGAACTTTCTGTTAGTGTAAGGAATACATAGCCCAAACAATTATAATGCGTGCAACACAAGTCTACCCAAACAGTTCTATGGAAAACCATTGATAAGTGCCGTCATTAAGACACTGGAGAAGCTGTTAATCAGTGACTGCCATTCACAACCTGCAAGAGACGCTTAACAAGGGATGAATTCTGCTGAGACTGTGATGGCTTCATTACACTGGCCTCACTTACCGTCTGGAAAAAAAATTAATGATTTAATGAACGAAGTTAAGAGTTGACACCACCGCAGCACTCCGGTGCTAAATCAGAAATAATGAACAAGCCATTAATGAGGGGCTGGGTGAGAAACACCTGATCTACCCCATCCCCAATCAGTCTATCCCTCCGTTTATCTGTCTATCCCTCCCTCCTTCTCTAATAAACAGTCCACAGCTGAATCAGGGCAGCCCCTTCACCTGCCTCTACTGCGTTGAACCTCTGTCTATCAAGATACACCCACATGCACACTGCGCACTCTGTCACACTACTCCTACGCCGTGTACTTTACGTTTACATCAGGGCAGCACCTTCACCTGCCTCTACTGCGTTGAACCTCTGTCTATCAAGATACACCCACATGCACACTGCGCACTCTGTCACACTACTCCTACGCCGTGTACTTTACGTTTACACACACACACACACACACACACACCCACACACACACACACACACACACAGACACCCCTTCACCTGGAAGATGAGCTATCTGTGCTATACTGTCTGTCAGGGA
This sequence comes from Sinocyclocheilus anshuiensis, assembly GCF_001515605.1. Lineage (NCBI taxonomy): Eukaryota > Metazoa > Chordata > Actinopteri > Cypriniformes > Cyprinidae > Sinocyclocheilus > Sinocyclocheilus anshuiensis. The sequence goes on from NW_015539924.1 coordinate 1,158,603, forward strand.
GGGAGAGCATCTCTCGGGAGTGTGTGGGGGTCTCTCTGTCACAGTAAACCCCTGTCTGTCACACTCACTACCCCAGACACAAACGCGCACGAGGCACACGGCAAGAGAACCACATCCGTACACACCTGTCAACAGAAGAATGTTTCATTTGAACAGGCCTGCCATTGTTTGATAAGATAATGACTGGGGCTGCCGGTATAATCATTTCTTACATTCATCTCCACTTCCGAATAATGAAGGTGAGGCCTGACAGTTCCAGAGATTCGCCAAACAATCATCAACACGTTTTGAAGTAAATGTTTTGAAATGAGACAATAAACAAAAACACAACTAGGACAGGAAAAATTGTTGGCCTTTACCATGTTGCGTTGACTTGCTTTGACTCAATATATTATTACAAATAAAAGTAAAAATAATGGGCTATATGGTTCTTTGGAGATTAAAAAAAAAAAGCTCTCGTTATTTTACAGCTTCTTCAAAACGGCATATTTGGTTTCTGGCTTCCTCACAGCTATAATAGATGTTTGTTTTCTAATCAAATTTTGCGTCAGTATGATTTTATTTATTTATTAAAAAAAGGATACTTTTTCCATATTACTGAAATTTAATTTTGAAAAAGTGTATCACAGGTTCTACAAATATATTAAGCAGTACAACTATTTTCCACATTGATGCTAATAAGAAATGTTCCTTAAGCATCAAATCAGCATATTAAAATGATTTCTGAAGGATCATGTGACACTGAAGACTGGAGTAATGATGCTGAAAATTCAGCTTTTCTATCACAGAAATAAATTACATTTTAAAATATATTAAAATAGAAAAATATTATTTTAAATTGTAATAATATTTTTGCAATATTACTGTTTTTATTTTGATCAAATAAACGTGGCTTTGCTGAGCACAAGAGATTTCTTTCAAAAACATAAAAAAATTCTTACCGACCACAAACATTTGAAAGGTAGCCTAGAGGCCACAAGTTTAGTGGAAGTCTGTTCCCTTTAAGCTCACTGAGGTGTATTTCATTTCTGCTGGAGAAATAAACCAGTCTAAGCTAGTTTGCTGGTTTTAACTGGTTTAGGATAGTTTCCAAACCCAGCCAAGTTGGTGTGTCTATTAGCCACCTAATCGCTGAAAAAGTGCCCAAAATCTTTTTAAGTTCTACCAACAAAACTACTTGGGAGACCATATTAATTAAACCAGTTAAGACCAGCATAGACTGGTTTAAGCAGGTTTTTCCAACCTGTCTAGGTTGGGAGACAGGTTAACAAACGTGCTGAAATCGCATTTGGTCTCGTACTGTATCGTGTACCTTGTCAGTGTCGTGCGCTTTGCTTGGCCATTTGTTGTGATAAACAGGAAAGTGTGTTCAAGCGCCAGCAAAACAGAGTGTTAAGAAATACTCTTTGTGAGAAGCAGTCAATCAGCAGAAGTTAAAAACAGCTGGTAAGTGTATTTATTACTTGTCTCAGTGTTTAGCGCAGTTGTCGTTTGCTAGGAAACGCTTGTTTTGTTTACTGTGTGGAGACTTGCTGAAATCGCGTTTGGTCTCGTACTGTATCGCGTACCTTGTCAGTGTCATGCGCTTTGCTTGGCCATTTGTTGTGATAAACAGGAAAGTGTGTCCAGCTGAATTCAATTAGAGTTTTGTTAAAGTTATAAAAAAGAAGCTTAGTTTACCGCGGAAGCGGTCGCGTACAGACCGAAGAGTGTAAAGACCATCGACTCTACCGTGCGACTCCACCGGGCAGGGACGCCGGCAAAGGATAAG
>NW_015539924.1:1160399-1178091 GCF_001515605.1 Sinocyclocheilus anshuiensis
CCACCACCAGCCACTGGAGACAGAAAAGAATCTGTACAAATCGGTATTACAACTTAAACATTTGGTATTCGGTGATGTTTTGAACAGTTGTTTTGCAAATTAATCCAATTTAAATGTGTCAAGTTAATAGTATCTAGCTGGTAAGGTTGACACAATAAATGAGGTGTGGAAATTGCAAGAACTATAATATAAACATATATAAACATTTTACACTTAAAAAATATGCTGTTGAAAACTACATTTTTATATATATATATATATATATATATATATATATATATATAGTGCTTGTACTATAGTTCTAATAAATGCCATTTGGTTTGATATCTTGTTTTCTAATGCTATGACATTCATACCTTTTTAAGTGCGGTTTTACGGTTCCTCGTATCATATAGCCTGTGGTTCGATTTCCAGCTAGCCAATAGTCTGCAGCTTCCTGTGGCTTTTTTTTTTTTTACTGTTGGGAAACAAATGATCTAACATTACAAAATCATGCTATTTTACTGGGGTTTTTTAATATGTCTATATAGGTTTTTTTTATTAAGTTTGTTATTTAATTTGAGTTATTTCAGTACTTCAACATACATTTACATTTTTACATTTACATTTAGTCATTTAGCAGATGCTTTTATCCAATTGGGGGATACATAAAGCGATTCTTCTTAAAGAGGCAAACAGACACAGGAAGTGGTTTCCTTAGCTTTTATGATCTTAACCAGGCCTATTACACATAAAAGGGCCATAATACCAAACATCTATTTAAGCACTTTTCTTATTCCTCCAACGAACCCATCAATTACGGCACTCTTTATCACGTGCTCCATTTGGGACACAACTTTACAATTTAGCATTGGGGCACCTCTTAAACCTGCTGTCGAAGAGAGGCATTTTTAACTTTTAACAAATAAACAATGGCACCCTCTGAGCCCGCTGCGCTAAACACCGCTCACCAGGAGATTACCTCACCTCAATTAAATGAGGAGAAAAGTGCTCAGGTCCTTTCCACCGCACCATGATTTTAAGGAGGGGAAAGCACACATTTCACACAGTTGCCTTTGTGTGTAATATATTGTATCAAGGCCATCCTGCTGGGCGTATTTCATATAGATAATGACGACTGCAACGAGAATATCTACACGAACGAATGGGTTAGCTAATTAATATTATAGCTAGAGAAGTGTCTCGGTACAGTTTGTGCCCAGCAAGGCGCTGCCTTCATTGTGGGAAAAGTAGCACCATTTAAACAACAGGGTCCACGTCACCTGGAGAGCAATTGATACCAATTATACCATATCATAAAATAACCCAATTTAATAGTCAGGGAACCAACATGGGGCTTTTGGCTCATTTAGGAGACAACAGCAAAAGGATTAATTTCTAGTCAGTGAGCTGTCATTGTGTCGTGATGACAAAACCCAGATCCTAAACTTAAGGATCTGACTGTCACAAATAAGGCAGGAGATGAGAGCAATTAAGCAAGACCTGACACCAGGAAAGGGCAGTAATTAAGTGCGTTATTGTCTTTAGCACTGCTATTTTAGTTTTAGTGGAGCTAAAGACGTTTTTGGAAAATTAAAATTTTTGGAAATAATCAATACAAATTCAGTAAAAATATTATTAAATATAATACTAAAAATAATTAGAAAGACAAATTAATAAGATTTTGCACAACCTTAAGGTGAAGATTACTTTTTTAAAAAGAATAAATTAAAGACAGTACAGCAAGTTTTATTTGTATATAAAGACATTTTTAAAGAAATTAATACTTTTAATTCAGAAAGGAAGCATTAAATTGATCAAGTGGGAGAGTAAATATATTTATAATGTTACAAAAGAATTCTGCTGAATAGAAAGTTAAAGAGTGTTCAGTTTACACAAAAATATTAAGCAGCACAACTGATCATGTGACACTGAAGACTGGAGTAAGGACTGCTGACAATTCAGCTTTTCCATCACAGGAATAAATTACATTTAAATAAAATTTTAAAATAGATTTAAAAAGGATAAAATTAGGTATGAACAGTATAAAATAAAATAAAGTTGCTAGTAAACAGGTGGAATTTTATGATGCTTACTCTGGAACACTGAAAATGGATGGAACCAAAGTTCTAGAAGAGGATAATGACGTTTTCCCCACTATTTTTAATCCTATGGAAAGTTTACAATAACCATTAAAAACTGAAATATTGAACAAAATTCTTTAGTGAATTCAAATTAAACTGGCTCCATTGTGAACGCCATAATCCACTCTTAATCTGGATCAGGGATTCTAGTGTGTGTTTTTTTTTACCCCTCTCCTGATGCAGCAGTTGCTGTTCATCCCGTGCCTTTGTGTACATGCCGGCCTCCTTAACGTTTTAGCAGGGCTTTGACTGGTTGAACTTTGATCTGATGTCTTCATTGAGGAGAACTGCAGGTTACCCATTCAAGATGCAAATCCTTTACCAGAGCCTATAGGCACTTTGTAAAAGAGAGAGAGAGAGAGAGAGAGAGAGAGAGAGAGAGAGAGAATCCTGTGTGAAGTCGAAACACTCCGCATGCCCCCCCTCCAAACACACTCGCACTCTAATCCACATTGCAATATGGATTAAGGTAGGGGATAAACTTTTCTTAACGTGCAAGAAAGAGTACGGCAAGGACAAGCCCGGGGTGGGCGGCTGGGGATCTTCTCATAATAAAGCAGTGTGGTATAAAAGCACGCTCTGTGTCAGGTGCTTGTGAATGGGCCTCAATGCAGCCCCATTCCCAGGCCTGGTGGGGAGGCTTGCCAAAGCCTACCTAGAGCCAACTAAGCGTGAGTAATCCGTCCACGCTCAATGGACGGGGTGAGCCCCATTCAACCCTCTCAGAAGTTTAAGAGTTGATCAATTTATTATCTGTGGCGATTAGGGTACGGGCCCAATCACCTTCTTAAAGGCTGACAGTGCTGGAAGAAAAGAAAAGGGACTGTCAGCGCCGGGCTCTGTGTTTCCACGGCTAGCGTCACATAACTGAAGCCCTCTAATTGCGATACAAATGCACTCGAAACCTCTGATTTGAAATGAACCAAGGTAGAAAACCGATTTCATGCTGTGACAGTTTATATATTGCCGCCGGTAGACAAACGGCCCATTGAATAGGAACTGTACCTTCTAATTTTGTTTCCGGGAGGAGAGAAAATAATCGCTTTGTTACATAGGTAGAGAAAATTGGGCATAATATCATTCAGCCATTTTTTTTATCCTTACAGTCTGATGTGATGTTTTTAGACTGGAATTAGACAACTGAAAAAAGCAAATTCGACTAATTGACTGTTGTAATTACGCCGCAAAAAAGGCTTTGTGCCTTTAACGGTTTGTAATGACAACTGAGTTACCAGAACAGAACGGTTACCAGAAAAATAAACTCTACAAGTCAAACAAGCTTTGTTGGCTAAGGATCACACCCACTCTAACAGTCACAAAGGGTGCAGTGGTTTGGGACAAATCTCAAGTGCTCTTCACACACACACATTTCTTAGCACATGGATAAACAGTTTTATTAACTCAATTCACAATAGTCATCGTCGTCTTTTTTTTAATTTTTTTTAAAGAATGTTAAACGCCACAGTAGACCAAAAAAAAGTTAAAAATGACCGTGCCAGATTCCTCAGTGCAGTGATGAGATAAGCAAAGCAGGTGTAATGGGGTGTGGCTCAATTAGATCCCTAGTTCAGTAGTCAGTACACTAGCTAGGGATTGAACCATGTCAATATACAGTAGTTCCAGTGCACTGTGACCAAGAACACTCACTAGATTTACTCACCAGAAACAATGCCAGGTCACATCAAAAAAAGACTAGTGCAAGTGTTAATCAAGACTTATTTTCTGTCATTAACTTTATATTTTTATGGCTACAACAAAAACAATGATGATGGGTTAAACAGCACTGAAAGCTAAATATTAAAAAAACAATAAATAAATTCATTTTCCACCACATCTTAATTTCTTTTTTTTCCCAGAATATTCAGTGATGCAAATTATGTAGTGGAAATTATTTTTTTATTTGTTTAACTATGGTTAATTTCATAGCTAGCGTTTTATGCATTCTAAATAAGCACATTTAAATACTATTCTCACACTTTTTGCATAACTTAAGAAAATTACAAATTGATTGGAAATTATATACATAAATACTCCATTTACAGGTGATATTTACCTTGATCTAATCTGTGTTTTGTTTACATTTCATGTCTCATCTCAAGCTCCTTGAGTCTTCTTGGCAAACAATTGCACTAACTTTAGAGAAAAGGAAAGAGAAAAAAAACAATTAGCAATTTATTAGAAACACAGTTGTTCATTGTTGTGGAAATCATGCCAAAAAACAGTTTATGCTCTCAAAATACTTCGATTCATATTTTTATGATGGATTTTTATACTTTAAGATGAAAGTCTGGGTCTGGAAAAATCAACAGTAATAAAAAAATAAAAAAATATTAAAAGTAATTTAAAGAAAAAATCAACACAAAATGCACAAATAAAATAATAAATACACAAAAAAATCCATAGCGTTATAAGTTACCTACGTTTCAAATATCAAGTTTTTTCTTTTTGTTATGGAGGATGGGAAATCAAGCCATTGATGTAAAATTGCCCAAAATTGGGGGAAAATTACATCGTGTCACAGTGTTTACAGGATCAAGACCCTCGTTAGTCCACAAATTCATGTTCATACTGATTCATGACATAGAGATCTAGGCAGCCGAATGAAACACATCCATAGTTTATCAAGTGAGATATTACCATTCTTTCTGGGCAAAGTTGTCATCAGTGCCTCGGTTCACGTGTTCATGGCCCTGTGTTTGACAGAGGTCACTGCCAACCCACAACAAGCCACCACATTACCCAAACTAAATAACTTGATTCTCTCTATTAAAGTCATGTGACAAGTATGCTACATATTCACATGGACGCTGCTCAAATGTGAGGCCCCGATTACAGGCCCAGAGCGGAAAAGATTGTTTCGTCATTCTCACACTCAATTGACTGTGTGGTTGTGTGTATGCATGTGTGTCCTGGAGTCATTATGTGCAATTCAGGCAAGCACGTGGAAGGATGTGTGTACAGAGCTTTCAATCATGTTTATGAGGGGCCGTTCGTGCATATGCGTGTCTGTTTGATTCCAAGTGGCCGTTTCCTCTGCAGTCAATTTATCTTAATGTGAATTGAATGTGCTAACAACTCCAGCGCCAGCAGACATCATTTCATATCAATCATCCTGTATCAGCCACACTGATCTACAGCGGCCAGCACTCAGTACTTATGGCAACAAACAGACTTTCTCTAAATTATGAAATTTATGTTTGGAAGAATAGCATAGAGGACTGAGAACACTTGGTAAGTTCAATTTTGACAGCTGGCTTGCTTGCGAACCCTTTAGGCATGACTATATTCATAATATAGCAGAGCCTTGAGTGTATTACTGGTTTTAGAAAATGGTTACAACATTTAGATAAATTAATAAATTCATTCCACATCCCTACATAGGGCAAGAACTTTGGAAAAATAAACTAAATTAATTCATTCATTCTGCTTCACTACACAGGGCAGTATTTTGGAAAGTAAATAATTAAAAATATATTTACTTATTTATTGTGCCACCTACATAAGACAAGTGTTTATACAGATAGATAGGTAGATAGATAGTGCATATGCGTGTCTGTTTGATTCCAAGTGGCCGTTTCCTCTGCAGTCAATTTATCTTAATGTGAATTGAATGTGCTAACAACTCCAGCGCCAGCAGACATCATTTCATATCAATCATCCTGTATCAGCCACACTGATCTACAGCGGCCAGCACTCAGTACTTATGGCAACAAACAGACTTTCTCTAAATTATGAAATTTATGTTTGGAAGAATAGCATAGAGGACTGAGAACACTTGGTAAGTTCAATTTTGACAGCTGGCTTGCTTGCGAACCCTTTAGGCATGACTATATTCATAATATAGCAGAGCCTTGAGTGTATTACTGGTTTTAGAAAATGGTTACAACATTTAGATAAATTAATAAATTCATTCCACATCCCTACATAGGGCAAGAACTTTGGAAAAATAAACTAAATTAATTCATTCATTCTGCTTCACTACACAGGGCAGTATTTTGGAAAGTAAATAATTAAAAATATATTTACTTATTTATTGTGCCACCTACATAAGACAAGTGTTTATACAGATAGATAGGTAGATAGATAGATATTAATTATTTATATTAAATTATTTATTTATTGTGCAATCTACAAAAGACATGTTTTGATAAATAAATACATTAATAATAATAATAATAATAATAATAAATTATTTACTTAATGAATTCATTCATTAATTCAACAACCTTACATAGGACAAGCATTTTGGAAAATAAATAAACAAACAAACCTTTATAAAACAAAAAATGCACAAGTACATACATTTAAAAAAATCAATACATTAAATTATAATAGTAGTAGTATATCAACAAGTAGTAGTTGTTGTTATTATTTTCAGTCAGAACACTGTACTGACCATTCAACACTGAGGACCACAACTATCACATTTTATAATAAAAAAAAGAAGTCATAAACCATTCAAAGCCATTACTGTGATTTTATCACTTTTAAAGAGTGTTTGAAAAGCATTTCTCAAAGATGAAATCCGATTCGGTCTATACTTTGTAACATGTTGCCTGTTCTGGTCTCTCTGCCCCTTAACAGGGTATACATGTGTGTGAGAAGATGTGTCAGAGCCCCTGGGACAAATCACCTTTCTAATGCAATAACAAAACAGGCCATTGTCTCGCAGATAACACCTTAAATTAGCAAAGCCACTCTTCTTAACACCAACACTTCCTGATTAGACCTGTGAGGAGCTGGGGGCCAATCAGAGGGTAGGACCATGGGGCATTCCTTTGTGACATCATTAAGGTAATGTGTGGGTAAAGGCTGATTTGGATCCCTGGGCTGGTCACTGATGTAGATTGCCGGTTAGGAGTGTTTTTCTTCTTGGGGAGGAGAGGAAGGTGTGAGAGTGTATGTGAAGGGCTGAATTCACCTGTTGCTTTGTACTCTTTCGCTTGTTGACGCCTCTTGGGAGAGAAAAAAGTCACATTGGTCAGGTCTAATTTGACAAAGGCAATCCCTTGGGTCAGAACAATCCGTCAAGGAAAAAACAATTATTACCCATACGGTCACTTTGCAAACTCATATATGACCATATCTTTCTCAAAGACATCTCCGCTACAGGATATTCCTCTCAGACCAGCAGGAACTTTCCAATAAAACAAGGTCAGATACACAAAATATGTTGGCAACATTCTTAAGCGCCTTTAGATCCATGGAAACCTTCCCTAACCTTCAGTGTCTCTGCATTTTGCCATGCAAAGGAATGGGAGGCCTATCAAAAACAAGCCAACATCCTGCATTGGATTCCCACCCTCTCCATTTATATGGAAAACAAAGGTTTACGCCTTGACCCCACCCTCCATCAATCAAAATATTTACAATGGCCTCCCATCTGTCCGCTGAACTGAAGCGGCCTGGATGCCTCTGTTCCTCTTCCCATTAATGGAGGGCTTTTCCTGGAGAGTCGTGCGTTTGTATGACCCCCTGGCTGTGGTGAATGCTCGGGGAGGTCATTAAAACCAGCAACATCACCGAGCTGTAATGACAAGCAGAAGATGCACTTCCTCTTTAGTGGGATTCACTGACTTGGCTGGTGGCTTTTCGTTATACCGACTCTGGTAGTTTCGCTCCAAAGGCCAGATCTGGATTGAAAGGTTCAGGAAAAGGTGAAGGAGTGGATTGTAAGGGGGAACAATTTTAATATATGAAAATATTACAAGAAAATGATACTGAAAGACACTTGAGTTGAAGCTGAACAGTGAATGAACACCCATAAACTGAAGCTCTTTGTTTATGGATTAATTAACTGAAACACGGCCTATACATATGAGAGTACTCAAATATATAAACAAAATAAATGTCATATTACAGCTTATATCTGCACAAAATAAGGGGAAAAAAAAACAAGTCAACATGAACTAAGTTACTAGAATATTTAAGTCATACTCTTTCCATAACAACACACTAAATAACAAATGAATTCAAATTATTTTACAGTATATTACCTATATTACAACAGTATACTCATTGAAAAGTTATCTTGAGAGTTTTCACATGCTTTTGGTAAATGTTGATACATTTGAATACATTAAAAAACTCAAGAGATGTCATTTAAGTCAATGGTTCTCAACTAGGGAGCTCTAAACTAAAATGTCAATAATCAAACAAAATTCATCGTTCACCAAACCATTGGGTGAAAAGTCAAAAAGGTTGAGAACCACTGATTAAAATGAATGAATATGACATGAAATACTGATGAAATTTTAAATATATTTTTATTAAAGGACAAAAACTATGACTAAAACAAAATGATGTAAAATGGAATGGAAAGCATCTTGGTGTCACAAAAGTTGCCTAGAAACGAAACTGCAATTGATAAGCTTTGCGTCGCATGTTAATGTCTAGCCTGACAGACTGGAAATACAGCTATCGCACACGTACTTCAGCATGAAATATGATCAGTTCCACGAGAACTCGTGTTTTTCCCCCTCCAGACCAAGCCTTTCAAAATAACAGAATCGGTTACAGTAAAATTATATTTTGATATGCTATGAATGTCTCTTTTCATTTGCAGCCCCAAACCCATTTCGATTCAGCCTAAAAACAAAAGGCACTGTCTGCCTCAACATCACTTTGCCCCCAGACTTGCTGATTGTTCAACTATCTGCCACTCAATGATAAAAGTGCCACCCAAAAGCATGGCTTCCCTGTTTCTCCCTCCATCCCGCCTTTGTCTCCAAAACGGTGTAATTTCAGAGATTGAAGTCCTCGCCGGTGCCTTCATTCCCCTGCTCTGACAACAATAGGACCCAAGTGCTTTCAGGAATGATGGATAAATTACTAGGTAGTAAAATATTATATCTAAGGTAGGTGATGGGTCCTTTTCTGCAGGGCTTGTCTCCATCAGTCTCATGGCACTGAAGGTAATTATAGTCTGTTGGATTGTCTCTCACTCGGCATGGGAGAGCGCTCTGCTGTTTGTCATGAACTCATCTCGCCGAGCGATAGGACAGTAATGGTTCGAATTAACATCTGTTGCCTGGCTGGCATTGTGAAAGGCAGTGACAGCTCCACCACTGACCTTTTCTGATTATTGACCAAAAAAGTGAACAATTAGCTCCCCTCCCACGGGCCAATAGCTTAAATTACAATGTATATTGTACGTTTGACTGAAAGACTGTCAATGGCCTCAGATGTGTGGTTTATGGTGTCGTTTCATCATATTCATTTGGTCATTTACAGGCAGCGGTTAAAACCTGTTATTTGGCGGTGGACTGGCGGTACGACATCGCTGGGTGTTTTTCTGAGGTCAATAATGTGGTCCAGCACATCAAAGCCTGATTAGATCATCGAAGCGGCTAACACATATCAACAGTAGCATGCCACAAAACATAAAACTAAGCACATAAAACTTCAGTATATGTAGTGGTAAACGCTTATAGTAGATCAATACAGGCATGAATGTGGCAACTTAAAGGAATATCCTTGCTCCAGTACAATCTAGACTCTGATGACAGAATCCTACTATCCCTTCAACTTGTGTTAAACCTAGAATATTCCTTTAAAGCCAGATAATTTTGACCAGCCAAATTTTGACTGGTTTGGAAAAATGGGGTAAAACCACTTAAAGGAATAGTTCACCCAAAAATGAAAATTCTGTCATTAATTACTCACTCTTATGTCAGTCTAAACCCTTAAGACCTTCGTTCATCTTCGGAACACAAATTGAAATATTTTTTAATGAAATCCAAGAGCTTTCTGACCCTGCATAGACAGCAATGCAACTGACACGTTCAAGGCCCAGAAAGGTAGTAAGGACATCATTAAAATAGTCCATGTGACATGGAGTGGTTCAGTAGTTCAACCGTAATTTTATGAAGCTACGAAAATACTTTTTGTGCACAAAGAAAACAAAAATAACTCCTTTATTCAACAATTTCTTCTCTTCCGTGTCAATCTTTGACACAAGCTCACAAGTGTACCACGACGCATGCGTGTGTATTTGCGTTGCTGTCTGTGCAGTGTCAGAATGCTCTCGGATTGTATCAAAAATATCTTAATTTGCATTCTGAAGATGAATGAAGGTTTAATGAGTTTGGAACAACATGACGATGAGTAATTACTGACAGAATTTTCATTTTTGGGTGAACTATCTCTTTAAATTATTAAATTTCACTTCAGCATTCTTGAGGTGACAGCCTGTTCCAAATCCCCTGCCAAGGAGCCACCGTACAATTCACCACAGAAACAACTTAACCCCGACGGCAAAATAATGACAGTAAAGTTGGGTAACCAACAGTACAGTGGCCAAATATCATCAGCCTCACCCATAAACTCCAAGCTGAGTAAGGCAAAGACGAGAGATTCCACCGCTCTTCAATTTGTCCTCCCAAGGATTGTCTTTTATTGATGGCTTTCTAGGTCAGCGACCCTCCGTGCTGTTCAAAGGATCTAAGAGGCACCCAGATGGGCCCTCTCAAGATGGAGCCTATTGTAGCTGAGTTTCTATAGTGTCTTACAAATGAAATGCGTAGGAGCCATTAGCCCAGAGTGGATTGTTTTAGGGGGTGGGAGTCCCTCTCATGGGGGGTAATGATGACAGTCTGGGCCACAGATCAGTCATCAAAACAATTGTGTTTCAGGCCTTTTCTTTTGATGAGAGACTTTCGCTCAACTCTCTCTCATTGCTCTTAACTGGGAATAAACTCCCGACTGCTTTGACAAAAAAGAGCTGAGAAGCTGCGAGATATGAATGCAGCAATCTGTTGGTTTTACAACTCAAGAAATAGAGCAAGGAAAGTTTTACTAATTAAATTTGTTATAGCTATACATAGAATCGATGCTGTAATAAAATCAGGTTATTTATTTAGGATGTGATTAAATTTTTGTCAGGTCACGACTACAGCAGGTGAGGTACTTACTGTTGTCTTAAGGGATTGGAAAGGCAGGTGTCAGCTTCCCACCTTGCTCAGACCAGCGCTGTTCAAACTCCCAGACACCTTGTGTGAATTCAGTAGATAAGCATTGGCTGACACTGACATTACCTTATTGAATTAAGCTGTTTGTGCAGGCAGCCACCAGAGCATTCGGCTTCAGCTCTGGTTCTCACCTGGTGACAGATGGGACAGACATGAGTGTTACCTTAGAGGAAATTAGACCGGGAATCCAATTTGAATACCAGCTGTTTTCATGCAATTGGAAAGCCCTAGTAGTTGTCGAATGGCGTCAACTTACAGGCCTGAGGAGTGAGAAATAAAAACTGAGGGAAGGAAATGGGTTAAATTAGAAAGTCAAAAGATTGCTTTTGTTTCCACTAACATTTCATATTCCAGAGATTAACAAATGTATTTAGAATTAGGGCTGAGTAAAAATTCCCAATTAATCACAATCTTAATGCTCTCCATATCAATTCATAAAATTCCAAGACCAATCTTTCACTATTGTCAATGTTTCCAAAAAAACAAACAGCCCAACTAGCGTAGTCTCATTCATGAAGTAATTGATAATTGGACCTTTTAATTAATAATTCAAAAAGACAAAAACTCATGAAAGATAAAAGTTTAAATTAGTCTGAACTAATCAAACTGACAGTAGTTACTGAAAAAGGTATTCTATTTAAATATATGGTTTCACCGTAACAGTCTTTTTTTTTTTTTTTTCAAGAGAATCAACAATACTTGGCAAAAAAAAATGCTGATATGCGTAAAAAATGACTGAGAATCGACAGTTAAAATTATGGATACAGTAATGCAAAAGCGTTGCTGCTTCTAAAGTCAAGCAGCCAGAAGACATTGTAAGCGCTTTCAACTTACATTTAGTAATACAAAAAGACAGACAAACAAAGAAGCCGTAAATACCACCACCATCAAAAAAACAAAACAAAACAAAAAAATTCAAATTAGAGCGTGCAACCATGGGTAACAAGTTAAATTTCGCTAAACCCCTGTCATCAAATCCAACTGTGATCATGTTGTTTGATTATCATATCTAATTTGTAAGTCGGGCCGGTGGGACTGCAGATCTCTCTAATCCCCTTTCTCTCTCCTGCGCTTTGCTAATTTGAGTCTGTAATGTCGTATGCTTGTGTGGCAGTGATTGCGATCAGTCACACAAACCTCCTGGGAAGACTGACTGGTGGGGCCTCATAGATTGATCTACAGAACTATCTTGCTGGTCCCTCTCATGGGGGGTAATGATGACAGTCTGGGCCACAGATCAGTCATCAAAACAATTGTGTTTCAGGCCTTTTCTTTTGATGAGAGACTTTCGCTCAACTCTCTCTCATTGCTCTTAACTGGGAATAAACTCCCGACTGCTTTGACAAAAAAGAGCTGAGAAGCTGCGAGATATGAATGCAGCAATCTGTTGGTTTTACAACTCAAGAAATAGAGCAAGGAAAGTTTTACTAATTAAATTTGTTATAGCTATACATAGAATCGATGCTGTAATAAAATCAGGTTATTTATTTAGGATGTGATTAAATTTTTGTCAGGTCACGACTACAGCAGGTGAGGTACTTACTGTTGTCTTAAGGGATTGGAAAGGCAGGTGTCAGCTTCCCACCTTGCTCAGACCAGCGCTGTTCAAACTCCCAGACACCTTGTGTGAATTCAGTAGATAAGCATTGGCTGACACTGACATTACCTTATTGAATTAAGCTGTTTGTGCAGGCAGCCACCAGAGCATTCGGCTTCAGCTCTGGTTCTCACCTGGTGACAGATGGGACAGACATGAGTGTTACCTTAGAGGAAATTAGACCGGGAATCCAATTTGAATACCAGCTGTTTTCATGCAATTGGAAAGCCCTAGTAGTTGTCGAATGGGGTCAACTTACAGGCCTGAGGAGTGAGAAATAAAAACTGAGGGAAGGAAATGGGTTAAATTAGAAAGTCAAAAGATTGCTTTTGTTTCCACTAACATTTCATATTCCAGAGATTAACAAATGTATTTAGAATTAGGGCTGAGTAAAAATTCCCAATTAATCACAATCTTAATGCTCTCCATATCAATTCATAAAATTCCAAGACCAATCTTTCACTATTGTCAATGTTTCCAAAAAAACAAACAGCCCAACTAGCGTAGTCTCATTCATGAAGTAATTGATAATTGGACCTTTTAATTAATAATTCAAAAAGACAAAAACTCATGAAAGATAAAAGTTTAAATTAGTCTGAACTAATCAAACTGACAGTAGTTACTGAAAAAGGTATTCTATTTAAATATATGGTTTCACCGTAACAGTCTTTTTTTTTTTTTTTTGCAAGAGAATCAACAATACTTGGCAAAAAAAAATGCTGATATGCGTAAAAAATGACTGAGAATCGACAGTTAAAATTATGGATACAGTAATGCAAAAGCGTTGCTGCTTCTAAAGTCAAGCAGCCAGAAGACATTGTAAGCGCTTTCAACTTACATTTAGTAATACAAAAAGACAGACAAACAAAGAAGCCGTAAATACCACCACCATCAAAAAAACAAAACAAAACAAAAAAATTCAAATTAGAGCGTGCAACCATGGGTAACAAGTTAAATTTCGCTAAACCCCTGTCATCAAATCCAACTGTGATCATGTTGTTTGATTATCATATCTAATTTGTAAGTCGGGCCGGTGGGACTGCAGATCTCTCTAATCCCCTTTCTCTCTCCTGCGCTTTGCTAATTTGAGTCTGTAATGTCGTATGCTTGTGTGGCAGTGATTGCGATCAGTCACACAAACCTCCTGGGAAGACTGACTGGTGGGGCCTCATAGATTGATCTACAGAACTATCTTGCTGTATTTGCATAAGCGGTAGGCAGCTTTGATACTGGACAGGCAGGTGTCACATTCTGATCATATGCTACAATTATGACTGGGGGTGATGTTATTAACACTGATAACGGATATGTTTTCATTAAGCAGCCTAAGGAATAGGTCTCTCTATGGAGGCTCCGTTTCGAATATCGAATGCAAAATGACTGCCATGCAGTAATATATAGAAAATTTTCCCCATTGGGACCAGATTGGAACAAAATGACTAAATTCAACGGTGCGAGAAGATTGGTTCAATGGTGGAATGGTGCTCACAGCTGACCAATGATTAGAGATGCACCAATTTTAAATTCTGGCTAATGCTAATAAGTATTATCATATTAAGGTTGATAATGGATAAACAGCCAACATCTATAATATTATGTTGAAATAAAACCCTAAAAAGCATTGCTTTAAATGCTACAAGTAAATTTAGGCATCACAACATTATGAAAATGTACAGTATGAAAAATGGATATTCATTTTGAGATTTGCATTAGAACATTATTAAATTAGTATATCTATACTTATGGCAAAAGTAATTGTAAAAACAAGGAAAACTATATTTGTATGATATTTGAAATATTTGTATCGCAACTGATATTGCCAGTATTACCAATATATCATGTATTCCTACCAATGACCAATATGACAGTAACTCTGGACACTAGACGCTGTTTTAGATTTAGCCTATTTAAACTAAAATACCTTGAACCTCTGTTGGCATTTAGTTAACTTCGTTCTACAGTTTCCTTTTTGTCCAGCATTTTGACACAACCTGACAACGCACTTGGCCTCATTCATAGTGTGGTCTGTATTTGCTACACTGTGGAAAGTATTGTTTAATACTAGCAGGTATGTTTTTCTGTTTGGGACCCCCTGGCTTGAAGTATTTCCAGTTTCCCTAAGTTCCCCACAGTGCCTGACAGCCCAGCACAGCGGAAAAGGACTCATGGAGTCATTTAGGAGAGCAGCGGGTCGATGTTGTGGCCTTGTGCTTATTGATCTCATCCAGCCGACAGACACATCCATTTCCCACAGCACACAGTGGGACAGGAACTACCGTTTGACACCCCTGGATCATCAACTCATGAGGAGAGGTATCTTTTTATGTGAGGGATTTTCTCGGAATGCTGCTTTGAAGATGCGGGAATGGGAAGCCATGAATGGTGAGATTCTTGAGAGAAAAGCAGCTCCTGGGATAGAGGGGTTTCTCAGCAGGGGCCGTCACTGTTGAACTATGGCATCCAAGGTATTCTGTGAACAAAAGAAACTTCTACCATCTTTCTTGACCACTTTGGACTTTTCTTCGATAAGGAATAAGAAATCAAAAGTAAGACGTTAAGAAGTGCATTTGACAGACATTAGCAAGTCATAGAATCAGAACTCAGATCTCACTTGCTTTGACTGCTCACTGAGAATGGGAAGACTCACCCAGCAAGTGGTCTTTGTCAAACATCTGCGATCAGAAGATACAAATCAGTGTAGAAAGTCCCAGTAGACTTGGGCGTCATTGCAGGTCATTGTGGTAATCACACAAAGGACAGCTGATCTAACCTCTCACATTTAAATGTGGAACTAGGAGAGATCCGGTCGCTGATAGCTATGACTGCAAATGCCCAACTCATTTACAATCTGAATCCCATTTGATTCCCAGCGGCTCTCCCAGGCACCTCTCCACAAGCTGTACCACCCGCCAATGAGCCGGCGACAGAGAGCCAGCTTGCCACATATGGATCGTCCCTTGATATCATTCAGTCAGTGTGTAATCTTATTATGCAAAGTCTTAATCCGCACCTATGTCCCAATGCCCAAGGGTGGCAATATTGTGATATCAAGGTTCTGGTAGGTCATGTTGCATGATCCCTACTCTATTCTTTGGACAAGATGGGGGACTTAAAAGCCATCCCTAGAGGCCAAAGAAAAGGAGAGAAAGAGAGATCTATGGCGGGACCAGATGTATGCGTTTGTCTTGTTTTTTTTTCCCTTTTGGAGAAAAAGATTGACATGAGGTCTCCAGCTAGGATTAGACTTGATTTGGAGCAGTGAGATTTTTTCCAGCAGACACATTATTGGACAAGGGAATAAGGGGCCACCCAGCATGGCGAAATTGGATCAGGATTGGCAATCGCTGTGAGTCAGCAACGGTAATGATGACTGCTAAAACAGCAGCTGCCTGCAGATCTCTCCCTCCATTCAGGTGAAGCCACCTTTTCAATCACTCAGAAAGGGAGCGGACGGAAAGCGAACAGAGTGGGAGAAGCAAAGAGATATGAAGGTTAGTGGTGGTGGGGGTGATTTTGATGTTGTGAGATTTAGCACTAGCGTAATGGGATTAAGCGAAACACCTTTGTGCCCGGAAAAAAAGCCACCTGGTGCTGTAGAGGCAGTGAGAGAGAGAGAGACAGACACACAGACTGAGGGAGAGCGGGAGAAGGCTAATCCGTTCCCACCTCTGGGATGTCATTCATAAAGCTGAGAGTGATTTCCGCTCTGCTTGCTTCAAGCTAATTCCATCACCAGGAGCGACAGGCGATGGGAATAAAGGGCCGAGCTCATTATCCCAACCACAGCCTAAAATATGCAGGCATTGCCATTTCACTTGGAATCGATACTACATGATGGCTTTTTAGGATCCGGAAGTTGTAGACCGATGCTCACTTCCTAAAAGAGAAGGGCAGGGAACAAAACAGGCAGCTCAGTAGTGATGGGAAGTTCGGATCATTTTACCGACTCAGACCTTTGAGTCTCGTTCAGCAAAATTAACGAATCTTTTTTCAGGTCATTTCATTCATTTTAGCAAAATATAATTAAAATGTTACGTGTTACTTCCCTACTACTTACGCAAACGTTGATCACACTACAAACAATACAAAACTGCTATAAGAAACAGAAAAGATTATCAAAATGAACGAATCGTTCAAGAATGACCCAACACTACAGCTCAGGTGTGGTGGACACCTTAAAATTACACATCTATGGCTACAGTGTCTGCAATTACCACCCACTGCCTCTCACTTCAAATTAGTGAGTTTCCCTCAATGGAGCTATAAGGCCAATAACCAATTAAGAGATTGGCAAACAATGAAGTTGTATCTCCAAGCAAGCTGCGCGTGTCCAAGCAGTTCCTTGTTGCGTTTCAAATTGAACTTGCAGCCGTTTATTAGCAAGTCCGCCTCCTTTGAGACATTACTGCAGCGACTTTTCAAAGTCTATGTGGCTAAACTCAGAAATCATCTGTCTGCCAACCTGTATGACATTCTAACATTAAAAAACAGGTAAATGAAGGTGTGTGACAAGCAGGTTGACAATTATCGGCAAGGGAGGACGGTGCGTGTTTTTGGCGTAGTGAATGGGGGCGGCTTTTCTTGATTAACAAGCAGGAGTTATTTTTAAAACCAGGTCCTGACATGTCTGGGCTTGTGACGGTGGGGTGGGGGCACCTGAGGGCCCGGTAGCTTCATGGGTGCACCAGTGCTGTCACTTGTTCAGTCTATGAGCACATCGGGGACGCTGTGGCATTGTGACTCCCCTTGGCAACTGCTTTCACAACAAATGTGTAAATAGCCTTTAAAAGAAAACAGTCATGATTCAAACACCAATTCATATTTCAAGCACATAGCTCAGGTCTACACATTACAGCAAAAAAATAAATAAATACATAAAAAAATAAAAACCAAGGAATCCGGAATGAAACTTACCAATACTGTTTCATAGGTATTTTAAGAGGTTACATTTTGGCTTAATAGAACTGCATCCCACTTGGTCAGTTTCTCTTCCTCTCTCTCAC